>NC_052030.1:8205438-8505438 GCF_015832195.1 Motacilla alba alba | reverse complement strand
TATTTGTGTAAACAGAACACATGAAAAAAAACCCACTTTAAGGTCATGACTGTGTTGCAACTTTCTTCAATACCTCTTTTGCTTTGCAGTTAATATAAAAACTATTGTAGATTATAGCTGAAAAATATAAGCTGATGAATTTTAGCAGAAAAGGGAAAAAATTTAATCAAAATAGACAATAATAAGCAGCAAAAAGAATTTGTGAAAAGTGATAATAAGCACATCCAGAAAAGATATCTACATTAGCTTTGTGCTTTTTTTTTTTTTTTCTCACTCCTAATGAAAAGCAATATATATTTCCATCTACTCAGAAATTTAAGGAATGCTACACTACCTGAATTTAGTCTGGCACGTAAACTAAACTGAAGTTAACTTCAGTCCATTTTAGGATCTGCTAAGACTGGCCCATGCTTTAACTTGCAGCAGTGGCTTACATTTTCGTGTCAGCTTTTTTAAACTGATCTTCTTCAAACTTCACTGCACTTCAAGAAAAAAAGGAAGAGTCAGAGCCTATCTATCTAGCCTACCTATCTCTCTTCATTCCTCTTAACTGCAGTTTTTGTTCCCCAGACAATAGGTAGCTGTATTAGTGCCTCCTGTGTTTCTCTGTGCTATCAAGAGGTTTGGTGCAAATGTTTCAGCTGAGCTGTAACAAAGCTCCCCTGGCTTAGATGTGGATGTGGAAAGGGGAGACAGTGAGATACCACGGAAAATCATTGACTACTGAAGTGAAAACTTTAAGTCATGGAATTTTGCAGCTGTTATCAAATGAAATACAAAACCTTTTGTGTTACAGGGAATTTGGATTTTCTTAAGGATTAATAAGGATTTTGCCATAGCATGGGAGTGCAATATTTTCAAATAAATATTGGCATTTAAAAAAATCAGGTCAGTTGTCCTTGCTGTGCTCCCTCCTGGCTTCTTGTGCACCTGCTCACTGGCTAAGCATGGGAAACTGAGAAGTCCTTGATTTAGAGTAAGCACTATTTGGCAACAACTAAAAAATTCTTCTATTTATCACACGCAGTGATTTCATCATATTTTGCTGCACGACAGCCAAGACACTACCTTAATGATTTCACCATGAAATTAATACTCTCAATGTGCTGAAGGTGCATGTTTTGTCTGCAGAAAGGCCACTGTCCTCTCTATTTCAAATCCAAGCCCTAAGAGGTTCTGGAGAACAGGAGGTTAGAACCTCCACCCTACTTTTTGTCTTGTACCACTGGTGCAATAATTCTGTGAAAAGATGAGCTTAAAAAAAGGTCACCTAGATTTGTCTGCACAAAACTAATTCAGATGAGGTCATCTAAATTAAACAGTCAGAAAAGACTGGACTGAATGCTGTTGGTAAAACTTTTCAGCTTACTCAAATCACCTGATTTCTCTTTGGTAGATTATGCAAAAGGGAGGGGGAAAGGAGTAAATCAATCAGCAACAACCACCTCTCTGTGCTGTGGCACCCGTAGGTTGAGTGATACTTCCATGACACTTTAGGGTATGAAGCCCCTCACTTGGAATGCATCATCAGAACTGTGGCTCAAGAAAATCCACACTGGTTCTGTGAATTTCAGCAGGCCTTATTCCTTAAAGTTTTGTAAGATTATGGCAAACTGTGACAGAACTTGCACTGTACCCAAGTCCTCTCCCAGTGGCAAGGACAGACAGCTTGGGGACACTACAGCTGAGAGGCCCCAAGAAGCCATCATGTTGCCACTGTGCTTGATAGATTTGCCACATGGATTTTGTTCAGGCTTGCAACGCTTAGACCATCCTGTCAGCTAAAACCTCTACTAAAACACTAGGGTTTCAGACAAGACATAAAGAAAGCTGTGACCACTCAAATCTAGAAGTGTGTGACCTCATACTTCTAAGATCTTAGTCAGCTGGGTTTCAGATATAGTCTGAAGTAGAGGCTTATGTCAAATCTGTGATTAGAATCGCTGTCCGTGATGATTTCACTCAATTAACTGCCTAATGACCCTGCTGCTTCTGCTGTGTCATGGGGATGTCTGTAAACAGAATTAATCAGAGATTAATCGGAGATAATTAATCAGAGAACCTTTGCAGTGGTTCTAGTCACAAAAGGTTCCAACAGATGCTGTCCAGGCTAGTGTTCATGAACCTTGGTGAGAAAACAGGGACAGCACTTTGTTGTCAGGGCTGTTGTGATTTCAACACATCAGGTGCCATGGTTGACAGCAAGTAACTTTTTCAAATGGATGCTGAGGCTAGGTAAGCATGTACTGAGTGACAACTGCTAGAACAAAAAAGCAGAAAACAAGACTAGGGATGTTGTCCACTGTAAGTGAATACTCAGTGTGTGATACAGGTTCACAATTAGTTTTATTAGAGCCAGATCAACATTTGGAAGATCAAACAGCAGCTGTTGTAGAAATTCTTTCCATCTGTGTCGGTTTCTTCTTCAATGTAGGGACCTTACAATGATCATTTTCCTTTGTTACTTTGGGACTGCATGGCTGCCTGCACTCCACATGGGCGCCACTCTAGGATCATTTGAAAAATTAAGGTAGTGCAGATTATAACAGCCTGATGTTTTATTGATGATAAATCACTGACATTTCAGAGTCTGCACTGGCTTCCAATGATTTTCTCAAAGACATCTATCTAGAGACACTACAAATTGCAGGCTGAAGGGATGGAGGTTTCAGGATGGTTTAAATGACTTCTTAGAGTACTTTCCAAGTTTGAGGCCTGTACACAGCTTTTGAGACTGAAAATTCAGAATGACAAACTTCTTCCTATTCCACTGGAGAGAAAAAAACCCAAACCAAACCACTTTGTTTGCTTAGTGTTTTTGAAGCTACTTGGAGCATTGAGCAGTGTCCAGAGAGACTGACAACAATTATCAACCTGAAACTAGCCTACCCAAGCCAGAAATTATCCTACCACCTACTGCCCAACAAAAAGCAAAGTTTTCTTTTAAAGATCTGCAGATTAATGAAAGATAAATGAAAGTGGCTACTATTTAAATCTTGGGTTCCATTACAGCAGTGTAATTAAATGTAAGGTTGGACCAAAAATTAAAGGTTCCTTGAATTTACGTGGTATAACTGCCTGCTCAGTTTTCACTTGTTTTTCCTACAGCCTTTTAGAAAAGTCAGGAAAATGCTTAAGCAGAATATAAGGGTATGAAACCAAGGGTGCCAGGTCCGATAATGACTCAGTGTGGGTTGCCTGATGCATGTGCTTACAGAGTACTCCAAGAATAATTTTAAGTCATTTCCATTCTATCTAAACTGTTCTAGTTCTTGCCGGAGATTGCAATTTAAGCACTCCTCCTTAAATGAAAGCACTGTATCTAGGTGCAGATGGCAACAGTTACAGGCACTAACCAGATGCTGCAGTCTCTAATTTGATTGAAAGGGTATAATTAGACAGCAGAAACACTTCAATGAGAAAGTAATGCGCAGAGGAAAGGACAGAAACCACTTAACTGATGCCAAGATACCCCGGCAGTGACAGAGGCAGGGGCCCACGGGTGGAAGGGGCAGAACACCACATCACCTTCTTCAAATGGGAACATTTTTGTTTCCCTAGAGATGTGAATAGGGATTCTATTATCATAGGTTGCCACAGTTCTTCATGTGGGAACACTGATTAAAACCAGAAGAAGCTTCAGGAGATGAAAGACACAAATATGGCTTCTGTGGTCATTATTAAAAATATTTTTAGCATTGCAATGGTTTTCTTTGAAGATGCAGTTTTATCGACTGAACCAAAAGTTAATTTGCATACTATCATATGAGTGGTCAGGAAAATAAAATCTAATTCCATATTATGATGCAAAATAAATGCTTTTGGGAAGTATAAGGCTGATTTAGATCTACCCAAGTGAAAAAACAGCGTACTATTTTTACATTTCAATACTTTTCTTTTCCAATTCATACTAATATAATACAACCACTCATCAACTGTCAGGCTTCTGTGCCTGTGCTGTAACAGTAAGAACCCCCCACAATAGAACAGTTGATACTAAGCTAAAGAAAAACCATCACAAAAGAATTATCTTTGTTTAAAATAGCAATTTTCAAAATTCCTAGAAAACAACTCCCCATTTCTTACATCTGACAGTTAAATTTTAATGTAATGCTATGAGGGCAATTGATTAGCTGATCATTTTTTCCTTTACAATGTGGGGGCACTCCACATGTAGTTTAAGAATTGTATCTGCTCATTCTACATAACCATGCAAACATACACATACAATTTTTGAAAGTCCTCAAATGCAATTAGTCTTGCTAGTGAGAATTAGAGACCTAATTAGCATTGCTCCAAGCCAGAGAGTAGCTACAGTGAATATCTGATTCTACTTGAATTATGCCACCTGAGATTTGACCAAACCTTGACTGAAGCATCTGCCTTGTAAAATGCACATTCCTGGAAATGTACAGACATGCAGAGTTGATACTTGTGTTCCCTGGCAGTGTGTGAGCTGTCGTATATGTGAACTTGCTATCCTTGTGAAATTTTGACTTTAATCATCAAGCTAATCACTTTTCATCACTTTTTTTGTTAAAAAAAAATCTGTCTGGCCAGACCTTTTCTGGAATATGTTGGAAGCAGACGAGTTAGGTTATGAGCACAAGAGGCAGTTCCCATTATTTCTAAATGCATTCTGTCCCTTTTGTCTTTTTATTTGTACAATACAAACAAGCTATATTAGCCAGAGCTTTGCAGCTGCTGGCTGGTCCTCAGCCACAAGATGCAAACACGCTTGCCTTGTGATTCTTTATCTCTGGAAGTAAGAATGTGTGATGTGACCCCATAAGAATTTCTGCTCCTTAAAACACCCATTTGTTTTCTTTCTTTGTGAAGTTTTTAATCTGTTGTTCCCTTGTCAAGTGTGGCAGGCTGAATCCCTTTGGCAATTTTATCAGGATGGGCCATAGCCACTGTGTGGATGAAGGGAGTGGTCAGTTGCACAACCATTATGGTGTGATATGACAAAAATGAAAATTTTGCAGCTGGCAGCATGTAATCCCTGCCTCCCTCCTACTTCTTTGGCTCCATCCTGCTTAAATCTATTCACATAACTCTGGATTTTGAGTTATGCTCTATGCATGTACAAGCATGATATGCTGAAATGTCTGACTATTTCATCCTCTATCTGCCTAGTTAGAAAGGAAAAAAAAAAGCTTTTTAAAGTATTTTCATGAGGCTTGCTTATGGCACATCAAGTAGAACTGCTTCTCTGAATCACCAAGGCATAGACAGAGTAAGATGACAAGAGATAGCAGGTTTGTAAGAGAAGGCTGGAATAACAGCTCAAAGGAAAGACTCAGCTGGGAAAAAAACCAAGGGCATGGTGACTCAGTATTGCTAATGGAAAGAAAACAGAGAAAGGAAAAAGAGATTGATAATCACATATATTTCTGAAAGGGAAATTAAATGAATGATATAAATACAGAAACTAGAAATTACAACTTATTGCACTGAGTATATAAAATAACATTTGTTCACCAAAACTAACATTTGCTGAAGGCACTTCCATTTCTTTGGCCTTGTAACACAAAACTCACCAAACTGAAACAGTCCCTTAATGGTAGGTAATCTATCCACACACTTCTTACTTCTGATCCACTTGAGAAATTATGTATGGATGATGTTTGAATGCACAAATGCCAAGGTCTGAATGCAGATATGTCAGTGTCTGAATTAATAGAAACTGTTGAACATCACATGGCAAAGCAGAAACATTATGTGGAAAGTACCATAGTACTATGTGCAAAAATGGTTGTTAATTCACTTTCATTTCTGACAACTGGAGTAATTTTTCATATAGTAATTCCTGTAGTTTTTCTCCTATCTTAGCAAATGATGGTGACACAGTCTTTATTTTGACTGCGCTTTACAATAAGCTTATAAGGACACTCATTAAAAAACCAAAACAAGGAATAGGCATTAAAAACATACCATACAACAAACTGCCTTCCAAAAGCAATAGTAATGTTTGTCATTTCAGAATTCTTCTAGTTTCAAGTGCAACCTGACAGCTGATCCTGTTTCAGTTCTGTGTGGTTCAGGATCAAGACGAATACCCTGATGTGTACCTTGTGCAGATTAGGAACTCTGCAGATCCTGTACATGCCACACAAATTACAAGTTTCTGTATTTGCACTGTTTCCAGGCTCTTGAGCAGAAGACACATGGGTGGCAGTGCTTTCCAGATCCATTCTCCTTTGCTATACCTTCATTTGGAGTCATTATATACTCTTCCTTCCTCCCCCTGCCCCAGCTGCTTGTGCTCAGGCATTTCTGTCCTCTTTAGCAGCCAAACATTCATGCTGGGCCATATCCTCCACTTGCTGTCACACAGCCCTCTGTGAGAGACATGGTTACACATGGAGTGTTCTGTTCAGAAACCTTACAAGCAAACATTCTTCAACCTAAGCAAAGGAAGGAGTATCCACTGTGTGCACCAAGCACATCCTTGCTACTGGGAAAAGACTCTTAGATATGGTCCCTGTCTAGGCAGCTCTCTAAATGCTTATCTGAAAATACTCTCATGTTTTACTTCTGAGAAGAAGTAAAATTTACCAGAACTTTTTTTTTGTAAAAGGTTTTTTATTCCCTGAAAATGGCTGTGCAACTATTTTCCGTTTCTAATTAGGTGCATCTACAAAAACTTGATGAGCAAATATGTGTTCAAGAAGAAGGAGAGCAAATTCTATTTTGTAAGAAGAAACAGCAATCAAGAATACACAAAATGTATCCAGAAGGACCACACATCTGATGGCTGTGACCATCTGGAGCTGCCACTTCTGATCTTGCAAAGCATGGCCAGCGCTTACTAGAGGAGAACCACAGTATTTGAATACCACAGTATTTGAAATCATTAGTAACAACTAAAACGAGGACAAAAGGGTGCCGGGAAATTTTAAGTGAAAAATCATCTTAGGAAGTGAAGCTTCAGGCTTCTAAACAGTGAGAGGAGCCCAGGCTTGGCCGGGAGCTGGGGCAGCACACTGCGGACAGGCGGGATGCTCACCCTTCGAGCTCTGGCTCTGCTGCCCCAGGCTTTTCCCCAGTGACACAAACAATCGCACGCCCCTCTCCCTTTAAATGCCTCCATTCCGCAGACCTAGCTATCGAGCCACTTTTACAGAGAAACGTGCTGCTTTTCTTCCTCTTACATCATTCTTTCATAGGAGATCCCGAGCTCCCAGTTCAGCGAACACGGGGAGAGCCTCAAATACCCAGGGACTGCAGGCAGAAACACCCGCTGCGTGCTCGCACGGGCAGCTTCGAGCCCGGCACGGCTCTGCCGAGCAGGAAGGGACGTCGTCGCGACCTCGAAGAGGCGCTGCCGGCCGGCAGAGCCCTTCCGCGGGGGGCTGCGGCTCTGCGGAGCTCGGGGAGAGGCTGCCCCGCTCCCTCGCCGCTCCGCCCGGCGGGAGCTCGGGGAGCAGCCCCGATCGCGCCCCCCTCCCGGCTCCCCGCGGAGCGGCACTCACCGGACAGAACGGGCTCGCGGCAGCAGCTCAGCGCCAGCCCGGAGAAGGCCAGGACGGCGGCGAGGGCGGGAGGCTCCATAGGCGGCGGCCGCCGGGCCGCGCCGCGCTCGCAGGCGGCAGCCCCGGCTCTCCGGGGGTGGCAGGCGGCCGGGAAGAGCGCAAAGTGCGGGAAGCGGAGGCCCTACAGCATGTGTCCTGTAAGTGCGCCCCGGCGAGGTGCCGAGTGGCAGATGAGGGATCCTATTACCAGCCATGTGACAGGAAAGGATAGAGACCGACATCCCAACCTGCTGCAGCGCGGGACCGCAGGGCTGCCGCTTCCACTTCTGACACCGACAGGTTCGGGCTGGTGCTGTTCGCCCCGGGGCAGCGCTTTGGCCCCGCGGAGCCCTCCTCGCTAGCCGGGACGCCTCGCCACACACACACACACACACAGAGACTAACACACAGAGACTAACACACACAGACTCCTCCATCCCAGCAGCGACCCAAGCCCAGCTCTCGTCACTCCCCTCGTAGCCAGGGTCCCGCGGAAGAGGTCGGGCCCGTCAGCCCCGTGGCCTGGCGCGGCCGCTGCCCCTGCCCGCGCACGCCCTCCGCCCGCTGGGCCCCCCGGGGGTGTGGATGGGCGAGCGCAGGTGCAGCCCGGCTCTCCCCTCCTGAAGCCGCGAAGGCACGGGCGGACACGGCGCGGGGAAGGAGCGCTGCAAACTTTCTGAGGGACGCGGGCGGCGAGGTGCCAGCGCCGCACGCTGCGATTTGGGGCGTCGCTCTAAAAGAGGAAAGACACCAGCCGCCCCACAGAAGTGACCGGGCGGCAGAGCCGTGCCGAGGGAGCGCTGGCAGAAGGCAGCGCGGCTGCTGAAGCCGCCGTGTCCCCCCTAGGCCGCGTCCCGAGGCGGGCGGAGCTGAGGCCGGGCGGGGGCTGCTGTCCCGGCCGCGGGTGGTAGGGAGAGGCGCAGGGACAGCCGCACAGACAGGAACACAAACAGGAACACACAGCCACACAGACAGCCACACAGACGGGAACACACAGCCACACAGACAGCCACAGGAGCCCACCACGCCCAGGGACCCGGGACATTGGCGGGCGGGCACGGACACGGAGACGTGAGGGGACACCCACACCTACAGCGCAGCACACACCCTGAGAGACAAACGCGAACACAGCAGCTCCGCAACCCAAAGGAGCATCGTTGCTTTCTGAAAATGCACGTGCAGAAAGATAGGGTTTGGGTTTGTGGTTTGTTTGGTTTGGGGTTTATGTTTGTTCGTTTGTTTGTTTGTTTGTTTTCATCTACCTGACGATACCAAAGGACAAAGTGTCAAGGTGGTAATGTCAAGCAATCATCTAAACTCTTCTACAAAGTCCTTACTTGGCCTGCGAGACATTTTAGTGATGGTAGAACAGCTTTGCTAAGAACCAACCAATATGAAAAAAGCCCCCACAGTAACAGTTAAAATAGCATTTAAAAAGTTGCTTTGTCAGGAACAGAAATAGGGCAAACATCCTTTGTACAAGGTACATCCTTGTACCCCCTTTACAACACTGCTGTGTAATCAAATAGCAACCCATACAGGCAGAGAACAATTTGCTATTCTGAAGGGGAACAATCAAAATACAGTTTGTAGGCCTTAACTATTGTATCAATACACAGTGTGGATGCATCTCACTTTTAGCATACAGAAACCTCCTGCCATGTGAAGCTGTAAGGCTGATTTTTAGGGGGAAAATATGCTTACATTTCTTTTGACCTTTGTGACACAAACAGAAAGCAAAAAATGGTCTTCATATAGTAGCATGGCTTTACATATAAATTTTAATATCACAGCATAATATGCCACATTCTTATTTCTTGAAGCTGAATTCGTAGTGAATGTAGCATTTTTAAGTGATGAAATACTGATGAACAATATCAATGTTTTGTTAGCTTGGTGCTGGGCGTTTTTTTTTTTCTTTGTGACAGGTTCAGAAGTATTTAGTTCTTCCTCACACATAGTCTTCTTTCCAAGGGCTGTAACCACATTTTGTTTCCGTTCATTCAATTTCGATTCCATTTTATCTGGTATTCTGTTACTTGTGGACACTGGAACAGAGAAGGCTTAAAAATTTGTAACAGTTGCTAACAAAGTTCAGAAAATCAACCATATCTCCATTTCAATCCACCAGTATTCCTAGGCAAAACCCTTTTCATTCACTATGCTGCCCTCTTTCTCCACCAGTCAGTTTCACATACAGTTGTTAAGTGTTTATACATCAGCTGCACTTTTTTTTTACCTGTAGCACACTGGCACTTTGTTGCCAGTGGTCATTATTAGATTATTATTTTAAAAGTCATAGCAGTTGCTATTTCTTTAGGAGGTTCATTTGTGTTCTCAGTTCAGGTAAGGCTTACCTCTCCTTTCTGCATAAATAACCCAGACGTCCCAGGACTGCAAGGCCAACTATTCCAAATACACTGCCAATAACAATTACTTGTTTGATAGCTGAAAAACAGAGATCAAGCACAAAAAACCATGAGGACTTCAATATACATTACTTAATATCTGTTTGAATGCAGTCACATGACAATTTTTGAAATTGTACATATAGAGTTAATTTTTCTGTTCTATTTGCTTGTGGAACTGCCTCCCTTGGCAGTGGGATTGGACTAAATGATGTCCAGAGGTCCCTTCCAACCCTTTACCCTTTCAGATTCTCTGAAACTGGTAAAGATTAGGAACTCACAGAATTCCTACATTTGACTGGAGGACAAGTGGCTGCAAAAGCTTTGTAATACAGAGGGTGGCTAGTGGTTAATATGTAGTCAACATTTTGAATGTGCAATATTAACGTGGAATTGTCAATCCCAACTGAAATGGTTTTCAATCCTTATTCCATACAGTTTGATTACTTTAAATATTACCCCTATTTTGGCATTAAATTTTGAAACTACCTTTGCTGTTTAATAACCTACATAAAAGAGAAGTGACTGCTCTGATGTGGGTACATTGAACTGCATCAGGGAGTTTGAACACACTAAAACACAAAAAGTGTCAACTTGATTCTGTGACTGCCTAACAAGGACACCCGAAAGAGAGAAAGAAACCAGATATGAAACAAATTTTGAATAAAAATTATAATTTTGTTTTCTTCTTCTACTAAGCACTGGCAGATTACCATATAAGAATATTTGTAAAAGTTAAGAGATGCAGCATGTGGAGTGAACTGTCTGGGAGAAACAATGATTCCTGCATTTTGTATCAGAGCCTTAATCAGGGCTGCATTTTTGTCAGCCCTTCCTTCCATCACTTTGTCACACCTGCCCAACCCACAGCCTAGTGATGGCAGAGTGACAGAACAGACACTTCTATGATCCTAGAACAGATTACTCAGCTGCTGATTTGGTTTATAGTGAAGTTTAAGGAAAGAAATGGGATACACAAACTGTTTCACAAGCATTGGTCCATCATCCAGCAACTTCTGAAGAAGGCCTAATGTTTGTCTTACACATCCTTCACAGGGAGGCACCCAGTCTCTGCCAAGTGATGAGAACCCACCACTGGCTAGAGTAGTTAGTCCAGTAGTGATTTGCCTCTCTTGTGAAATCTTTGTGTTTAGAAAAAGCACAGAAGACTAATGAGATTTCTGACAGCTTTTCTAAATGAACAGCATTTACACAGAGCCTGAGACTGGAAAAGGAAATCTAAAAGTAAATAGAGGAAGGGGGGGAAAAGGAGAATGTAACCCAAAAGACAAACAAAACTAGATTGCCCTTAATATCACCATATTGTCTGTCTCAAAAAGACTGTATGTACATATGTTGCCACTATCTTATGATTTTTAGCTGGTTATTACATCTCATTTTACTAGAATCTCCTTTTTGCTTTTGCTGGATGGCTTCTTTGTTCTTCCTCTTTGTGATACTCTGTGAAGAGAGCTTGCTGTGGTACTGGCAAGACTTGCAGAGGGATTGTAATTAGAAGCATAGCAAAATAATTATTAGCAGAGGATTTCCATGGAAACTTTAGTCCAAGGAAGCAAAACTCAAAAACAACACTATGCAGGCCCAACAACATAATTTGTATTTGAAGTTTCAAAATACCAAAATGGATTTTGTAAAATAACTGGCATTACATTTTTTTTGCTTCCACCTCTTTTCCCATCCAGTTTTCCTGGTTCACATGCCTTCATTTTTAATATTCTCTTTTGAAAAGGCATATAGCAACTAAAAAAAACCTTGATGATTTGCAAGACAGAGCTTGGACCTGATGTGCCACAAAACTGCAGTGTCATGAACACAGCACTGTAAAGAAATACACCTGTAAGCTTAGAATAACAGAGGGCTGGGCCCTGTGCTCCTGACCAGCATGAAAGAAATAACTTGAGAAAGTGTGTGTTTAATAGTTCACTTTCAAAGTAAAAAGGTGACTGCTGATCACAGTGGCTGGGCCAGTGGTCACCCATTCAGGCACCCAGGAATTGGGAAGGACTGTCTGTTAATTTTGTCAGCATTTTTCTGGTGTCAAGAAGGTCTTTGTTGCAGGACTTGATAAAATGGATGTTGGTGAAACAGCAGCATGCTGCTGTGTAAAGAGAAAAACAATAAAGAAAACTGACCTCAGGAACCACAAATTTTGACAACACAAGGACCTTTTCTGTTTTGGAGAAGAGAAGGCTTGGGGGATGGAGAGTAGAGAAAATAGCCAAATAGAGAAGTAAGACAAGGAAAACTGGCCCTGGATTTCAACTGTGTCTTGGACCAGTGGCATAAATGTGTTTAGTGGAAAGCAAGTACACACTGTCCATGATATTAAAATATGAGAAGTTTAGATATTAGTGAAAGGAACTTTGAACTGTATTGCCTCTCTTCTCTGTAGAGACCTGGGCCTGTCAATAAAATAGCCTTCTCAGGCAAACACTGACATCCAGCAGAACACCTTATGGAAGAAGAAGAAACAAGGCTAGCTATAAATGCCACTAGCAGGGCACAGCAGTAAGAAAAAAAGAATGGAGAAATTTGTATTTTATATTGTGTTTCTCAGTTGTTGGTATTGCCAGTATCCTGCTGCTGTGGACAGCATTGCCGTACTCCAACTTCCTGCAGCTAATAAAAACCATCAATTTTGGTTCCCATTGCAAATTAACTAGAACAACAAACATCAAATAGTAAGGAAGATCTTTGTGGCAATCAGATCAATAAAATTCTTCCACACCTTGTTTTTCTTTGTCACCTTTTTGGAAAGCATTGGAAAACATTGTGGGTTTTGTTTGCTCCTCCACAAAGCTGTGTCACATCTCCGTCATTCTGAATGCAATCAATCACTGCATATCTTCCAGCTCCTTTCCTCTGATCTCACAGGGCTGCCTTTCTGTCCCCCTTTTGCTAGTGTAAATGTCAGCATCTGTTTTGCTTATTGAGACTGACTGGCTCTTATCCAGTATGTATGTGGTTGATGGCAGCAGTGGAAAAATATTCTTAGCTTTCAGCTTGGCAGAAAGTTTTGACATTGCCTTTTTGAGATCTGGCCTTTGCGAATTTTTCTGCTGCCCAAACTCACTGCAGTTCATCTTACAATTATTATTAAGTTCAGAACTGCTTCGGAAATGTACAAGCAATTGGTACAGGCAGCAGAGGCTGATGAAATGTGCCAGCATGACAGGAATTCGTTGCTGATGTGAAGTGCACTTTCCAGATTTCTTTGGAAGGGTCTTAGAATGGAGAATCTGTTAGTATGAATTATTTGATGAGTGCTTTTGGGAGCTATTAACTCAGCATTGAAAGTGCTTCAACATGCCATCTGGCCTTGCACCACCCTGGTGCTTTGAAATATTGCCATCTTGAGGACATTTGGAGTGTATGTGCTGAATGAATAAAAAGAAAATTTTGGGCCATTTTCTGTAAATCATAGAGACAGCCTCTGCTACTAAACTGGTACTAAATCCAACAATCCCAGGCTAACTGATAATCTATTAGTAGTAGCACAAGAGGGGGAATAAATCTGTGTTATTTATACTAAATACTATTGCATCATTCACAATACTTTTACTGCTGTAGAATAATAGAATTATGTTTTGAGATAAGATAATCGTTTAGAAAAAAAAAGAGTGGAAGGGTTCAACAAGTGTGGGCTCTGTCTGCTCTCAAATCACAGAGCAGTTGTGGGATGGGACCTCTGGAGGTCATTTTGTCCAACTTCCATGTTCAAGCAGGACTACCCAGAGTGAGTTGCCCAGGACCATGACCTGACAACTTTTGAGTATCTTCAGGTGGGAGATACTCAAACTTCTCTGGGCAGGCTGCACCAGTGCTCAATCATAATCACAGTAAAAAGGGGTTTGTGATGTTAAGAGGGAAGTTTCTGTGATTCAGAGCATGTCTGTGGCCTCTGGTCTTGTCCCTGGGCACCACTGAAAACATCCTGTCTCCATCCTCTTTTCACCCACCCTTCAGGTACCTGTACCCATTGATAAAAAAAAAAAGCTTCAAAACCTCCACCAAAATGCACAGAATCACCATAAGTCACCTGTTATTTAGATTTGAATGATAGTCATTCTAGAAATTCAGACATCTCATGTCCAGTGTTTCACCAAGTAAGAGAAATTGCATTTGTCAGGGCCATCATGGTATACTGAGATTGCCTTGTCCTTGATAATGATTTTTTAGTGACAATATGTGATATCTAAAGGGCAACAGACCTGTTACTGGGCTGCACTGGGGTGTGTCTCCTGACCAGGCTCCTGACACTTGGCAAGTTCTTTCCTGTGACCCTCCTGTGAGTTCATAGCCCTCATTGCAGGTGAAATTGATGGTTGAGCCCAGCAGGTAGTTAGTATTATTCTTTTTTCCATTGGTTGGATGATCCAGCCAGCCACAAGAGATCACTAGTAAAAGAAACATATCTGGTTAGAGTATTTAGGACTTAGATCAGCAAATCTCCATTACAATGATTCAAACAGCATTTTAATGGCAACTCATGGAAAAACAAAGATTTTTAGGCTATCTGAAAGACAATACTTCCTGCTACTTTAAAATTTTATTTTGAAGTCCTGGGAAGACAGCTTAATGCATATAAAATGAAGATAAACTTTCTATGCTGTGGTGTTATAGTGGAAGAAATGGAAAGAAATTTATTTTGAATTTGCCTAAGTATTTATCAGTACAGAGATTCCCTGGTACAAAGATGATTCCCTACAATCAGATTATTTATAGGTGCATGAACCTACAGTTAAGCAAAGCCTCCTCAAACAGTGTTAACTCTTTAGATGCCCTGTAGAAATATCTATAGTGATGCTCCCTATGGGCTGTTCACTTAAGGTTTGGACTTGATGATCCCAGTGCGTCCCTTCCAACTCAGAATATCCTGTTATTCTGAAATGATGTTTCATGGAATGTTGCATCACCTGGCTCTAGATGTTCTGCCAGCAGCTTGTGATTCTGATGGGAAAGTCTTGTGGAAATTCCCACGAGAAGGCTTCTTGTTGTCAGGACATCAAATCTGCAGAATGGGTCAGAGCCACAGTATGAGACCATCTCTTCTAGCAGGGGATCAGCAGGGTCTTCATGAGGGGAGAACACGGGCAGAAAGGAGGCATTGTGCTTGTCCCCATAAAAGAAACTGTCCAGTAAGAACTCCGTGTCATAAGTAAAGAGAGAAGTTCCATTTTCAATTGCCCCTTGGGAGACAGAGACAGAAAGATTCACATGTAACATTGCCAACATAGACCACCTTCTGCTACTAATCCAGGTGTTTATCTACAGAAATGTAGCTGGAGCTGGAAGAGATATAGGAACAAAGTGCTGAACCCTCCACCACGGTTCTGTTTTCACTCCCCAGATAAGTAGAGGAGGGCATATTTCTCTTACTGCCTTCTCTTCTCCCAGTACTGGTTTCTTGGCACAGGCCTAATTTCCTAGTCCTTAAATCATAAGCTGTCTTAAATTTGTAAAGAAAATGTAATAATAGACCATAGAAATTACTTACAGCTAGCTCCAAACTCAAACACCTGCTGGGGACTGGCATGAACTGACATGGTGGTTTTATTCTTGAAGGTGTAGTCATCCTCTGGATTGCCATTCATCACCCCAAAGAGACCCCGTGTGTGATTCATAAACTTCTCTGGGAGCAGAATTGTCAGGGTCAGAAATCCTCCACTTCCCCTTATTTCCACTCCAGAACCAGAAGAGAACATCACTGTGATGTTCTGATCAGGTGTAGAATAGAGAAAGAGACCTATAACAATGAGAGGAAGAGGACAAAATAGTTAATTATCCCTAGTGAAAAAATTATTGTGTTTTAGCATCAGTTAATATCATCAGTTTTAACCATTTTTCATACAGCTTTTCCTCCCTTCCACTCTGAGCTGCACTCTGAGAAGCATTTAAAGGGAAGCCACACCTTCACACTACAATTGTGATTAGATGGCAACTAGAGAGTGGCAGCAAAGAGAGGGCCACTGTTGATATAAGGTGCCTCCTGCCAGTGTCCCAGCCCAGAAGCTTAAAGATATGAGATGTCCACATCAGAGAGTGGCTGTGAGCTATAAGCACCACTCTCATGGTCACAGTTTTCCTCTCCTTCTCCCTTGTCTTGTCAACACCTCCCTAATATGGCTTCTTCTCCAGGCCTTCTCAATGTCCCTTCCATTTTGTTTTCCTCCCTGCATCTCTGCTTCTGCAGCTCCTTGGCAGTGTAGCCCTCCACCTGCTCTTCAGCCATGTGAGGAATATGAAATGCTAGCCACAGAAATGTTCCTCTGCTGAACAGGGGGATTACTGTTAAAACTGAAGTGATGCATGATGGGTATTTGTCAAATTATCATTAAGAGTAATCAAATGATCACAGCCCTGTTGGACAAAAAGTCAACTTCTGATAGTCTTTTTTGGCAGAAAAATAGAGGAATGATATCTGACTGACAGAGAGAGCTCCCAATAGGTAAATATGAAATTGGGTTGCATTTTAGTATATATTTTAGTTATATTTCACTCTGTTTCATTTTATTTGCTAGGCTTTGTTGCATTAGATGCAGTAAGCTCAAAGCAGAATGTAGAGGACAGAGTTTTTAATTCCATTCACTGTCCACAGGATGAGGAGGAAAACCATTGCTCTACAAACAAGTGAAAGAGGATATAGAAACCATGGAGGACACTGAAGCCACCTAAAACACTTCACCAAAGGATGCTGAAAAGAGAGTCGAAATGCACACACCTAGAGACACCTTTAACTATCCATGAGCTCCATCAGAATGGAATTGCTTACAAGGCTGATATGTGTAACTAACCTTTCAAGTCCATCCAAGTTTGTTCAGAGAAGTTGAGAACCCTCTGGTTCAGGAGGACCTCCAGATGCAAATCCTGAGAGTACCGCACTTCAATCACATCAGAGTTGTTCTCCTGCATGGCCACTGCAGACAAGCCTGTCCCCTGAGCCCCAGTTCCTTCCAAAAAAAAAGAAAAAAAAAAAAAAAGAATGCTATCAAAATGCATCCGCTGGCAGCTGTGCCTATTGACTGATTTCTAGAACGGCCCTTATGTTTCCTTATTGATGAGAATGGGCATGGAGAGAAATAAGAATTTTTTGAGCTCTTAAACACAGTAGAAAACTTTATACTTCCATTACTCACACCCAATAAAAAAACCTAGCAATTAAACTTTGATTGGGAAGTTTTTCCTGAAGATGTTGTCTGCTTTCTGAATGGTGACTGTTCACAAATGGCCAAAAAAGAAGACTAGAGATGACAGGAGGATTGCTGTTAAGTGCAAATCAAGCAAATATCAAATCTCAGTTCTGCAAATCTCAGAAGTTCAGAAGCTCTGCTTCCTCTCTTACCAACTTACCATTGGAAAAGTGTGCCTGCTGTGTCCTCCCTTGCACTCTCAGGGATGTGAGATCAGACTCTACCAGTGTATATTCTCCCAGGCCATTGAAGGTGAAGTTCAGACCATCAAATGTAAAGAAATGAGGATCTCCAAAAGCAGATGCTGTTTTTAAAAGCAAAAAGAGAATTAAGATCAAGCAAAAATCGCAACCTGTTACTCCTCAAGTTCATGAGAAAGGAAAGAGGCTAGAAGTCTGTGTCACCTGCTATATATGGGGAGATTTGGACGTGAGTACAGGGCTATTGCCTTATCTTTGCATCCATATTCTTTGCACCCTTATCCCCTTTTGCATTTCCAACTTCCACGTAAATTGCTCCAAGTTCCTTCTAATTTATCTTCTTTTATATGCTTTAATCTGTATGGTAACTAATGCAATGCACCTTGCCATCAAGTTGTAAAGTTGTATTTTCACAAATTCAAACTCTGCTTCTGCCAACACTTTTGATGGGCTTTCTTTAAGCAGCCAGGCCACTCATTCATGACCCCTAACTACCTAATGCAATGCCCTCTGCAGTTTTCTCCTTTTTTTCCTGGTGCAAAATGCTGCCTCTTTGCACTTTATAGGAGGCCAAGTCCTGCTGGACACCTCAGCATCTCAGCAGCATAGAAGGCAAAATGTGGTAGCAACAGAGATATGGCAAGTCTTGATGACTGAGTTAAAAGCAAGCGGGAGAAAACCAGACACATTGTAAATTGTAAAACTTTCTTATTTGATATGAATATTTCTCATTGTGATAGCTTTTCTAGCCACTTTCTACCTGTCATTAACCATCTCTAACCACCTTTTTTTCTCAAGAAGTCAACACTGATGATATAAAGTCGTGGACATTGACTACTATGCTTTGGCTAGTTAGGTTCTAGGGGTGAGTGAGGTGCTCCACAGCAGAAAATCTTGCAGCACAATTAGAAAACACATACAGATTTTGTAAGTGATAAATCAAGAGAAACCTTCCACAGAATTTTTCCACAGGACATTGTACACTCACCATTGTTAACTCATACCTGCACATATACAAGTATTCTAAAAGCCAACACTGGATGAAAAATCTACGCTGCATAAGGAAATTTTAGAGCCCTTACCAGCTCGGGGCGGGCGGTACGTCCTGCAGTCACTAGAGGGCCGCCTTTTCATATAGAAGTCACAATTCTCAGACCACAGGCAGCAGTAATAGAAGCTGATAACATCATAAAGCCAGTGGGAAAAGCCAGGTATCCGGGGAGGCTTCAGGAAAGGTGGTGAACCCCAGTCATGTCCTCGATCAGGTGTGCTGCCTCCCGTGGAGTCGCGCGTGAGGATTTGGGTTCCCGTGGAGTCATAGCAGCACTGCTGTCCAGCCCCATACTGGGGACTGATTGAGAAAAGCAGCAAGAAAATCATCATTTAGCTCTGTGGGGCCTGTTTCTATTTAGGAGTTGCTTACTGACTTTTAATGAATACAGCTAAATATTTTGTTTGCCAAGCTTTATCTGATGTCCAGTTAAACTTCACCCCTGACTTCTGTGATGCTGCTGTCTCTGAGGTGAAAGGATTAATCAAAAAAAATGCAGTTAAAAAATGTTCTTTACCTGGCTTGAATGGCTCTCACACAATGCACAGCACCGGGATGATAAGTACACACGCTCCCCTTTTCAATGTCGCAGCCATAATCTGTCTGAAAAAGATCAATGTTCACACTTAATGGGGTTCTTGCCTCATTGTCCTTTCTGTTCTTACATTGTGTTCCCACCCTTTGTATCTGACACGTGTGTAAAGTTGACATGAACTGGTTAAGGTTGTGTTGAATAGCGTGCAGTGATAGGAAAAATGGTGAATTTAATACTCAAGTGTCTGGAGTAACATGTGTGACCTGAACATTTTGCACTCTATTGCAACAGACCTTGAAGAACAAATGCAGCCAGATGGGGAT
Organism: Motacilla alba alba; assembly: GCF_015832195.1. Lineage (NCBI taxonomy): Eukaryota > Metazoa > Chordata > Aves > Passeriformes > Motacillidae > Motacilla > Motacilla alba. The sequence goes on along the minus strand of NC_052030.1, from coordinate 8,486,193 downwards.
TCAACTGTAAGTGTACAACAAACACACATACAGAGGAAATGTTTATCCTATGTTCTTAGACAGAGGCAGTAGATCTATTTTTTATCTTCACAAGCTTTTACACATCATGTTTGGAGCTTCATAACCAGAATAGTAACAATGTTTACCTAACTTTTTTTTTTAAATGCATAAACACATGCCACCATTTGGTATCATAAATAGGAGAGGAAGTCACTCTCATCTGGTCCTCAGATCAGCAGTGTAAGTGAAAGTGTAGACTGAATGGCAATTGATTTCTTAGCTTTTGTCAGTTCCTTGATAACAGTGAAGATGAGAAGGAGGAAGGAAGCAGGATAAAGGAAATAATGGATTACAGCTCTGGGCTTGAGCTCTACAGTACAAGTACAAGGCAGAAGGGTTTGCAGCAAAGTATGAAAAACTAGACAGAAATAGTTTGTCCCAGCATGGAATATCACCTTCAAACACAGACTGTCACCTTGTAGGATCTTGAAGAAGCCATTCCTGCTCCCAGCTCCACAGAGTGTTTTCAGTCTGCCATTGGAACTACTGTTTTAATTCCCTGTTTGAATGCCATTTCCATCTCCTATTCTGTAGGCACTTTTATTCATACTACCTAGATAAGCTGTATTTACCTCTGCCATTTGATATGCTACTTGGGCAAATCTAAATGTAATTTAATTTCCTTGCAGGGATGTTTAGAGAGGGAACAGGGGTGTGTGTGTGGAGTTTGGCACTCCTTAAGCTTCCACCTGGAATTGTAATAAGCCAGAGGGATCAATTAATAACTTACGTGGAACCTGCCAGTGTCAGCTCTTGCCTGGGCCAAGGTGCAAGGGCAGTCTATAATTTCTTCCATGAAGTTTGGAAGCAACTCTTCCTTTCTGTCCCATTCCATACATTTTGCAGTTGCCCATGCATTTGGGTCATTTCTGAAATCTTTCTCAAGGTGCCAAGCCAATGCATGGTCTGAGCTCCAGATTGATGGAATATTGCTGGTAAAAAAAAAGGAGAGAGAAAGAGAGAAACAAAAAATAGATCTGATAGCTGAACAAGCACTATTTTGACAGTAGCACTGTGGCTCAATTGCTAATTATAATTAAAAAGATTTTTTTGACTTTCAAGTTATTTCATTGCAAAGCCCGCTGCTTTCTTTTTCCTTCAAAAAGTTATGGCACATAAGAATTTTCCAAATTCAGGAGGTGACAGAACAGCATGCAGCAAGTACGCAATAATCAGAATATATTTTAGTAATCATGATTCTGGCTTACATAGATCCTTTTAGAGGCAGGTTTTCTAATCATGCCTTTTTACGCTGTAATTTCACGTAGGCCAGTATGAAGAATATCTGGATTCTTTAATAAAACATGACAACTGCACCCCAGTAATATCAGGACTACTGGCTACAGGAACCATTCAGAATCCTTGAAATGTTCCAAAGCCACTCTGCTTTTCCCCATGAAAAAAATATCATATACAAAGTGTAATAAAAAACCCTCCAGAAGGAGAAAAGGTTGTACTTCTCTAGGTAGCAACTCCTAAATGTTCAAAAAGGTTCTGACATATTAGCAATATGTTGTAACACTGAAGAAGTGGCATTTATATACTCACAGAGTCTACACCATATACATCAAACCTGCAGATATGGAAGAATTATGAAGGAATATCCATGGAGCACTTACGCAGGTATTTCACCAAAAATCATGGGGAAATATGCAATGAAATAAAAGAAAACGGGCATAAAATTTGAAGGAATGCAAAAACCTGCATACAAAAATAGAAGAGGAAGGGCTGTGGCTGCAGTGACTGAAGTTCCACAATTAGGGACTCCTGCACAGCTGTGACAAAAGAATCAGCAGATCCTAGTCTGGTGAGAACATGGGTTTGGCTGGAGTAATTTTCTTCATAGCTGCCACATTTTAGATTTGTGACCAAGACAGTGCTGATAACACACCAGTGTTTATCTCCTGCTGGCACAGTGTCAAGGTCTTCTCTGTGTCTCATTCTGGTCCCCAGGGAGAAGGCCAGGAGGGAGCACAGCTGTGACAGCCAACCCAAACTGACCAAAGGGATATTCCATCCCCTAGACCAGCATGTCCATCAACAAAACTGCAGGGATGTTTTTCCAAAGCAGCCCTTACTGGGTGCACCAGTCTGCTTCATGATTCTTCCTCCATGCTCCTCTTTACTTAGTTAACTGTCTTTATCTCGACCCATGAGTCTTTCTCACTTTTGACCTTCCAGTTTTCTCCCCATTTTTTCCCATGAAATGGAGCTTGAGTCTCAGTTTTGAATGCCAAAGGAGACAACAGCTTATAAGGTAGCTATTATTATTATTATTATTATTATTATTATTATTATTATTATTATTATTATTATTATTATTATTATTATTATTTTATTATATGTTGTGATGCACTTGCCTCTGCCCATCAAAATAGTTGCTGGGTATAATTCTCAAAATCCCATAGTCCCATGTATTGTAATTTCCTTCAGCGGGTACAGGAATGAAAGAATATTTCCCTGTATTGGGGGTTTCTCTTGCCAAAGTATAAAGGTATTTCCATTCAGCCTCCCAGTTTTCTGAATAACTGTCACCTGTCAGATAGAGGAAGAAAAGGGTTTTGGATGCTGGAAAAGAGCAATAGCCACAAGACTGAAATGAGATGTCTCCACCCATATGTAAATGAAGAGGAAAAGCTGACATTATTGTCATCAGTTGTTTATAGTTGCAGGTCTCAGTGAAAGCAATCACAAGCTGTGCAGAGCTCTGCACATGAGTTATGTGTGTGATAAATGCTTGTAGGAAAATGGTCACTTTACCTATTTCCTGGTATCCCCAGACTTCTATGTTGACGTGGGTTGCTGCAAGTGTCTGGTGAGTCCAGGTAAGAGTTAAGTTTCCACCAGTGTTGGAGGTGCCATAGTATTGCCATTTTGTCTCATTTACCAAAGTGCATTTTTCTTCATCTGAAACTTTGCTGTGATGTACTGCATTGCAGAGCAGAAAAAGAGGGCTAATGACATTTTGGCTTTGTACAGTCCTGAAAAAGTGCTACTCTATTATTTAAGATTTAGCAGGGTTTCCCCTGGGTATGTTTTACTTAGCACAGGATGCATGACATGAAGAGAATAAGCTGAAGCTGAGAGAATGCAACCTTTACTAATACTTGCAGTCCTTAGATTGCAACACCACAATGCAATTATTTGAAGAGGGGACAAAAAGGGATAGAAGTAGGAATGAAGTGGGAACTGTTTTGGTCAACCTCATTTTTAAGCAGGACTTTTTATCAGTTAATGCTGCTGCTGCTACTCAATTGCTGTGAAAGTTCATCTCCCAAAAGATGAAATAACATGAGTCTAGTGACACTTTCTTTTCTGAGGCCTGTTAAGGAAGAATAAAGCTGATCAAATTGAAAAGACTTCTATAATCTTGCATGCATGGAGGAAGAATATAGGAAGAAAAACGATGCTGTAGATATAAGTGACCTGATAACCAAGTTCCAGAGTATGGAAACGTTAACCCAGCATCTGCAGAAACTTCAAAAGGGATGAAACCAGTCTCATAAAGCAATGGGGAGATGCAGTGGGCTTTTCCATCCTTGTCAATATAGCCACTGGTTGTGATTTGCTGCTTGAACCTGTAAATGTTGAAAACACTTTTCAGTGTCACCATAGATAGAAGGGAAATTCTGAATGTGCTTCAGCAAGCAACCTTGTGTCATGTGTGGATCATGTCAAGTCTGGGGCTGTTTTGCTTGTAGCAGGGAATATAAACTGGAAAAATCTGCTCATTACGTCAATGTGAATTCTGCTGTGAACTGCACAAATATACAGCAATCCACAAACCTTCAATTTATTATTTAATCACTGGGGGAGTGAGACATGATAAATTAGCAACAAAGGGGCGACAGGAAGAGGAAAATAACATTATAGCATTAGTAGGATTACAGGGTGGCTAACAATGACCATGATGCAGTTATTGCAAATTTCTGATTTGTTTTTTTTTTCCCTGGTAAATCCTGTGAGGGCAAGGAAAGTAATTTCATGCTGTTGTAGAATTTCTGTTGCAAAGGTTAATTCAGAAGGCACTGCTTGTTATTTAACCATTTGATTCCAGTTAGGGCTCTTGCCCAGAGTGCTGGGGATTAACCCCACCTGTGACTCTTCAGGACTGATAGGTGGGGACTGAATATCTATTCCAAGTATCAGAGGAACCTGGGGCCTGCCAGGAAATAGGACCTTTGCTTTTCTGCACTGGAATTTGCCTTGGCTATAATTATGTAACTCTGCAGGCACTTCGAAGTACACAGTTGTGTTCTACAGAATGAATGCCTTGGTCAAAGGTTTTCCAAATAAAGAACTGAAAACCTGTTCAGGTACTGCTACCCAGATAGGAAGGACTCCAAAATCTCACTCAGAACCTTCTGTGGAAATAATAACACAACATCTGGGTCATCAAAATTCATTGTACTGTATGTATTGCATGTGGCACATGCATCTAAGTGTGATACAGGCTGACACATTTAGGATCCACAGCTTTCTCTTACAGGAAAAACATCAGGCGTCCTACCTACATTTCTGTGTTGCTGTTTTCTCATTCAGATTAAGAAATAAATACTTCTTTGCCACAAAGGGAAATGCAAAAGAGATATTGACAATCAAGTGCCCTGAAAGGAAACCCTTTTCAAAAAGTCACTGTTTTAATATGGTAAGGGAAGAATGAGCAGAGTCATGATTGTACCACACAACAACTCCACCTAAAAGAAACAATCCTGTGTAGAAATACAGTCAACAGGTATCCTTGAGGGTGAGAGTGAGCAGAACTTTTGTACACTTCAGGATTCTAACAACTTTACAAAGTTTTCGCTCCTGTGTGGACTGGTCTTGTTTTGTGGTAATTGCCTGTTGTTGGAGAGTGAGATTATAAAGTTTTGCCTCCCTTTGGCAGAGGAATATAAAATCATGGCCCACCTGCATTGTATCACAGTAGAGGGATCAAAAGGTGCGTTGTTAATCAAAAAGTCTTTGCCTCCCATAAGAGATCCTGAGTATGGAGAAATTTGAAGACAAAATTCTTTATAATCAGGACAGCAGGTCCCCAAGGACTGGCATGTCACCTGGCAAGAACAGGTACCAAGCAGCTCCCCACATCGCTGTGCACAAGAGTCTTCAGCTCCTTGTTAAAGGAAGAAAAAAAAGAGTCAGGAATGTTATTGAACTCTTCTAGATGTTCTCTGAAGCACAAGTACATCATCCAAAGGACTGCTGTAAGTAAATAAAATAGGCTGGTTATGTTAGTTTAGGAATGTATTTAGGTGAAGGTTGTAATCACCTGCATATTAAGGTTGCTCCATTTTGAATAGCAAAATACACTTATTTACCTCCCAGACAGTATATAATTTCATGAATTCCATGGATATTTTTACATGTAATAAATCTCCAGAGCAGCCCCTCAGTGAGTGTCACTAATTGCATTTATTTTTGAGAATAAGTCTTAAACATTCCAGAACAGCCCATGAACCTCCATGAACCCTGTGTGGAAATCAGTAAGAAAGGAAGGCCAGTGCTCCTGGAAAGTTAACATCAGCAACAAAATGGGCTCCAACACAAGTTTATTAAGAGTTACTGAAATGTCTTTGTTTTGTGCATTTCATCTGAGCCTGGCCTTAACAAGGCAGGTACACAGACAGGTGAGTAGGCTCTTGGCTTACAGACTGTCAGTAATTACTGGACATCACATGGGAAACTACTCAACAAATAAAACAGTGAGAAGAAGACAGGCATTACAGTAGCACTGTCAAAAACAGCTGGATTTCACAAACAGGTAAGGGGAGTTAAGTGAGATGGACAAGCTGCACAGACAGCTGGGAGCACTGAGGACCTTTTGGGAAGTGGAATCTTGCAAGGATAACACTGCTTGGGAACTACATCAAGAATACCATGCAATGCTGAGATGATCTAGGTAAGTATCAGAAATTCTAAATTTGGACGTGGATCTTGCAAAATTGGAACCAATTATGAAAAAGGAACTAAGGGAGGATTGATTATTTGGGAGGACACAAGCAAAAAGAAAGGCAGGGATCAAGGTGGGTGGAGAAGAACAAGCATGGGAAAATGCAAAGAAGGGAAGTAAAAACACTTGTTCAATATGGGAAGCTAGAAAGTTTTTCTCTGTATTTAAATATATTTACTGCATTCTCCAGATTGTCTGTTTACTTACAGAAGAGATCCACAGAAGAGACCTGCTGGAAATTATAGAAGGGATTGAAAATGAAACCATGCAGGTAAAAGCTGGCCTGTGTGCCTTTGCTTTAGCTTGTATAGATGGTATAAACAATTTCTTACCAAGGTTACTTCTCTGAAGTAGAGAAGTCAAAAAAGTTTGCAGTTAAAAGCAGCAAAATGTTTGAAAATCACTTACCTGCATTCCAAAGAGCAGTGAGGATGGAAAGAATGAAGAAAGAAACATCTAATCCAATGAATTTCATATTTTGTCCAGATTCAGGATAGCTGATTGTGGTAGTCTTCGTGCTAGCCAGGGAAAAGCCTTCAGTGGAAACGGGTGTCCAGAAATAAACAAGATTCTCGCTGTTCAAAGGTTTGTTGTAAATTACTGAAGCAAAACAAACTGAATGAAATGCTCCATTTCAGAGGTCATCTCCAATCCAGGAAAAGATTGAAGGGGAGATAGTCACTGCAACTCCTTCCCATTAACAGTCAAGTTTTTCTGAAGGGGGGGTAGATGTTTATTGCTTTACAAGCATTTCTGCTTCGAAGCTCAAGGCCATGGGGTCATTGGCAAAAGTTCTATGCTTTAATTTTGCTGGAGGAACTAAAACCTGTTATCACTTAGAAGAATGATAAAGAATACATGCTGACACTACAGTTTAGCTCAGAAGATAATGAGATATTGAGGAAGCATGCTTACTGCACTGGATGTGACAGCATGAGGGCTGATTTAAGTGAAAGTAGACTGCTCTCTTCCCTCATTTTAAGGGGTTAAATTGAAGGAAACTCACCCTTTTTCATCATTTTAAGGGCTTAAATCAGAGGGTTCCCCTCCATTTCAGAGCACTTCTGCCTGTTCCCCAGCACCACGTCTCTCGTGTGGGAGCAGTCCTTGGATATATGCAATTTTGGAGGTGGAATTGAAATTCCAGCAATGGCATCCAGGCAGAGAATGACAGCAACGACAGCTCCTTTCCATAGGAAGGAAAACACGAGCTCCAGTGTCTCAGGTGCGGGTCACAGGCTGTCCTGGGGAGGTGAAGGTCCCCAGGTCCTCTCTGTCCTGGCAGCTTTTGTCTGGGAGCAATCCTGGGATGTGTTGGATTTTGTGGGTGGAATCCGAGCGGCGGGCACATGAGCAGGGATTGAAATGACTCGCTGGTGGCACCTGGTGACTCACAGCGCCACTGCAAAGCAGAAATGAGCCCTGGCGCAGCGCTTGAAAGGGGTATTCGTGCTCAGCAACTGCAAAGCATCAACATGCACAGCAACAAGGAACTGCAGGCTGGAGCTGGGCTCTGAAAGCAAGGGAGCTGAAAGTGTTTCTTTGGATAAACCCGTAGGGAGAAATTCCCTTTTTGCCTCTTCGGTCTGTAGGAGTGAATCTTTGCAATCAAGAGACAACAGAGTGGTTAGTAACACTTCAACCTCTCAAATGTTGTTATCTCTCAGAGAACTGGGCCAGCACTGAGCTACTCTCATGTCCCTGGAGAGCTTTGAGGAAGAGCAAGATGATGTCCCACTTCTGTCTGGAAAAAAATGGCAAGAAAATAAAAAGTAGTTTCCCTTCTCTCTCTCTGACCCATAACTGAAGCAGTTCTGTAGGACAACATTGACATCACTGCTCCCCACCCCCCGAGTTTGGGTGAAACATTACTATAGTTCATAAATATTCCCTCTCCCTGCTCCTCAGTCCTTCACTGCACAGAGAGCAGATTTTCTCCATCCTTTGTTCCCAACAACACCTTTCCAGCCCATATCCCAGTTCTCACAGGCACAAACTAGAGAGACCTAAGGCATTGGTTTGATCATTGCCTGGAATTCCCAGCTCCATGTTCCCTGGATTGCTCAAGCAAACACTCACAGCAGTCTCCCCTCACCCAGAGACTGTGCTCAGACTAAGCCCATCACCAGTGCTGCTGGCTCCGATCAGGAAGATGTAGGAGCAGCAATGCTGGGGCCCTGCTGGGATGGCCTTGGCATGGCTTTCCCAGTGCTGTCTCAAGCCTAGCCCCAACCCTCACAAAAAAGAATGCCTTGTGTAGGCATGTAATAAATCTCTTTTCTGCTGGAAGAGAGGGAGCAGCTCATCAGGAATGCACTTCCTTCATCTCTCTTGGCTCTGGAACACCTTCATTATCATGCACAACCAGGATAAACAGGTGAGATTAGAAACCCTCTAAGCAAAATCTGTTCTCGGGCGAGTAGAGCTTTGCAGGACTCAAGCTAATCCTGCTCTGCAGAGCACATTCCAAACATTTGGCACCTCCTGCATTTATAGGAATGAAGGAAATCATGCCCCTACTGGCCTTCACCTCCTTCAGGGGTATAGATGTGCCATACCTCTCAAAGCTCTTGGCCCAGTGAGCCTGCCAGGGAAGCAAGCTCATGGCTGCCCTTGGAACCTGTCTCTAAATAGTTTCATTCTGGCAGGATGATGTAGTGGAGCCTGGCTGTTATTGCTACCCCCTGGGTCACACAAGGTAGCAGTGACGTGATGGAAGAACTTGGGCTCTGTCACAGCAACTCATCTGTCACTGCCCCGCTGAGATGTGCACAGAGCTGGTGCCACTGTTTGGTGCAGAGGGGGATGGTCCCAGTGCTGCTCCAGCACCCACAGCAGGAGCTGTTTCTCATTAGGAAACTGAAATGCTTTTTAACATGCTGACAAAGGCCATCTGTCTGTTTATTTGCTGCTGTCCACCCTGCTGGGAGCTGGTGCAGAGCTTTGTGCTTTGCCCTCTCCTACCGGAGCCTTTGGCACGGGCAGGACGAGGTGGCTGCAGTTGGGTGAGCTGGCACCTCTGCAGATCCTGGGCAAAGCCATTCAGGTAATGCCTCTCCTTCCATGGGTGTCTGAAGACTGGTACAGGCTGACTTGGGAAGTGCTTGCCAAGAGATTGCTGATCCTTCAGCAATTCCTGTTTTCTTTGGTCCCTACAGGAGGCTGCCAAGAGAAACGGGCTTGACCAACACCTGCAGGGGCTGCTTTACCAGCTCTGAGGCAGCATCCCTGCTGCTCTGCTCCCAAAGCATGGGAAGGGCTCTAATGCTATCCTGAGCCTTGCAAAACAAGTGCTGAGTTTTACTTCTGCTCCCCACCTGTCTGTGTGTGTCTCTGAGGGTGAACCAGCGGAGAGCTGCCAGCAGGCTGCACTGCCAGGCAGAGCTCAGTGTGCTCCTGCCCACGCTATCTCAGGTTTGTTTGGGCTGGGCCGGGCAGGTGTGCCCAGGGGAGCTGCGGGGCTGTACCTGAGTGGAAGATTGCAGAGAGAAAGTGCTGCATTGTTCTCTGCCTGCAGTCACCTTGCCTGAACCCAGCTCTGAAGCATGCTGGCACAGAGGGATGTGAAGAGCTTTGGTAAATGTTAAGGAATAATTCTAACATGGATCAGGAATACCCAACATAGCACTGAGCTTCTGAAGACAGATATTTTGGGTGTTCCCAGCCCTGCAGCAGAACAGTTTGTGTAGCTGCTGTGTCTGGTTGAGCCCATTGCTATGCACAGAGCAGCAAAGAGAGTGTTGCTATTGGACTTTTCCCTTCACTTCTTACTTCTTGAAGCCATGATTGCAGGGCAGATTCAATTCTTTTAATGTCAGAAGAAAGGCCTGAATGCAGTAGTTAGTATTGTTTAGTATTTGGCAAACCATGCTGGATTAGGGCAGGGTGAACAGTGGGAGAAATATTAGAAGTTAATTCTAATCTTGCCTTTTATATGGATTACAAGTTATGTCACTAGGGTCTCATATTCCAAACTGGAGACAAACAGCCCCTTGTGATTGCTGGTGAAAGCAGCACCAGGAGGGAAAATGGAGCAGCTGCCAGCTGTGGAGACAGTGCCTTCCCAGGAGCTCCTCAGCTCAGTCCTGGTGCAAGTACAGGTCCCTGGTCACAAAATTTGGTGGTGGGTGTTTGATTCAAGGCCTGTCTTCTGAATCCTTTCCTCAGTGCTCCCAAGCTTCCTTCCTTGGGCCGTGAGCCAAGGAATCAGGCATATCAACCAACAGACCGTTTGTTTTTCCAGAGGCTGTGTACATTGTGCTGTTGTTATCAGAGAAACCAGCTCTGCTCGTGGCCTCCTGCTCTGCGGGCGGTGGAGGGCTCTGATCTCCTGCTCCCGTGCTTTCTGAGGGTGGGGCAACACCTTGCATGAGTTTCCAGAGCACCTAACTGCTTCCAAAGACAAGCTGGCCCTACCACAGCTGTGTGTTTGGACTTGCAGCAGATGTGAGAGTGGTAGGACATTATACCTGTGTGGTTTCCCTTTCTGTGCAGCCAGAATTGCTGAGCTTTCCATTGGTCTTGCTCTTGCTCTGAGATAAGGACAGGAAAGTGCTGCTGTTTTGAAGGTGCTGTTTATCTGGTTAAAGGTTTGCTCTGGTCAAGTGGGATGTAACAAGGCTGGAGCAGTTTTGAAGAAGGTCCAGGTCTGGATTTTTGCTCAGATCTGGAGCAAAAGATCTAAAGCTTTTGGTGTTTGGTTCAGTTCTGCTCACAGCCCCACAGACAGAGGATTTACCCATGGGAGATTCTGCCCTGTGCTGTTCTTCATAATCAACAGCCATCCTTGATGTACACACTGATAAGGCTCCAGGAATCCACTCATCCTGCTGTGATAAAACTCCCTGTGCTGGTGCTCCAGCCCTGCACACCTGGGCAAAGCCCTGGAGCAGCCTCTGCCTCTCCTGTGCTGGTTTGGCTCACACCCAGCTCTGTCTCTCTTTTGCTTCTCCCATCCTCACAAAACCAAACGCAATCTGCTCGTGTGTGTGTGCTTCAAGAGCCCTGCCAGGAACAAAGAGAAGTCCAAATATTTGTGTTGGGCTGTTACTCTTTCCATTCAGGCGATAAATGACAGACTGCAGCAGAGTCTTTGTGTGCTGTGTGGGATTTCCACTGTACTGGCTCCAGCTTCACACCCTCACCAAGATGAAACACCTACAATTAACAGTTGGGTTTTAACTGGAGGGAAAATGACTGAGTGTGATTGAAATATGGCCTTGAAAAAACCCCACCAAAACTCAAAATAAAAAACCCACAAACAAACCAACCACAAAAACCAACAACAACAACAACAACAAACAAAACAAAAAACAAACAAAACCCCCCACAAAAACCCAAACAAACAAACAAACAAAACAAAACAACAAAAAACAACCAAAAACAAACAAAAAAAAAACTGAGAAAAATCACCAGACCTTCCCTGTCAGATGAGAAGTGCCTGGTCTCTGTGTGTAGTTTCATGCAGAACAGCATTTTCACTCTGAACTCTAGGAGCTCTGCTGGTGATTTCTGTCCCAGAGCCTGGGACACAAGCTGTCAGTCTGCACACAAATATTTCAGAGCTGCTTTCCTCTGCAGAGTTCCAAGTTTAAATCCGTGTAGAGCCCGAGTTTCCTTGGGACTGAACCTCTTTTTGTCAGAGCTGATCAAGGGGATGAAGATGTTTGGTAACAAATTAATTCCTGAATTTCAGATCTCTGCTTCTGGGGAGAAGCTGGGCTTCAGTGCTTGGTAAACCCAGGAAGAGAATGGTGAGACAGCTCTGGGTGTGAGCTAGCTCAGGACACAAACTGGTCTGGTGTCATTGGGGCTGTTCAAAATTTGGGATAAAGGAAGGAAAGGCATAATCCAGCCTTGTGGTATTTCAGATACCAACATGCCAGCCAAATTCTGTTTGCTCTCTCAAGTAAGTTTGGTGTTCCCTGCTTGTGCCACCATGAATTTTCTCACTCAGAAGTTTCTTATCAGGAATTAATTAGCCCTGAAATCTCAAAGATTGACTCTTCAAACATAAATACTCCTTATAATTACCTTCTCTTTGGATGATATCTTTAGTGTTTCATTTTACACAGCAGACAGTACTAATATTATAACATCAAGTTAAATCACATCTACTTTGGGCAACTGAAAAGCTATCAAAAGTGACAGGAGCTTCAGAAAAAACCTAATATCAGAAAAGAATAATGTGAGAAATCTTTCTGGCTTCCTTTTTTTATCCTATTCATTACACCAAGCAGAGAAAAGAAGCACTGTTTGAGTCTGTTTCAGCTGCTGTTTCCAAGAAGGATCCATTTTGGCAGACTCTTTAAGCTCCTTCCTTCTTAGGTCACTTCTGAGATCACATAGGAGCTGAGGAACCTCCCAGCAGCCTGTTTCACTAAGTGCTCTGTCCTGTTTTGCTTCTGGGCTCCGGCAGGCACTTGAGAGTTACACCTAACCTTGAGAGTTACCTGGGCTGTAATAAAGCATGTGGATGTTCCAGGCAGAGAGTAGAAGGTGGAGAGAATCTGTATGGTCCACGTTAGAACTGCCTAAATCCAATTTATTACCACAGCCTGACCCCAGCCTTCACTGACTGACACCTTTGAGGAGTGGGTAGCAGAGGGATAAATCCTTTACTGCCCTTGAGTCTTCATTACTGGCAGTTGGGAGAGGTCAAGGGTACAAGGAGAGAATTTTGCTAAACATATTTATTTTCAAGATAAATGAAATATAGGTCTCAAACCCTTCACCAAGGCTATGTGTGCATCACTATTTAAAATCAGTCGATTGATAACACTTCTTGCAATCAGTCCAAGGAATTCTGTTGGAAATTTTCTGGAAAATACAAACCTGTTACAGCCAAGTACATGATAAGGGATATTACACTTTAATGAAATTAGAGGGTAAACAGCAAAGAGGCCTTGAGTTTGTTTTCTTTTTGGATAATGAGAAAAAAAAAGCAGATGGTAAGTAAGCCAGCAATGTATAAGCTGGTCACTTTATGTAGATACAGAATAGGTTTAACAGTGCCTGAAATCATTGCTCACTGTGAAACTGAAACACATTTTCATGACTTATGTTCTCCTGAAATTTTTCATCTCCCCTCTCATCTGATAAGCCATCAAGCAGGGATTCTGGCAGGCTTGCCCACCAGCCCAGTGGTTCTTCATCCCACTTGCAACCTGTGGCACTCCAGCGAGGAGTATTTGCATGGAAACAGCCCAGCACTGGCAGGTCTGTCCTGAGCAGCTGAAGGAGCTTGGCTACAGAGAACAGAAACCTGGGGTGTGGTGTGCTGCTCAGGAGCTGCCAGCTGGGATGCTCAGGAACTCGTGCTGCAGTGATGCCCTCACATGGCCCGTGGCAAGCAGCTGGCCAGGGCCAGGCAGGACATTTCCTGGGTGATGCAGGCAGCTGTGCCTCCTGGGTCACAGGGAACTGGCCAAATGATGCCACGGGGCACACTTGATTTGCTGTGTAACAGCAGACCCTCTGTGATTCAGATAAGAGCACACCGATGTTGTTAAAATTATATAATTTGCTCCAGGACCTATTTGTGCATAGTCCTTCTAAAGGAATCCAACCACAAGAATTTCTCTGATCACATTAGGCAGGTTGGCTCGACGTGGGTGGGTCTGTGGGTGGCAGTTCTCATCCTCAGTGACAGAGCTGACTTGCAGCGCCTGGCAATGTTTGTGTTTCCATTGTTTCTGGTATATTTTCTCTTTTTATATGTATTTCTTTAAGTGCTCTTGGGGCACCCTATTTAGATGTAAGAAACCTTCCTCTGAAGCTCACTGGCAGAAAAAACTAAACCTCCCATCTCCCAAGGCCAGTTCCTGCCAGCTCTCCCTCACCTGGGATGACCAGAATGAACATGCAGGTGTGACAGGGAATGAGTGTGCACCTTGCTATGGCTGTTCCTGCCCTTGTCCAGTGGCTTTTTCTGTGTCACAGTCACAGGGGACAGCTCTTCTGTGCTTTACACAACAGGCTGTGCTCACACAGGTATCAGCAGATTACTTCTTTATCATGGCCTCAATTTCATGTCCTGTGACACATTAAATTGATGTTACACATGTCTTTCAAGTTGATTCTCCTCCTAAGTATGTTGGCTGGCATTAGCCAGCTCCTCTGCTGGCTCAAGTCAGTGCAATTAGAATTGTTTCATCTGGCTGAGGGAGGCCCCAAGCTCCCATGTGGGTGCTGCAGTAAATTGAGAATGGCTGAGTAAGGTCTGAAAACATACAGCCTGGGGATGATGAAGCACTTGAAGTTTTTAATGAAAGATATATTAGTTAAAAAATTAAGACTGTTGACAGAAAAATCTGATTCTCAGTGTAAAATCTGAAATCTAAAGCAAGTTGTGCCAAGCTCAAAGCCTAGTCTTGTAAGGCATGGCATAATGTCACCAAAAATAAACAAGTTTTCTTAAAACAAATATTTCCAGTGTTCCTCTCCTACCCCTAGCTGCCATTTAAATTCTCTTCTTTTGCTTTTTGGGTTTTTTTTTGTCTTTATCCATCATATATAGCTTCTGAAGGAGAAAATCTTATACAATCAATATTGGTGAAATGATACAATATCTTATCTAAACCAAACTGACTGTTATGTTTTGAATGGAAAATGTACTATATTGCTCCCCAGTAATATTATGTCTACACAAGAGAACTCAAATGGGCCTTTAGGTCCTGAATACGGGAAGGATCAGGCTGAGACTGAATGCCACATTAAAATTGTGGGGCATTTTCTGTCTCCTGTAAGTGCCACAGTGGACAAGCTTTCCAATGCCAATTCCTTTGTGTTCCTCAGAAATTTATGCCTTTGACTAGCATGATCCCAGGCTTTCCTATGGCCTCTGTTACTGCAGCTGATCACTGCCCCCACGATATTTATTGTATTTCTCTACTCTGCATTCCACTCACCTTATTTTACAGAGGGACAGAGGTATAGAGGGGTTTGAGAAGTCTGTGCATGACTTAATCCTCATTATGCTGTTGCTAATGAAGAGGTGTCCAGAGCTTCCCAGGAAATTTGTTGCAAAGCAGGGAGCACAAATGCACCCAGGACTTTTGGAAATGTGTTCAAACCCTCTCTTCCATGCCCTGTCCGTGGGGTCAGACCATTCTTTTTGTAGTGTTAAGCAAGTTCATAACCTTTTTGCAGAAGAGGAGACAGATAACTTTGTTTACCACATTTTATCTTGTGGTTCATTTATGGCTCCATTTGTCTGATTTTGTTTATTTGCGCTAGAATGGAAGGGAACTGCAATTAAATACAAGTGGTATTAATAGCTTGTTACATGTGGCTCTGCTTTCTGTAACCAGATTATACTAACATTGCTATTCAAGCCTTGAAGCTGCAAAAAGTGTCCCATCCTAATTACACAACCCCAGCTGAGGTCCCTTGGTAATAGGTGAGGGCATAAAACTCTTCCTGACAAGTTTCTCACGAGTCAGAGGATGTTGGTATCCTGCTTATTATGCCATGTTAATTTCAAAAGGCTCTTGTCAACCAATAACCCAATAACTTTTCTTGCCTCTGGGTTTTGTTAGGTTAATCCATGAGTCATGGAATATTTGACTATGAATTCATGACTCACGGGAAAGCACCACAGCCATCACAGTCCTGGATGATCTTGCTGCCTGGTGCTGCCTGGTCAAGTGCCTTCCCAGGGCTTGGATGGACATCACAAATGCATCCTGCAACACTGCAGAGCATCAATAAACCCAAAACCCTCTGCTGGGAAATATTAGTGTTAACCTGGCTTAGGAGCAGAACAATTCTCATTATTTGTACCCAGCTCTGGGGAGAGCATTGGTGATGGACAGAGAATAAAAAAAAAAACAAAACAACAAAACAGGGTCAGCCTTTTTCCTCTTGATTTTATTCAGATATTTGCTTTTATTAGTGATGGTGTCTTGTAGCATTTGACAAAGGACAAATGACAAATGCTGAGCTGTGTACATTTCTGATCTTTAATTGGGCATAACCATTACTGCATTAGTGGCTACAAAAATCAAAGTAGTACAGAAATAATGATGAGAAATTAAGTCTTTTAAGGCCTTGTCATTCACACAGATAAGGGAAAGGGAGAGATAGCAGTCTAGGGGACTGAAATACCTAAATACTTCTCAGAAATGTACTTCTGATTTGTCAGGCTAGAGACCTTCAGCCCCAGGCAAGTGCTTCAGCTAAACTGCATTTCTGGGAAATTGCTCTGTGAGTTTGTGGCCCAGAGAGCTCAGATCCAGAAAAACACACACAGAAGAAAAAAAAAATTTTAAAAATCAGATTACAAATCATTTATCACCTTGCCTTTAGGTCTTCCTTTGCTATGGGGTTATAAGTGTTGGAGTATAGATATGGGTGGGTATAATGTCTTAGCAGAGCAGCTGTTTTTTTAATATAATTTTTAAAGAAATTAATGTGTTTGAAAGCACTGAGCACAAAAGAAATCTTTCTCATGATCTACTGAGAGCTTTTCTTGCATGCCACTAATGGCTGCAGGCTTTCAAGTGGTAGAATGATCTCTCTGGTTTCCTAGAAATACACAAAGACAAGGAATCATTGCTTTGGAGTGCTGCAACACAGGGACAGGTCCCAGCTGCTGCATCCAGCAGTGTCCAGCCTTGCTGCAGGGAGCTTCTGTGCTGCCTTTCACATTCCTGGGAGCAGCCTGTCCTTGTCAGTTGAGAAAACTGATAACAGATCCAGAGGAAGAACCCGAGCTTGTCTTTTTCCAAGTGATCTTTCTGTGTATCCATAGGAGTGGTACTAACATGATGGCTTTCAAGGTCTGTTTTTGCAGTAACTCCTCATCCTGGGCTTTTAGGGAAACTTTCAGCCTCTGCCCAAAACCAAAACACTGAAAACAAATCACAGAACAGGGGACAGCGGTGGGCATGACACAATTTGCTTATCCAAGGACAGAGTTTGTCCTTGGCTGTGTCACTCCTGCCAGGTGTTTTCCCAACCTGTCCCAGGGAGGCTCTAGCAGTGATCTGGGCAGCCTGCTCCCCTCCTGAACCCATCAGCAGGGGCAGAGATCTCCTTCATCACTGGTGGAGCTTCTTATGCCTCCTCCTATCTCCTGTGGCCATTCCTTGCTGTTATTTACACATCTGTAAATAAAGGAAGCTATCATTTCTGCCCAGCTTTGCACTGCATGAGTAAGGCCCTGGCTGGAACAATGCCTACCGAAAATTGTATGTGCTACTGGTCTGCTTGAAAACAGAGACAACTCCGAGCCAGTTAGTCATAAAGAGGAAAGTTTATTAACAATCCCTTCCCGAGGCAAAGCTGGAAGCTTGCTGGAAGCAATTAGGAATCCCAAATGAGCTGATCCCATGAGGGACAGTGCTCCTGGCTGTGCCTCTCTTCTCCTGGGGCAGCAGTGCTCATGCACCAAACCCCAGAAAGAGCCCAGCTACAAAGAAAATGCCTGACAATCCTATTTTTAAACTGGTGCATGTCCTTGACCTCCCAGGTTCATGAGAGAGAGGAAGAAATTACTCTTCTATAAGCCTGCATTCTTCTGTGGCTCTTTGCTGTAATCCAGCAGTGAAAGGGGGTTAAACCTGCTCTAAAATGGGCACCTCTTAGAGAGGGAGAAGCAACCAGGCCTCTGACTCATAACAGGACAGATACAGGTTCCTCTGGGAAGTCATTGCAGTCCTGTAATATTGTAGATTTCATTGGTGAATTTTGTCTCAAGGCTGCTTTTGAGAAGGATGGAGACACCAAAGGTGACAAAGGTGAATTCACTGTCCACCTGGATTGCTTTGAAAAGACTTTATTGGGCTGAAGAGTCCTTTCTGACCATGAATTTCAGCTCTCTGCTAGAGAAAAGAGAGGGTCCTTAAACCTGGAGGTTTCCCTGTATCAGTCATGCAGAGGCCACAGAAGCAGGGGCTGGTGCTGGAGCGTGTTGGAGCTGCTGCAGAGGATCCTGCTGACCTGAATGGAGATTGGAGGGGATCCCAGAGCACAGGCTAAAGTGAGGCCCATATCCCACCCTGAACAAACCTTGGCTTCACCAGGACTGGCATGAGGGACCCCGTGGATGGCACACACCAAAGTGTGTGTGTAGCTGTGGAGGGAAGCTGAGGGTGGTGAGAGTGGGTCTGTTCCCAGCCAGGACAGAGACAACATCTTGTAAGGAGCTGCACATGAAACCTGCTGATTTATGGACAAGCAGTACTTGTTCTGGCAAAAAATAGCTTCCAATTAGCCTGAAAACAGACTGCTCTGGGTGGATTTGCAGACTCTTATTTATTGGCAAACTTCATTTTAATATAATCAGCTGCTTGGCAGGCAGGTTAGGTAATGATCCTTGATGTGAGCACTCACAGATTTGAGCACTGAGCCTTTAGTGCCCAGAGCCCTCTGCCAGTAGCTGAAATACATTTGATACTAAAATGCCATAGGAACCCAGGAAGGCCCTTGCCAGAGCACCTTGCTGAGTACATGAAAATGCCACCTTCAATAATTCACAATGTCTGTTCAGTACGCTGGTGTGTATGTGCAGGGAGGGGGGTAATAAAACATCTCAGACCTGGCCTGCCAGGATAATTCAGTGGCTAGTTAAATCTCTCAGCACTATTAATCTATAGAGTGGTTCACAGCATAAATAAATCCAGAATGTAATATGACAGGGCTATGGAAGCACATGGAAAGCTACTCTCCCTCTCCTAGTGTGCCATGCTAAGTGCCACACTGCTCCAGCAGTTATTTCAATAACCTAAATGCTCTAATACTTCAGATATTCAGACCTCTCACCAGTGCTATCTCATGTTTGAATGTCACCTAAATGTTTTAAACTCTGCTCTGTGTGTGATGCGGGGAGCTGGCTGTGAAAGTTAGGAAGCAGATTGCAGACTCCATCACTTAATTCAGTGTCTAATTTCACTGATCAAGAGCTGATGTTGTGAGTGGAGGATCACTCCTTTCCTAAGACAAAAGCGTTTTACCAGAGCTGGAATTATGTTTCTGCAGGTCCCTGGTGAGGTATGAACAACACTCTTGACACGACTTCTACTGCTGCTGTAAATCTGCAGATGTTTTCAGAGCTCCATATTAATCTACTCCTTCAGCCTCTGTAGGAATGCAACACAACAAGGCAGTGTTCAAAACTCACTTATCCTGGTGAATTTGGTGCAATTGTACTGTAATCTCTGTTTTATCCTTACTGCAACTGAGCCAGAATCCAGCCTACTAGCAGACACCAGAAACCAGTTTGATTAACAACGTAATTTTAATTTTCCATTAAATTCAGCCTGTAGCTTCCCTTCTTCCTTTCCATTCATTAATGCCAGGCTAATATTTACCTTTACAATTTACAGATATTTGTAGACCTTCTACATATTTCTTCCACCAAACTGATCCTCAGCCAAGCACTGCATATTCAGTACCTTCACTCCTTCCTGATGAACCTGGCAAAACTTCCAGCTTTCAGGTTAGTGTTGGCTCTGCCCAGATACTGGTGATTATGCTCAGCCATTGGGATGTTTGTGGAAAGCGGATGTGTAACTGCCTTAACATGTCTGAATTTGCATCAGATTTTGAATCCACATGAATACAGAGTCTGCTTTTCATCCAGATGCACTCTGAAACTCAAACTCTGATCTTTCCTCCTGTGCTGCTCTGTCCATCTTCTTTGGCTGTGAAGTATCCAGTTTCAAGCACACATTTCTGTGAAGAAAATAATTACCTAGCAGCAGCACACCTACAACTGAGCTACAGCACATATTAAAGCTCATCTTCAGGCTTCAGTGCTCATTTCACACAAAGAGGAGATGTGGGACCAATTATAAGGCTCAGCCCATGTGCAGTAACATGTTCAATCACATCTTGCTCATGTGCCCAAGCCTCATAATCCAGCAGTTCCTCCAGAAATATTGATTTGCTGTCCTGCCCCTTAGTGCTTGTGTCCCTGGGGCAGTTGCTCTAATGAAAAGATTACACAGGAAGGCCTTGGAGATTCCCTCTGTATCGAGCAGAACTCTGAGTTCAAAACACAGATGCACAGCAAGGGAAAGAACTTGTTCTTTGTGATTGCGTCTGGGCAAGGACTGCCCCACGCCTTTCAGACACAGCTTCATGGTTCATGGTTCAGCTTCATGGGTGGCTGCTGGGAAGCTTCTGATTCTCACTGGGCACTGAGGGGAACACCAGGCTGGAGCTGCTGAACTAGAAAAGCAAAGACCAAAGATCTTGGGAAAGATGGCTGGCTGGCCAACAGCAGCGCTTGTATTAAGAAAATGGAACTGTCTAGAAAAGCATCATGAAAAGATGGAAATTTCCTAATGGAAATCTTTATTCTGTCTATATTATAAATCCATACTCTGAGTTTCTTACTCACACTTCTGTAGCTTTAACCAATTCCCCAGCTCAGAGATGATTACATTGTGCCATGAGGTAAGGATGGCACTCTTGGATTACAGGAGGCAGAAACAGCCATATTTATGACTCCTGATTAAAACATGGTAATGGAAAAGAGCATTACTTGAGTCATCAGGATATCACTTGACCACTGCTTTCCTTTACATTTAAATTAGAAAAAAAAAAAAAGAATAAAATTGCATTAAATTAAAAAGAGACTTTCAAGACAATATTCCAAGGCTTCCCACAGTGGGTGTATTGTATGCTTATATTATTCTCCACCCATTGTAAATCTCAGCAGTAGATCTTCCCCCGCTGATGTTTTGCATTAGTAAATTGAACTCTCTGCTCTGTCCCCTCAAAGATTAATGCCTCCATCTGAGGAAGTAGTTGCATACGTGCTGGCAGTACTGCTGTCATGATTAGCAAATGGGAGACTGTGGGAGGAGAACAGAATTTGCATGTGTTGGATGTTGGCCTAAACATACTCTCACTGAATTCTGGACATCAGGGAAGAATTGATACAACACAAGCTTTTAATCAGCAAACCACAGGGAAAAAAAATTGAAGAATCCTACATTTAATTAAAAAGCTTTTCAGCCCTCTTTGTTCCAAAATGAACAAATGTGTTTGCAGAGTTCACTCCAAACATCTCAAACCCGTATTTGCTGTCAAGGGGCACTAAATTTTATTAGTGGTCCTGGGAGAAGTTTCTAAATTTTTGTAGAAGTTCAAAATACTTTCACCGAGCTATTTTTTTGAAGACATACAATTGAAAGATGTTTAATTGCTACAAATGTTAAACTGATCATTCAAAGTGCGTGTGATGCCTCATGTGCCCATGACATCCAGCACTACTTGGTCCTGATCCTAGTACAGACTTTTATTCTGCTATCTTGAAGTCCCTTTTGCTCATTAAAAAGCTACCTAGTGAGCTTGCTTAAAAACAAAACAAATTTGCCTAAAACAAAAGCAAAACGTCAGCAGAGAGGAGGTTGACTTTGCCACCTGGCTCTGTAAACAGCTGCATGCAAAGAGCTGCCTCAGGACCCACGTTTAGTCAAATCTAACTTACGTTTAACTTTTTTTTTCACGACCAACAGCATGTGAAGGAACAAATAAGCACACTGAGTACAGAACAAAGGACATTCATCAGTGGGATATTTTGGCCTCTAATTGAACAGCAGTCATATCAACTTCCTCCTTCACCCAGGACTGTGTGTCTTTGCTGTGCTGGGGAAAGAAAGGCAGAAACACCTGTGGGCACTGGAGATTTTACCACAGCTCTTGCAAGAGTGCACTTGCTAACCGGAGTGCTCTGGCTGCTTTCCAGCCAAGGCAGATACAAGATTTTGCCTGCCTTAGAAATCATCTAAGTAGTTTCAAAACATTTTCTTCACTTCCTGCCTTAAACTTTTTCAACTTACACCTTCTGCATTAGAGACAGTGGCTTTTAACAAGGGGTGAAATTAATTCCCAAGTCTGTCGTTTGCCAAGTACCACTTTTCTTTGTAAGTTTGATGATGTTTGACATTTTTACTGGTTTCTGTGTTAGTTTTTAAATGATCATTGACAAAGGCCTGAAATTGTAGATGTGGATGATACAGAAGTGTGAAAGAAAACAAGTAGCTAAATATACTGTATGTCTTTTTAAAAGAGTTCTAAAATGAATTTCTGCTGAAATTACAAAGGTGATCTAGTCTTGTTTTGGTTTAAGGGCTACTTCAACAGAGACAGTTTTCAGATTCCCACTGCAGAATATCCTTGTCACTTTCACAGTTCCTGACAAGCATTAAACTGCTGGGATTTGAGATGCCAATCCCTACCAGCCAGGCACTGCTACTTCTGTACTGGCATTTAGTATATACTGTCATTTTCCCACTAAAATTTTAAGTGGAGGAAGGTACCTAAACACCAGTTATGTAGGAACCAAGGACAACAGACTATGGGCCAGATAGCATATCAGACAGCCACTGCCTTTGTGTAGATAACACGTCCTGACGCTGTGAAGTGCTGCTTGTGCCGAGAATGGTGATAACTGCAGCCACCCAACGTCACCACACCGAGCACCCTGTGTGCTGGGTGTCTGCAGCGCTGGCATCACCCGGGCACTGTGTGTTTGGAAGTGCAGCGCAGGCACAGGTCGATAGCCGGGTCGATACCGCACAGTTGGGTAAAAAACAAACTGCAGGCAGAGCGTGCGAGCAGCGGTGCTGCCCACAGGGAGCGTTGTTTTCCCTGTAGCTGGAATTTGACGTTGTGATAAGCGTACAAACAGGAGCGAGTGCGCAAGTGGTGTGCATGCTGCCAGGGCAGGTGGATTTGGGCAGCCTGGAGCAGAGGATGGGGCGAACGTGTGAGACGTTCCCACCACGGAGGGAATGACCTGTGAGCCCACACCCACAGGGCAGAGCTTGTGGGTCACTGCACAACAAGAGATGGGATGGCCAAACCACACACCAGGCAGCGGCCAGGAAAGGTTTCTTATCGCAACAGCGATTCCATGCCAAGCTCTGGAGCAGGACATCAAGAGGAGACGGCCAGAGGAGAGCTCCATGGAGGCACCCTCGGGCACTTCTGGAGGCCTGGCCAGCTCCCCCCGGAGGAGCTGGAGAAGCCGTGGTGCCCTGGCACGGGAGCGAGTGGAGAAGGGCCAGAGCCTGTGGAGGAGGAGGTGGGCTATCCTGGGAGAGAAGAAGGGGTGCTGGGGATGCTGGGACTGGGTCCACCTGGACCCTTTACTGCTCCTGGGGTGAACTTCACCCAACCAGACCTATTTGTTTAATTGTTTGAAACATCAGTTGGTCTGTTAGCCTGGAGGAGATGGACAGGAAACCTTATTATGGTGTACAACTGTGGGGCTGGGAAGGGAAGTGAAAGGGCAGGCACTGATCTGCGGTGACAGTGACAGAACCCCAGGGGATGGCCTGAAGCTGTGTCAGGGGAGGTTCAGGATGGATACTGGGAAAAGGTTCTTTGCTAGAAGGTGGCCGGGCGTGGGAACAGGCTGCCTAGAGAAGTGGTGACCACCGAGCCTGACAGAGCTCAGGAAGCATTTGGACAATGCTCTCAGGCACGTGGTGGGATTCTTGGGGCTCTGCTGTGCAGGGCCAGGAGCTGCGCTTCAATATCATTGTGTGTCCCTTCCAACTCAGAACATCCCATGATTCGGTGACCTCCCAGAGGCCCGGGCGGGTGCCCGGCAGAGTCCTCCCAGCCCGGGCCGGCGGCGCGGGGGCCGCGGCAGCGCGGCGCTGACTCAGGCGGGCGGCAGGCGGCGCCTTTAAATGTGCCGGGCCCGGCCGCTCCGCCTCAGGTGCCGCCGCCGCCGCTCTGCCCGCCTGCCCGCCGCCTCCCCCGCCGCGCTCCGCGCCTGCGCCGCCCGGCGCGCCCGCTCCTCTCCGCACAGCTTTGTCCGGGCCGGCCGAGCGAGCGGCGGCTCCCGCGGAGCGACCCCGGCCCCGCGACCCCGGCCCCGGCAGCGCTCACAGCCGGGGGCGCGGGCGGCCCTTAAGGTGGATCGCGCTTAAGGTGGAGCGCTGCCGCGAGGCGGACCGGGCGTTAAGGTGGATCGCGCTTAAGGTGGACTCTCGGCGAAGCCGCGCCTGCCGGCGGGGGGGCCGGGGCTCGGCATGGGGAGCCCCGCCTGAAGCGGGGCCCGAGGAGCCGCGCCGGCCCGGCCCGAGGAGGAGATGGGGGAGGCCCGCTGCTGAGGAGCCAGCTTCGCCCCGGCCGCTGACGATGCCCGGCTCCCGGCCGCTCGGCAGGAAGAGGCAGCCCATGGACGAGGGCGAGGTGGGCAGCGCAGCCCGGCGCGGAGCTGCCGGGGCCGGCGGGAGCGGGGCTGCTCCGGCTCCCGACCGCTCCGAGGGGGGCGGTGGCGGGGGGTACCCCCGTCGTGTTTGGATTGGGAGAGGTTTAATTTTCTTTAAAGGCAGCTCCTTCATCACCGCCATCCTCCTCCTCCTCGTCCCTTTGCAGCTCTGAAGCCGTCCCGGCCGCAGCCTCCCCGCCGGCCCCCGGGACCCCCCGGCGCAGCGCCATGGAGACGGTGGGAAAGTTTGAGTTCAGCAGGAAGGACCTGATCGGGCACGGAGCCTTCGCCGTCGTCTTCAAAGGCAGGCACAAAGAGGTGAGAATCCCTGCTTTTTATTTCCACCCTCCGCGCTTCTGCTTTTCATTTATTTATTTATTTCCTGCTCTGGGCCGAGCTGGGGGCAGCGCGCCCCGGTCGCCGCATCCCCGCCGCAAGCGGCGGCTCTTGCCAGCCTGGGCATCACCCCAGGCTTGAGGTGGTTTTTTTTTATTTCTTATTGTTCTCCTTGGAGTTTCTTCCAAGCAGGTGTGTGTCCCGGCAGCAGCCGGGCAGGTGGCTTCACCTTGGGGCTGGGAGGCCGTCAGCTGCCTGTGGGGTGCCCACAGATCCACCCAAAAGCCGTCCCCACCTCCAAAACCAGGGAGAAAAAAATCCATACACACTATCTATGAAAGGAACTCTTTAGTTTGTTTGGGATTTTTGTGTGTGTGTGTCTGTGAAGTCTTCTCCTTCTCCACTTAATTTTAGCAGGAGGAGGAGAAATCTCTTACTGGTAAATAAAAGGAAACCAATCCGGCAGTGGATTTTCCATCATTAGTGCTTGGGATAAGCCACGGCTCCCACAGTGCATTTATTTCTAGTGATTAAATAAGAGGATAATCATTGTATGAAGTAGTAACAAAAACCTAAACCTTGGGCTTTTCTCCTTGGGCTGCCAAGCATAATTCAGGAAAGGGCAAGTCTGAACAAGTAAGGAGAAGGCATTAGGATGTGAAGTGAGAGGCCTTTACCCGTGCTGCAAGACACTTCTTTCGGTAGTATTTGTAATCTGTTAAGAGGTTGCTTATCCTAATGTGAATGAATGGTGAAATTTACATTTGTTTGTGTTACTTATGTACTGTTTCAGAAACCTGAGCTGGAAGTAGCTGTGAAATGTATTAACAAGAAGAACCTTGCAAAATCACAAACACTGCTGGGCAAGGAAATAAAAATTCTTAAGGTAAAGGCAGACTGACTTATTTTCTTCAGTCTTTATTCTATATGCCCTTTGTTGCTCCTAGCTTATGGTATATTTTTTTACTTTTTCTAGGAATTGAAACATGAAAACATTGTTGCCTTGTATGACTTCCAGGTAAATACATTAAGTTATGTCAAAGCATTCTAAATTTGGGCAAAGTTGAATGGAGTTTGTGAAATTTCACTTTTTAACAAGTGTTTGTATTCTGATGTGTACTCGGGGAAGGGGGAGGAATGAGAGAGCCTTCTGATAAGTTAGGGAAAGATAAACAAACACAGCAGATCATGTGTTAGTTGTTGGCTGGACCAGACAACTCATGTGCAGTTGGGAATTCAGATGGGAGCTTCTGTTCCAGGATGTTATACAGTGAAATGCAGTGTGGTGAATATGTCTGGAAGCTTTTAAGTTCTTAAAATGTTAGAAATAAAATTAACAATAGTTATTTTTGGCATGGCCACTTCTTTATTTTATTTCTCTGGTCTGAATACACTCCTTGAGAAAATTTCTTTTTCGTAGGCCGTGTAAAAATAGTGCAAGCATGACTTTGTAGCATATGATTGCCTTAGCTCCAGAGGATTTTAATTTGCATTTTTTCTGTTGTCCTTGTGGTCGTCACTAAGTGTTAAAAATCGCAGCAGACATTTTTCCTTCAAAGTCAGCCCTGAAGATCTAATCTGAAGGGTCTAAAACCGATCTGCTGCGAAACAAGCCATCCAACGATTTTTTTTTAATTTGTTTTTCCCCCTTTACTATTTTGTTAAATCCTGCTTGATAACGGGGCAAGTTTTCTTTGCCGTTTGCGAATGCTTTTTAAAAAAATATCGCCGCGGGCCGCGAAGGGGGTGCTGGTGCGTGAGGGGCCGCGCTCCAGGGCGAGTGACCGCTGCGTGAGGGGCCGCGCTCCAGGGCGAGTGACCGCTGCGTGAGGGGCCGTGCTCCAGGGCGAGTGACCGCTGCGTGACCGGCCCTGCCGCGCCGCACCGGCCGCGTCCTGCCCTGGCGCCGGGATCACGCGTCCCGCAGGCCGCCGTGTTTGTTGACATTCCTCCTTCTCCCGTGGATTGGCTCCGGTGGCCCCACGTCAGCCCCGGCGGTGCCTGCTGGGTGCTGTAGTCCGCCGCTGTCGCCCGGTGTCGCGCAGCCCCCGGTGCTGGGACACCCCCGGCTCCCTCCCTGCCGGAGCGGGGGCTCTGGAGGGTGGTTAATGCCTGCTGTTGTTTTGGCAGAGAGCAGGATTGCTGCTGGGAAATCTTGGATAGCTGTGCTCTGCTCCCGAGCTGATCTGGCTGAGCAGCCTCTGGGCTGGTGAGCGCTGCAGGGTAGCGGGGAAAGCTTCCCCTGGGCACAGCCCACTTGGAGCACTAGATCTCATGGTTTGGGGTTTTTTTTTTTTTTCATTCTCCTAAAGGAATACCTTCCTGATTTGCTTAGTAACTTTTCACTTGAGAGAATGAGTGGCTGCTCCTGCACTTCATAGTTTGCATTTGTATGAAGCATTTATGCTTACTGAGATCTTTCAACACTTTTGTTAGATTCCTCTCCCTGCTTCAAATTACTGCTGAGTAGGAAGCAACAAAGACATTTTCTGCAAAAGGAGCAATTTCATCACTGTTGCAATTATAGAAATGTGTTTTTCTCCTTTTGTGATGAGCTTTGTCAAATTCTGTGTTTAGCAGTGTAGTCTGGTGAGATTTTAGCAAGAAGCTATGTAAGATACCACAAAATAGGAACTTAAGAATGGTCCAGGGCTCAAGGCATGCCCAGGTTTGTGCTTAGTTACCAGCTTTGTCATAGAGTCCTTGTATGACCTGGGTAATTTGATTTCTCAGAGAAAATGAGATTATTTAGGGGGCATTGGGTGTGGACTCTCCTCTGGTGTGAGGTGATCTATTACCAGACAGTCTGTTGCAGTTAACCCACATATGCTGTGTGTTTAGTGTGTCTGAGTGTTTGGCCTTGCTCTGTGTCTGCTTAGGGCTTGTGTGAGAGTAAATTATCTGCAAAGGTAAAAGTGCAGGTCTGTGGAAGGCTGGCTTCTGCCCACCTTTCCTTACTTTGGGGAAAAGACTACTACTTACATTGCTCCCCTGATACCAGATCAGGAGCTTCATTCATAGTTGCGTATGTATTTATCCTCAAAAATACCATATTTGCAGTTAATTGAATCCTTACTTGTAGGCTTTCTAAAATAGAAGATGTTTATTCTTGTATTACAACATAGAGCAAAAGGGAAAAAAATACTTCCTGTGAAACTTATTGTTGCCTTGTAGCTATGTCTGTCATTGCATTTTGTCCTCCCTTCCTTTGCACTGCCTGTCAACAGTGACTCTGACTTTTACTCGTGTGTTTCTTGCGCACAAGGAAATGGTTACCAAAACCACAGTGGCTGTAAGCGAGTGATTACACCCAATGATGCTTTCATTTGCATTTTCCTGGTTAAAAACTCATGTTAGCCAGACCTCTCACAACATGAGATTTTTGATATAAGGCTAGATTTGCTCCAGACAAACACTTGCAGTACTGACACTTAGTACTAACAAGCAGCTCTCACCCTGGCACCCTTAATTTATCCTTCCAATCTGGGAAAAATTGCTGTGTTCCTTCTCATTTCACAGATCTTTGTGATATTGGTTCGTAAATAATGACAAAATAAGAAACTTCCTAGGAATAAATGATTCTGATGAATGTTTAATCCATAAAAGTGCAGTGACTGGACTTTAATGGATCTCCTTGCTGGAGTCCTTAGAACAGCATCAGTACATGAGAATGGCTCACAGAATGAAATATGCATATTCCCATTATTATGTGCTCTCATATTAATGAGAGGTGATGTTAATAGTTTAGGAGCCTAATGCAAGAACCCTTGCTCAAAAAGAGGATAAATCTTATTGTACCACATTTCTAAAAGTGCTGTCTGTTTAGTGTGTATATGGAGTTGTGGTGTGGGTTTTTCCTAGGCACAGGAGATGTTTGGCAGATAGTAAAAGCTGTATTCCACCCTGTGTGGGGTGTATTAGTTGCTACTGAGCACTACCTGACCCCTCAGCTGGCTTGGCTTGCTGGGGTCCCCAGTCTGCAGCAGTCAAGGGGAGCAGAGTGGTCCAGAGGGACATCAGGGTACCAGAAATCCTTTGACAACAGCCAAATGAGCCCTTCTTCCTTAAGGTACAAATTAGTAACAACAAATGATGGTTTCTGCCAAAGGAGGACTTGGTATAGAAATAAAATTTCTTGGAAAACTTGTCTCCGTGACTCAGGATCAGCTCAATTCTTCGTGTTCATTGACAGGGAAAGCTTAGCACATGTGGTCTGGTGTGTGGGACTTGCTTTGTTTTCCTGTGTGTCTCAGGACATGAAATCTGTGATCAGAGGGCACTTGATCAGCTGAGGAGATTCAATGGTAGAAGGGAACCCTTGAACTTGTCAGATCCTGGGAGCACAGTGTGCCAGAAAATTTCTTCCAGCACTAGGAAGAAGTTCCTACATACATAGCTGAGATCTTTGGGCAGTGGGAGATTCTGGGTATCTTTCCCTCTCTGTTCTGTTCCAGCTGCCCCAGGTTGAATAGGTGTCAGCTGAAGGTTTCATATGTGGCTGTGTTGGTGCTAGGGCAGAAAATCTGCTGAATCTGGACCTGTCATGCTTTGGATATTAGAAAGCATTTTCCTGCATTAAATAAGGATTATTTTACTGACAGATTTTCCCTAGTTGTGCGCTGTGAGCTGAACTCACTTCTTAAAGCAGCCTAGCTGTGGCTGTGCTTGAGTGGCTATCAGGTGGTTTTTGTTAGGTTTTTTCCCCCAATTTCTGCACAGGTGATATGGACTGGTTGCAGTAACACAGCTGTTAAAGTCACATGAGACACTGTGCTGTGATGTTTCTGGCTCAGCCCATGTTACCTGAGGGTCTGCTTTCTACAGTTTGGTAACAGGTTGGTTCATTATACTCACCAGTTTGGGATGAGCTGAGACAAATGCTTTACTCAGTCACCTGGTACAGACTCACCAAAAATATTTCTGCAGCGATGACTGTATCACCTGGAGACAAAGAACACAGAGTCCTTGCAGTGCAGTTTTTGATTGTGCTCATGGATTAAGGCATGGGTGGCAGAACAAACACTTCTCAGGTTGGTGATCAGTCACCCTGGGCTGGTCTTGAGAGCCAGGTAATGACAGCCTTGTCGTGTTGCTGCTGTGTAGAAAGTCCTTGTGATCAATAGAGCCCTGGCTGCTGGGCTGTGGTGTTGTGCTGTGCTGGCTGCTCCATCGCCCTTTTTCTGTCACAGAGCCTCTAGATGCTACTCTGCATCTTGTGTACATGCCTCCTGCTGTCCCCCAGGACCCCTGTGGACAGCAGTGTCCTTCTGTGTGCCCTCCAGCATCGCTCTGCTGCAGCACTGCTCTGATGAGCGTGGTGCTGGGTGAATCAGTGCTGCTGCAGTGTCACCTCATGCCTGGCCACCTCTCGTGCCACCTCATGCAGGATCTTCTGTTCCTCAGGCGCTGCTGTTTACATGCTCTGTCTCAGGAGACAGGGCTCCATGAGGCACTTGGAATGACTAAAGAGGCACTCTGTGTCTGGGAGATTGCTCTCCTGAGGTCAGGCTGCCTGCTTAAACCCTGTTTTAATTCCATCCCCTAGCGAAGCTGGCAGGTTGCCTGGTGAGTGGGTGTAAAGTGCAGCTCTCTGAACTGCCAAGCAATCCTCTTTCTGTTTGTGCTGCAGACAAGAATGGGGTGTCTGCTGTCCTGCTCCGTCAGCATCCTCGCATCTGTTGGAGGGAATCACTCTTACTGAAGATTGAATCTGGCCTGATTTAGAGCTAGAAGAGGAAAGGATGAAAACGCAGCCACCCTCTGCCAGTTGTTTTGTAGGGAAATGCTTGGGAGTCTAGTGGACCAGAATGGCCATGTTTGTGGAGAGTTGAGAGCTCTGTAGTGTTGAACTTTGATTTGATGCTGGCTTCCCCAGCCAAGTATCCCACTGTGCAGGTCACAGAAACATCCAGCAAATGTTGACCACTAAATATAGACCTCAGTCATGGGCTTTTTTTAGAGGGAGCTGTCTTGCCACATTTCTGAAATTATGGTCACTGCTTTACTCATGCTGTGTGTGAAGCACATACCTGTGTTCCTCTCACATGATTAAGGTGTCATGGAAGAGCCGGCGACGTGGTGGTTAATGGTCTCCAAAGCTCCTGTGGAAGGTAGCATTACTCAGACTATAATGACAGATTAAGGAATGTTTCCCAGCAGTAATAGGAAACTGGAAGGCTGTTGTGTTCACAGTTTGATAGCAAAGCTGTGGTGGCTGCTGTTTGTGCTGCTTCTCTTGAAGCTCCACCAGTGTTTCCATCATGAAAATTTCCACTGTGTAGATCCTTGTGATGACTGAACACATTTGGAGTGAGCAAAGCAAGGAGGTGAAGATTTGGATGATGGATGGGAAGAGGTGTCTCCTAATCAGTGACTGGGTGGGATTAAATTCAGGTGGAAAAATGCTGTTTGAATTTATTTCAAATATTTATAGGCTTAATCCAAAGCCTAATTGAATGATTTACTTTTGTGACTAGACTGAACTTGCCACTAAATTGTGAAACTGCAATAAACCTGTGTGTCTCAAAAGCTCATCTTAGTGCTCAGTCTTCTGTAGAGAATTGAGGGTACAATTCACTTTGGTGTGTCCTCCCTTCTCCTCTTGCCTTCCCACACCACCTGCCTTCCCACCTGTAGATACCAGCTGAAAGGCTTTGCACAGACCAGCAAACAGAGGGTTGGTGCTGGTGGTAGGAATCCAAGCTGGATGGCTCTGGTTTGCTTTGGAGAAACACCCAGAGAAGAGGATGTGGGTCTTCCATGAGGCAAACTGCCTCCATCCCAGAAGTGAGATCCAGTGGGAATGAGAAGCTAAGCACGGGGGTGGTCTTTGCAAAGGCAAGGAGAGGTTTTTGGTTTGGTTTTGTTTTCAGAATAAGTATACACGGTTTTGCTTGAAGTTTTTTGTTTTCTGGCTGGTGTTGTTTTTTTTCCCCCACTGTTACTTATGTTCACGTAGCAGTAGCAAATGGCACATTTGGTGGCAAGTGAACATGAATGATGTGATCTTCCAAGGCAATATTTCTCAGGTCCAGACCTAAACATACTTTGATTAACAGAAAGCATCTTGGTTGTCTTCAGATGTTAGGTTTCCTGTCTGAGAAATGTAATAACAAATGTTCACAGCAGAATGCAGGGACGAGCCCTGCCCATAGATAGCTTTGGAACCTCTGCTGTGATTATTGTATAGCAAAGAGGCCCTTTAATTGTGCATTGTCTCCTGCTTTATAATGTGCAGGCCTTTAATACTACCATAAACATAGAGATGCTGTCAAAATGCAAGGTGAGGATCTCGGAGCTGCATCTGTTTACTGAGCAAGGTTGTTTCAAGGGGGGCTGATAGAAATGAATCAAATTGTGCATCCGTGGTTGCTCAGGGCAATAATGTTCAGTCTGGCTGCAGGAGCACCTGGCTTGTCTCCTAGCATCAGAATAACAGGAGGAATTAGGTCAGCTGAGCTGGCATAGTAGGGATCAACCAGACTGTGGTTCCAGTGGGGGGGAATGAAGGATGCATAATTTTAAGTAATTAGAGATCCCATTTAGCAAAGCATCTTAAAAACCTCCAGGAAGGGGGAGACTCCCAGCCAGCTCTGAGTGCATTGGTGGCCCAGGGTGTGGGAGCTGCTGGTGTGATAGGGACCACAGGCAGGGCTGGGAGGCAGCCCAGGGGCTGTGGGGTAGGCTCTGGGTGACCCTTTGGGTGCTGTGTCACCTCACCCTGCACACACCCTCTTCATTTGCATTCCATGCTCTTAGCCAGCATACTGAATATGTTAAAAAGTGCTCATTTCTCTGTTGTTTAAATAGTGCTGATTTGATCTCCTGTTTCTCTGGCTTCCAGTAACTGGATTTTCCCCCCTTCTTAAATTAAGGCTGTTGTGATTTGAAAGAAAACTCACACTCTTATTTTTTTCTTTATACCCCTTGTTTCCACACCTTTGTGGTAACAAGTGTGCTTGTTTTCTTAAATCTGGTGAATGAAGTATGAAATAAATAGATGGAAAAGAGATTTGCAAAGGCCAGTCACTCATGCAGCTGCCACAGAAAACCCTGGGAGGTCAGACCTCTAATTTTCAGAGCTGCTTAAAAAAAAACCAACCAAACAAAAAAACACACCGGAAAAATCCAAACCAAAACAACTCTTGCAGAGTATCAGATTGTGTTTGGCATATACTATTAAAAAACAAGCAATTCCCAACTTCATCAGTGGGACTGCATTAATCAGACCTCAGGACTGAATCACATTGCTTGTGTTTGCACATATCCCAATCAATTAATGTGTCTCAATGAGTGTGATTAAAATTGAAGTATCCACCTCAACTCTTAGCTCTCCCCCACTACCCCTACTCATTGTGCAGGCTCATAAAATACAGCTTTAAGGTATGCAAGGATTTAATTCCAGTACATGTGACTGAGCTTAAGGTAATGGGGAATTCAACCTTAAATGTTCAGTTTATAGTATGGCTGTGATACAGGAAGGAGATGAGGAATAAATACAGAGAAGCAAATCGGGTCTTGATTATTTTTGTAATTGTTTTTAGAATTCTGAAGTTCCCTCTCTTGCATTGGCATAATGCATTGCCTTTTGCATAGGAGCTTGCTTTTGGTTGAAAAAGCTTCTAGATATTATTCTGCCTGTTGGAAAAGGGGTAACTACTTCCACCCCATGTCAGAAAGTCCAAACTTTTCAGGGTTCAGCTACTCTTTTTCCCTACATTCTCTTATCCCAGCTGCAGCCTGCATTCAGTGGTCTTGGGGCAGTGCATACCTGGGGGGGGGGGCAGATGCTGTAGGAGCTGCAGTGTTACCCCCAGAGCAATGTGACTGCTGTAAGAAGGGATTGCTTTTCAGTGTTCCAGCAGCACAAGTCTTAATTTGCTCTGATGTGCATGTTCTTGGTCTTGCCTTGAAGCTCTGTGACCTGTGAAACCCAGCACTTTGTTTCTGTGCCCCATTAGGATGTGAATCCCAAGCTTTGGTTTCTGTGGTTAGGCTCGGTGGTGGCTCCAGCTGTGACTTGCTGTAGTGTGCTGCCCTGCAGAGGCCCCATCGAAGGAGAGTCAGGTTTTTCTGTCTGAGCTCTCTCCAAGTGTGTTGGGTCTCAGGGCTTTGTGTGAGGCCAGCAGTGAATTTGTGAAGCCCAGCAGCAGGGCTGTGACTGGCACCTGGGGGAAAAGCTGGGGCTGGGCTGAAGGAACCTGCTGGAAGCTCATGTCCCGTGGAAGGGATGGTGAAGTTTCTTCAGGTCACTTAAAGGCTGAGCTGCCTCACAGCAGTGATCCCATCTGGCTGTGGTGGTATGAGCTGCCTGGGAAAGAGCAAACTCCACGTACATGACGTTGTCCTGTTTGTTTTCTAATGTCATGCAAGCAGACTTTAGAACTGTTGCCAGGGGGATGGGAAATAGTCTCCCTCCCTTCCTGAAGCCTGTGTAGTACCAGAGAATGGTTTTCCTGCTGTTTTTAATCTGCCCTGAAGTACAACCTGTCCTGAAACAGCTCATCTGTTCTACAATGGAGAGTGCAGTAGCGCCTGGAATGGGGCATTGGGCAGTGCTGACCCTTGGCATCGCTGTTCTTCCAGTTCTACAAAAATCTGCTTGCTGCAAGGCCACCCACCCGTCAACCATTTTTGTGCTGCAGGGCCTCCCTTCTACTTGCTCCATGTCCCAGAGCAAGCTGGCAGGTCAGAAGGAAGCAGAATGCAGTCAGTGGCCAACTGTGGGCCAGTTGTGGACAGAAGTCTGTGGGCCTTGGCAGATCTTGTTTCTGATGCTTACTCCATGGGATGTGCATTAAGAAATTAGAAGCCCTCATTATTTTGGAAAGTCACAAATCTGCTGACTCTGGAAATAACACTTTCCAGTCAGTAGCAGTAGGTTTTACCTTTCTTCATCTGAGTTAATTGTCTCCTGAATTGGAAGCCTGCTCAAAATGTTCTTGAGTTCCTTATTGATGATGTTCAGAAGGAGTGAGGAGCACAACCAGGGCCAGAGAACAGAGACTCAAGAGGCTCTGAGACCTGTTTTTCTTTTCACTTGGGGTCAAAAGGCATGTGAATATCTTCTGGCTATTTGCTTTAGATCAGTTTTCCAATGGATGAGCAATGATAGGTTCTCCCACACTTCTGATTGATGTTGCTATTGTCCCTTGTCTTGCTTCCCTTCCAATAGATGCATGGGAAGATAATCCTTGCATATCATGACAATTTTCCTTTCCCTTTTCAGTGGCTAGCCTGCTCAAGCCAAGCTGTGAGCCATAGTGAAACTGTACTGAGAGTTTTTACTTTTTGGAAAGTTTTTTCCTCTCTTTAGAGCAGCAGATTTGTTTTTCCCAAACCCAGTCAGTTTGGGAGCCCCTGCCTGAGCTAGGGATTTTCCAGGTGCCATTGGCCTAAGAACTGGCTTCTGTAAAGCAAAGCTGTGTTTGTTTGGACTGTGTTTGTGACTCCAGTGCCACTGTCAGAAAGCAATGACTGGGGACCACAGGTCAGAAAGGTACTGGCTCCATGAGATCCTGCTGGCAAAACAGGAGGATGTGATACACAGTGGTTCTGCTGCAGTGAGTAGGGGAAGTAACAAAAAAGAAATGGAAAAGCTTAGCTTTCAGTTGGTATTGAGTTATCTTCCACTGTCAGACCCTCAGCTTTATGTTATGCTTCTGTTGTGTTGGTGAAGTCCTGGCCCTGCTTAGAGAGATCCATGTGCAGCAAAATTATCTTTGCTTGGCAGCATCTCTGGGTGCTGTTGGAGAGGTGGTTGAGCAGCTTGTGGGAGATAGCTCCTGAGAAGCACGAACCCTCTGCCATCACAGGGATGCCAGCAAACACCCAGGAGAGTGGTAAAACAAGTCTTGAGACTTGAGTGCTTATGGCTCCTCTCCTGTAGGCAACAGGAGTCTTTTCAGCCCCACAGTGCTCAGCACATGGGTGTAACCCTGGAGCTACCTTCATCTTCAGTGTTCTTCCTGCATCCCAGCTGCCCTAGAAAAGAGGCTTTGTGTGAGGTAGAAGTTATTCTTTGCTGGTTTAACCCCAGAATCTGCTACAGCACCAGTCTCACACAGATTGGTGAGAACACTGCACTGCTGAGAGAATCTTGGAGTGTTGTGTAATCAAATTTCCACATTTTGCCATTCCTGAGCACCTTTCTAAACTCGGTGGCAGCCTGAGTTCAGGGGAAGAGTGCAGAGGAGGATTTTTCTAAGGAAAATTCCTCTCTGAGACTTTTTAAGCTGTGGTAGGAGGATGACTAACTGTGGGTACACCCAGACATTTCCCTTTGGACACACCTAAACACACTCTTTCCAAGAAGAGGATCATGCCACCTTCCAGTATGGGTGGAGAGAAAGTTTAAAGGGAGACAGGGCTGTTGGGTCTTAATATCCATAACCCCGTGTCTTCTGGTGTCACAGTGAGGAATTGTAGCAGAGCACAGTGGTGGGGTGATTTATGGTATATTGCTAAATGAGGTTTCTTCATTTCTTTGTCCTCCATCAGCAGATGTGTGTTATTTGTAGACAGCAGAGGCTGTTGCCTATTTTTACACTCAATTAAATTGTAACTTCATCACTGGGGCCTCTGCTGCAAGAACAAGCCAGGCAATGATCCAGACTGATTAATTATCAGCTTAATGCCTTTGGCAGAGGCATTTTGCTGCTGTTGTGGGGCATGGTCAGGGTACTGCTGCCCTTTGTGATGACAGGAGAAGTTAGGGGTTGTGTGTGTGCTGTTCCCTTCATTGAGCTTGTTTAGTGACAGGATTAGGCTTGGCTGTACAGACTGGCACATGTGAATAAGAGGTCCAGAGGAAATTATCTGTAACACTTCTTGAAAATAAGCCTCTGCAAAAATAGAGCAAACTGTAATACTTTTCTTGATGTGGAAATGAGTGGGTTGGGCATTTTTGCTTTGGTTTTCAGAGAAACTGGTAGCTTGCAAAATTTGGCTTGCAGTATTTTTTTCCTTGTTTTGTTAATGAAAAAATCATAAACATAGTGGAAGGATAAAAATGGACAAGAAGTAGTTTCTGCTGCTGAATCAGCTTGAGAGAAGTCCATCAGCCTGTTTGAGAAACCAGAAGTCTCTTTAGACAGCTGAGTCTATTTTAACCACAGTAAGCTCTGCTGACTTTTCCAAACACTGGTTTGTTTCTGGGACCCTTCTTGAAATAAATGCTTCATTTTGTTGGCAAATTTTACAGATCTTTCTTGTAAATGGGTCTGTCCTGAAATTCTGAAGCTGCACATGTGTAAATTTGTTATCCTAGCTGCAGGCAACCGTGTTCTGGAAATACCCTTGCTAGATGCTCTGGCCAGTTCTGCCTGGTGAGGTTGGATTTTCAGAGGGTGCTGTTGCCAGTGATGGTTGGGGGAGCCACTGACTTCTCTCCTCAAAGCCTTGCAGGCATTGCCCTCTTATCACACCAACACAGAGTGAAGAGATAAAACCAGCAACCACCAAGGTCATGTTGTTGTTGGGAAAGTCAAGCCGAGCATCTCCCTTGCCTGTGCAGGTCCTTGTTTAACCCTGGGCACTGCACACACTGGCTGCCAAAAATCAATGACTTCCTTGGTGATGTTTGTTTGCAGAGTCTTTAAATAATGTAGAGTGGAAAAACAACCAAACTGCAGAGTGTACATTAGCTGTTGGCTAATAAGTTATTACAAATATCTTCTGGACTTGGTTTGTGTAAGCTCTGGTTCCTCTTCATTTCCTATACAGGTAATAATACACTGAGCTTCCCCAAACCCTGCTGGCACTGTACATATTAAAGTACAGAGTTACTGAGCTGCAGTGGTCACAGCACATTTAGCCTAGAAGTGTCTATGAAACCTGTTTCTGTGGCAGTGATGAACTTGATCTGGGCTGCAAAAACCACTTCAGACACTTCCTGTGTGCCCAGCAGTTGCCCTGCAGTGAGTTCCCTGAGCAGCTGCATTGCACTTTTGGTGTATCTCCTATCTTCTGGTACATCTGGGGCTGCAGTTCCTGTAGAAGTGAAAGTCCTGGGTGTCTTTTATCAACCTTGGCTTTCTGCTGTTCCTGCTTAGGACAGAAGGAGCTGGTGGGCTTTGACTGCTCCTGAGAATTCTCCCTCAGTGCTTTGTCATGTGCAAAGCCTGTGATGATGCTTGGGGTTTTCTTCTTGCACTGCTTCCCTGGGCTGGTGCTTTTAGCCACAGACTGGTTTCCCACTTCATCCAATGTGTGCATGAAATTGGATGGCTTAATGTGTGCTGCTTTCAAATGCAGAGGTTGAAAAACAAAGCCTGTTGAAAGAAATGTTTGTCATGCAGGGAAGTGCAACAAACACTTTCTTGAAGTATCACAGAAAATTGCTTTTTCAACAAACAAGGGGACTTCTAAAAGCTCAGCAGAGCTCAGCAGTGAGAGCAGCTGTAAGAATGGAGGGTGTCCCTGGGCTCTGGTGGATGCTTGAGCCCCTCCAGAGAAGGTGGCCAGTTCCCTTGCAGCTGTGGCTGAGTCTCTCAAATCACAGATAATTCATCTTCCTCCAACCAGTCTTCAGCAAACATCTGGAAACCCAGATTTCACATGGTGAGGTTAAAGGGATAGAAGAGAAAGCAAGAGGTGCTGAGGATTCCAGGCATTAACAAAGGCAGGGAATTTGGTACAGCTTGATGGGAGGCAGAGTTCTGTGGACAGACCAGGGTGAAAGGGATGAGAGCAGACAGTGGAGACTGCTTGGGAGCTAAACAGCTGCTAGGGTGGATGCTGGGGGTTTTGAAATGGTTTGAGTCAGAAGAGGAATCAGGTGCACGGGGATGTAAACAGCCTGTGAGTAAAGTCATGCTGCCCTGGAAGTGGAATCTCAAGCTCTGCCTCTGCTTTCTGGACTTCTCCACTCACCCACACAGTTGTGAGTGTCCCCAGCTGGGCCTTGAGTTTAGGAGTGACTTCTGGCTTATAGGCTGTAGGAGTGACTTCTAGCTTACAGCTGTTAGATAGTAGGTCTACTTCTCTTTCAACAACAGGATTTACTCATTTGACCTCCTGGGTCTACCCAGGGTTGAAACATTTGGCTGTTTTCATGTCTGTTCTTTGGCAGTGGTTTGGTGGCTCTGCTGGACATGTGCCAGGTAGGCACTGGTGTCACCACGTGCTCCACAGCCACCAGGATTCCTGTTGTGGCTCTGTGGTGCTGTATTTTTGTAGGACACATCTCTGCACTATCCTGTGCTTGTACCATGGGTATATGTGTGTTTCCCCAGGGCTGGGGAAAGGTCAGCCAAGGCAGGAGTTGAACTCCCAGGATGATAAGAACATCACAGTGCAGCACCTGTAGTGAATTTAGGAAGATGAGGATTTGGCTTGGACTTTGCTGATGTTGACCCCTGTTACAATCCAGAAAGCTTTAGCCACCTGATAATGGCACTGTTAAGGCATGAAGAAAATATGATTGGCAGGTGTTACATTTTTTGTTTGAGATCTTTCCTTTTTGCCCTCTAATGGAAGGTGTCACTTGGGCACTTTTCAGCCACAGGGTTGAATTGCAGGTCCCAAAGTTGTGCTGCTCTTATCTTTCTGTTCAGCCTAGCCCTGCTCATGTGGGCACAGCTGCTATAAAGGGCCAAGTTAAATGTGGAAATGATTAAGGCTCTAAGATAGCAGTGTGCCAGCATCTGTGTTGCGTGCCACTGTTAATCCCTGGAGCCTGAAAGGACATGGAGACCCAAGTCCCAATACAGGAGATCAGCTTGGTTAAACAGATGCGCTCTCACAAACCATTAATATGCTTAAATACCTGGCATTTTCAAAGCAAGCAGTCTTCCAGGAATTAACCTATAATGTTTTTACCCTTTCTTCAGTCTGACTCATAGCAGAGAACAGATTATCTGTTTAAAAAGTAATACAGCAACTAAATGTCTGAAATATTTCAGTGCATAAATCCCTTAATTTTCCATTTTCTATTTCCCCAGGAACTGGCAAACTCTGTCTACTTGGTTATGGAGGTGAGTGTGTCTTTTTTTTTAACGTCCTTTCCCTCCCTATTTCTCTTTTTGAATTTTTTGAACCCGTTTTAAGCAGATCAGCATGTTTCACAAGTGGTGCTTCCTGCTGGCAGTCTCACCTGTGAGGCTTTGTTAATCTAATCTGCAGCTCAGGCCTTGCAGAGTGTGGGTGCAGAGAGCAGCCAGGGGGTTTTTCATCTTGCTGCTCTCAGGAGGTTGTGCAGACACTGAACCTCAGAGGTTAGGTGGGTGCCCCAGGGGAGTGAGTGTGTGTTCAGGCATCCACCAGAGAGAATGTTCTGGACACTGATTACCTGCAGAGCCTCTGAATGTTTCCCTTGCTCTGCAGTTCTCACTTGGAGGTCTTGTTGACTTTTCCTAATGATGTGGAACATTGATGTGAGGAGTTTCAGTTTTCAGCTGTGTCCACTCCCAGGCTTTCCTCAAACAGCTTTCTGCTGGTGTCTCCAGTGGTGACCCCTCTGCTTTGTTCTGCTTCTGCCTTTCTCTCTGAAGTGCTTGAACATGGACGTGCACAAGAGCTGGTTGATGCTGGTCTATCATCATGCAACATAACATTTAGGGGAAATAGGACAGGAGAGGGACCCAGAGGAATGAGGTTTTCCCTGCCAACTTC
This sequence comes from Motacilla alba alba, assembly GCF_015832195.1. Classification (NCBI taxonomy): domain Eukaryota; kingdom Metazoa; phylum Chordata; class Aves; order Passeriformes; family Motacillidae; genus Motacilla; species Motacilla alba. The sequence goes on along the minus strand of NC_052030.1, from coordinate 8,446,051 downwards.
TGAATATGTATTTTGACGTGTGTGATTATTTATGTTTAAATACTGTGATAAGCCTGCCACCCTACTGAAGTTTACTGTTTTTCTTGTAAATCTTTGATTTGCCCTGTATTAACTGAGCTTTTGTTCTGTTTGCAGTACTGTAATGGTGGTGACCTGGCAGACTACCTTCACAGTAAGTACAGCAGTATGGAGAATATCCTCTGGGGGGGTCACCCTTCATAATCTTTAGAAAACTGAGAATCCATGACAATAAAACCTGGTCTTGTAGTCCTTTCTATGTAGGTCAGTAGTGACTGTTGTCAGTAGTTATGTATTTTAGTTACAATGGCCTTATAGGTTAAATATATTCCAGCACTGCTAGGGACGGAATTTGTCTTTTCTTGGTGGCTGGAAAAAAGCTATTTATACTGAAGCCTTGCAGTTTGTAGTGTTGGATTGAAATAAGATCCCAAGGGTCTGTTCTTTAAGTTACCCCTAAGGTGTCCCCACATCTAGGGTAGAACATATTTCCTGTTTCAGCATATTGAGGATGGCTGTGCTGTAGCTAGCAGTGCTGTGAGGGTGACAAAACCCACTAATTTTGGGGTCTTCTGGAGAGTATAGCACAGGTATCTGGGACCATGGTGCCTTGAAGAAAACCTTTTGGTGAGACTCAGGGGTGTCTTTGCCATCAAGCCAAATGCTTTGCAGGTCATCCAGCTTTACTGCTGGGACTCAGGCAACCCCTCAAGATATTTTTCAGTGCAGCACAGGTACAGAACCCTGGTCTTTGTGAAAATCACTTTACACCTCCGTACCTAGAAAGGTAGGAGGATAAAATGTTTAACAATATACTTGCCTGCACAGCCCCCTTTTTTTAATTTTTTTTTTCCTTGCCCTGACTGTGTTTTTTTCCCTTAAAGTAGCTTTCTGGTTGTTTTGCATGTTAACTAGAAGATTACTAAATGTGAAGAGACAACTTTAATCTCATTTCATGTGTGGCTCTGGGTCGTGGTTAAACAAAGTTTGTTCACATTGTTCAAATTAAAAGCTAGTCAGCTGGATAATACTTCAGGCTCCTTATTGAGGTATGTGATGCCTGGAAATGGCAAAAATTGAAGGATTAAAAGATAAATTTACATTTGCCCTACAGCTAGTGTTGGTGTCCCTAGAATAATAATTTGGGGCTTGATGCTAGCATGTCACACTTCTCCTGCAGGGTAATGAATTGTATTTGTGGACTTGAATTTTCAGAAAGGGTTTAGTACTTAGGAAAGGAAAAAGAATATTCTGTCTTTCATGTGTTTTATTTGTTTAAAGTGTGGGTGAGATAGAAGTGGCAGGCATTTGTTTTTTAAAATCCAGGTTTAGTGTGCTTTGTCTTAGGTATGTTTTGCATCTGTTGGGTACTGCTGTGCTCTAAAAGGAGCAACTTTAGTGGTGGCAGAATGTTCTTATGGACACCAGTGGAGGATGGTTTTGTATTTGATACCTCCTTTTTCTTTCCGAATGCAAATGCAAATTTTATGAATCAAATGCTTTTAAAAAATAGCAAAGCTTCAGTTTTACCAGTGCATGGGCTTTGAAAGCTAAACTTTTTAGCTTTCATGCACATGAAGTGAACCTTGATCTTGGGCTGTGCACTCTCATTGGCAAAATGTGTGTGCAAACAAGAAACTATAGAAACAAATTGCAGAAACAAGGATTTACAGGAAATCTTCTGGTCTGTACTACTAATTCTGTGTGTACATTGTTGTTTTCCCTTCTGCAACCTTCGTCCCAAAAAAAAACCCTCAAGAAAAAAAGTGAAGCATGCAATTAGTTAGGCTGTTAATACAGCTCACTTCCTGGTCTATCAATTGATATTACTCAGGAAGTTGGTGGCTAGTTTGAGAAAGTGACAATGAATTGTATTTTCCAAATAAAATTCAGTTTTAGCCCAGTTTGGTTTGTTTGAGTATTACCTGGTGCAAGACTTGATCTTTCTTTGCCTGAGTTCATGTGAGAAAGTTAACCTTTAGCTCTGTTTTTACCAATAAAATATTTTGGTTTGGCAACTGTAAAGATTTTTGTGACTGGGAACTTGGTGCTTAGTTTTGTTTCAACTCTGAACACTTGTGTGCTGGTTGCCAGTGAAGAGATCCCAGCAGGAACCAATTTCCAGAGGGGGGAGTCAGGAAGGGACTGCAGCAAGAAGGTTTAGTTGCTCCCATCACTGTCAGATCCCAGAGCCTAGATAAATGTCAGCTTTCTTCATCCCACCACATGCTCCTTTGGGGCATCTCCTCTTCCAGCTTCTGCAGGCACCCAGGGTGCTTTTGACAGGAGTGATTTTTCACTGGAAACTCATCTTGCAAAGTTTAAATTTCTTCAGTATTTGACTGGTACTCAGGAGGCTCATCTCTATTGAGTGGTTATTGTGCTGCTTCAGTTATTTTGATAATTGTGTGATGGTGTTTAATTGCAGCATCTACTTTCCCACTGGCTCCTCAGACATTTGTGCTGGTAGTTCCTGTGACACTTAAGCAAGCAGCACGTGCAAATCCCCTGGTTCTCATTGAATGAGCTGCTTGTAAGCTTCCAGATCCATTCTGCCCTCTAATTACAGGCATTAGGCAATCTGGTAATTCCATGTTGAATCCAAAGGCACTCTCATTCTCCTTGTCTTCATGACTGGAGGACGTGCATAGGTGCACGTTGCCATGCACCGTGTGTGTCTGGCTGGGTTATGGTGTTGGGCAGCCCCGTCCGTCTCTGTGGTACAGCCCAAGGCTCTGTGTGCTCTGCTCAGCACAGCTGCTGTGGTGCTGGTGGTGTCCTTGAGAGGTCCAATGCAATTTCCCTTCTGGGATATCTCTAGCTGTTGCTTTCACTGGAGGCCGTGGTGTATCGAGCTGAGAGTGGCAGCTCTCTGCTGTGCGTGGTAGAGCTGGGGAGGTGTTACAGCAGTGACCAGCTTCTGTACAGGAACAACTGGAATTGTGTCCTCAGGTACTCAGAGCAGGCTGGGCTGAAATTCCTTCTTAATTTCTGTGAGTTGGCATTGGCACAGGCTGTTAGGGACACTTCATAAGAGCATATTTGTACCTTTCTGAAAGCTGTTGCTTTCATATCATAACAGGGAATTTCTTGGTTTGACCACAACACCTGCAGGGAGTTTGATCTTTCTGGTCCATCCCAAGTGGTGCAGGGACCCTGTTGCAAACCAGGGAGGTGAAGCATTGCTCTGTAGCTTTTCTAACTCTACAGCCAGTTAATTAAGAAGGTCCTGTCACAAACATATCTGGAATAAGTCTTCTGACTTGTACAGAAGATTCACAGGAGTGTCACTGACCATGGGTAGATGGGATAGGTTCAAAGCCAGGCCCCAAACAAGTCAGCTTGGTCTCAGACTTCAGTGTGACTTGGATTGGGCCCATGTTAGAGATACTTGTGACACCTGTGGGTAAGAGGAGATGTTCTTTTTCCTAAATAACTTTTCCAAAATGATGTTGTAATACAACGTCAGTGGCTGTACTGCAGTACATCTCCTCTTAGATCAGCTGACAAGGGCTGGTTACTGCAGTTCACCTGGCAGCCTCTTCCAGGTTGAACTTCTCAGAACAGGCTGACCAGGGCACCTCTTCATCCTTTTTTCTCTGCCTTTAGAGCTCGAGGCGTGTGGGCCCCACAGTGACCCAGAGTAAATATTTTCTCTGATCTACTGACCTGAGCAGCCCGAGGCAGTAAGAGTGCCTCATCACTGAAGTGGAGCCCATGAAAATAAACACAGGGATATTATTGCTTCTCAGTAATGGCAGAGTAGGGCTTGTGAAACAGCATCCTCTGCAAGAATGTATTGCTCACCACAGACATCCACAGGGATTCCCAGACTTTAATGCAAGATTAGTATTTTGCCAGCAGTTTTCTGGTGAAGATGAGAATATCCCCTTTTTACAGGGACAGACTTATAAGTTCCCTGTTTGAGATGTAGTGAGGGAAGAGAATTGTTTTGTTCTCCACTTGTTTGGGTTTTTTGGGTTTTTTTTTTGTTTTGTTTTGTTGTTTGTTTTTTTTTGATGGCACCTAAATTGAATGAGTTTTCTGAATCTTGTCATTCCCTCTGCTGTTGGTAGCCGGTCTGGGAGGACTTTTGCAGGCCAGTATCCTGAAGTCATTGGAAATGTCAGTTGTATTTATGTTTCTGTCCTTCAGTTGCAGATTGCTGCTGTCACACAGCAGACTGATGGGCTGAGTATGAGAGATAAGGAGTTTTGTTTTCCAGCGTTACAGCCTGTTTGCTAATGGAGGGAGGTAAAAGGGTATTGCCCCTGCTGTCCCCAAGGAACTGACTGTCCCTTCTCTGTTCCTGAGGGCAGAGCTTCAATTTCCCAGTCCTGCCTTCCTGCCTGGATTTGTGAGATTTAATGCTGCCAGAGGATCCATCAGCCTTCTCTGTCTGATTTTGCAGCCCTGCAGTGTGGTAGCTCCACTCTGCTACTGCAGTTGCACTGTGGGAATATGTCTGCACAGGCCCAAGACACTGGTTAGATTCTGTGTGCCAGGAAAACAGTTCTTTTGCAGGGCTGAGAACTTTGTATGGACTTCTGTGATGTGGAAATGCTTAAATTCCAGGAGCAGGTAGTTTAGAAGCCCTGTTTTCTATGGATGAATGGATTTTTGTGATCTTGGTAGCATGTTGTTGGTTTCAGTATTATGAAGAGTTAGAATTCACATCAGGAAGGCTCAGCTGGTTTGCTGAGGGCTGTGGCTGGTGCTGTGTTAGCCTTATAGCCACCAAATTATCTAAAGGAGTGGGAACGCCTTAAAGCCGTGGCACGCTCTTGGGGACTGCAGGTCAGGACAAGGCTCTCACAGTTCCTCTGCTAGAGGCAGAGTGTGTTTAGCCAGGAGCTGGTAATTGCCTGCTGCCTTAATAATAACAATTATCAGGTTTCAAGTCTTGCTTCATGTTTGGGGGAGAGTGATCAGCCTGTCCTTTTCTGGGCCTGAGCAGAATTGGGAAAAAACAACTTTTGAATTCCTGCTGTTCTGTTGAAAGATGGTGTTTTAACCATTCCTGTATAGATTTCCTTGAGTATAAATTGCAGAAATACTGCAGAGCCCTTTTGTTGGAGAGAATATTTAGCACAGCTAAGAGATGCTGGACTTTTAATAGACAGAAAATGGTATGGAACTGAGTACATTGTGGTATTTCAGCAGGAAGTTGGGGAGAGCTCTGTTAAAGATGAGACATTGCTTTCTTCAGAAGACGCAAGCGTGTTTTGAAGACTTGCATCTGAGCTGCCTCTTAGTATCCTTAAAATCCCTTCACAGAATCTCCCCTTCTGGGAGAGGAGTCTCGTGAACTCCAGCTGAGTGCCAGTTCATCAGGAAAAAAGCTCAGTGAGGGGAGAGAAACTCTATAGCCATGTGCCCTGCTCTCACGTGTTGGGAGTCCAGGACCACCTGATAGCCATGGTGACACTTTAGCTGTGCTTGTGCCTCCTGGACCAGTGAGGCTTGGGAGTGGTGGGAGTTTATTTTCTATTCAAAGTGCTGCTTAACTTATCTGTGTCCCTTGCTGCTTCCCATCCATGTATTTTACAAGTTAGATTTTTAATTTCCTGTGTTGTGTTAAAGCTGTGTGCAGCCTCAGCTGTGTTTTCATAAGGATTCCTCCCTTCTAGCTGACTGGCTAGAGTGGTGTTTTGAACCTCCTGCCAGCCTGTTTTAATGTCTTACTAGAGAACAGCTGGAAGAGCTCTAATGAAGTCACAAGTAATTTACAGGGACTTTTTACAAAAGAAATTATTTTATTCAACTGGAATAGTGCTTGCTTGAAGCCTGCCTTGCTCAGTGACTGACAAAGAGGCAGGCTGCTAGCACTGTTGATCCTGGGGTTTGTTCAGCAGGCTGTTCCCAGCTTTGGCCAGAGTTTCATACGTATAGTTCTTAAAATAACGAGAGCTGATGTTGCACTGCTCTGATTAGAAGAGCCAGTTGAAAATTATTTTAATCCCTTCAATGTTTATTTTCACACCATGGTCCCTGGGAAGCCTGATCTCAGGAGAGGCCACTCCAGAGCTTCTATATTTGCAGATTTTGATCACTAATACATTTTTTTAAAAAACTTGGCTTCTGAAAACATTTTGAGATATTCTTGCTTTATCTATGGGTGGAGGGTGGAAGGTGATGGTTTGCAGGGGTCATTTGGTAAGGTCTGTTGTTAGGTACTGAACTGTGGTTCACCCAAATGCTGGGTTTGGGATTAGAATTCTGGTTTGGTCAGGTGATGATGCACAAGGGTTAGGCTTAGACTTGGATTCGTACCCTAAAGGTACAGATCCCTGCTGGCCATGTGCCCTAACCTACTGTGAATTTAACCTGTCAACCCTTCCCAGGTCCAGCCTGTGCCTTAATGACTCTTGCAGGCTTAAATCCTTAAATCCTAATTGCCTTTCCTCTTAGCTCCACCTTTAGACTTAGTCTTTGTGATAAAGCTCTGACCTTGGGTATGCAGCTGCTGCTGACCATAGCTCACAGGCAGCCACAGTCCTGCGTGGTGCTTGCCTGGATCTGCCTGGCAGCTCTTGCTGAGGGAAGCCCTAAACCTCACCAGATGTCACTTTTGGACACAGTTAATAACCCAGATTCAGCACCCAGTGCTGGCCTGAGTTCACCATGAGAGACTTGAGGCTGAAAACAGCCCTGACCACAGAATAAGCCGGGAATGCAAATGCTCTCCCTTGTTGCCTGTAGGAATCATTCAGAAATGGTGTGTGGGGAAAAGACATCATATGTGGGAATGAAATGACAAATTAGAGTTAATTGCTGTGAGACTCTGCCCTCTGGGCTCCTCAGAACTGGCACTGTAAGTTTTTCAGCTGTGGTTATTTTTCTTTCCTCCTTGCCAGCTATGCGGACGCTTAGTGAAGACACCATCAGGCTCTTCCTCCAGCAGATAGCAGGTGCCATGAAAATGCTGCACAGCAAAGGCATCATCCATCGGGACTTGAAGCCACAGAATATCCTCCTTTCCTATGCTGGGGGCAGGAAATCAAATCCCAACAACATTCGCATAAAGATCGGTAAGGCCCCGCTACAACATCACCCTAAGCACTTGGGAGTTTGGTGATGAACACATGGAAACCTCCTTCTTACTTTGGGGAGGAGAAAGCTTTTCTCCACTTTAAAAACACCCTAATGTTTTTCATTCTTAACTCCTCTGCTAGATGCCTCCAAGCAGTAGGAGCAAAAGCTTTCTGCTCTGCCAGGACACAGATTTAACACAAAGGAATTGGGCATGCCTTGCTCTGCTCTCAGTTGAATGGTGCCACCCTCAGTAAAAACAAACACCAGCCTGCCCTAATTGACTTGTAATCTCCAGGCTTACCAAGAAATGAGCAGAAGTTATGACTTTTGTCCTCAGCTTTTAGCAGTATTGAGGTTAAATGTTGTTGTCTGAAGACCTGACACTAGTTGCTCTCCTGGCTGGCCTCAGAGTGCAGTGGTTTGTCTGGCAGACCCAAAAGTGGGAGTTTTCTCAGTCTGAACCAGAGACAGGCTTCTCAGCTGCATCTTGAAGAAATTCCCATTCTGCACATCAGGCAGGTGGCACAGATGGACCAGTAGTTGGGATGAGTGCTCCAGAAATCCAGTTACAGGGCACACATATTCCCTGCAGTCCCTCAAAAATAAGATTACATCATCCTCACATGTGGGCTTTTGGTTACGTTACAACTCAGAGCTGAAGCTAACACCAATTAGGCAAAACTCTTCCTCACCTTAACCTTGTGCTGTGGAGAAAGTGTTAGTGCTTTCCTTCAGCTGGGAAATGATTTCCAGAGGAAAAGTTTGAAGTGTTGCTGCCTGTTCAACAGAAGCATTTTGATGTGGTGTTTTGTTTGTTGTTTTTGTTTGTTTGTTTGTCTTGTCAAGTGCAGGGTTAATAGCTGTAAGGAAGGGATTGGGAGCTGCAAACAGGCAGGAGGGCTGTGGGCACAACTGCTCTGGGTGTGATGTAACCTGCAACCCTCCTTGTGCTCCCTGAGGAGTACATGGTCCAGGGAGAACCTGGCTGTACCAGTTCAGTAGTGACAGATGACAGTGTAAACAGCTGTGTCAATGTCCTAGCTTGAAATATCTGGTAACCTTGAGAGAACATCTCAGTGTCATATGATCAGATGCTCAGTAACCTGCAGAGGTAATTCCCCTTAGTATTCCTTGTTCCTGGCTCTTCTACTTGCTGAGTGAACTGTGGCTCAGTTATCTGTCCTAGTGCTGGGTTAGCACATTTGGTACTCTTCTAAAGGAACAGAACAAGACTCATTTTGGTAGGGCTGGTCTAGAAATGTGGGTAGTGGTGAGAAGTGGTTCCTCCTGGGTGTGTTTCACATTACAGCCTTTTCAATGGAGGGCAATTTTCAGTTCCCCAAATGGAAGGCTGAGACAGCAGCAGATGAACTGGCTGTTTTTGAACTGGCACATTCTCACTGAAGTCAGGAGAGCCTTCCCAGCTGACATTTCAGAGTGCAGGCAAATGGGTTCTGATCCCTGAAAGAGGCATGGGAGTTTGTTCATCTGAGTACTGTTGGGGCTTGCTCTGTCCTTTTGTAGTGTCTGTACTGTGCATTAATAGCTAGCACAAGGATGCTGCTGCTCAAGAAGAGCTGGCAAAGTCTTGCTAAATGGGACAGAGGCTGCAAAGATTGGTGGGAAGTGAAGGGTAAAGTAGGAAGAATCAACAGGGGAAGGTGCACGCTCTCTAGAGCTGGTGTCTGCTCCTGACCTCCCTCTGTTTCTCTTTGCAGCTGACTTTGGGTTTGCCCGGTACCTGCAGAACAATATGATGGCAGCAACATTGTGTGGCTCACCCATGTACATGGTAAGTGTGATTCTTCTAGAGGATTTTCTGTGTTGTTTTTGCTTTGCTCCCCAAAAGCAAGGCTTTGTTTTTATCTAGTCTTTTCCCCTGAGGTGGAATTTTGTTTACTTGCCTGAAACCAGCACAGTCTGAAGTTCTGGCTGCTGGCAATGTCAGACAGCAGGTGCCTGTGCTGTCATGTAACTTCCAGGTGAGATGTGGATAAATCATGCTTTCAGGATGACTGCTTAGACTGTGAAACTGATGTGTGTAAGAAGCCAAGCTGATCCCTTTTGCCCTCTTTGTACTTTCCACTCTGGGATCAGGTTGTGATGAGGTGATCTCTTTATTTGTGCTCATGGCAGCAGTCAAGGTCCTGGTGTCACCTCGAGTCAGGGAAAGGAAAAATGAGAAAACTAGACAGAAATAAAAATGTCAAAACCAGACTTGTAATAGTTCCTGGGGATGTGGATGTCTGAGCTCAAAGTAAAAAGTTGATGTGAGTCAATTTAGGTTGAAGTTTTTACAGGTGCCCTGGGGTAAAAGGCACCTCATTTCAAACACAGTCTAATCCACTCCTAAGTTTTTTGTCTGTAGTCTTTGGGCAGTTAGGCTGGACTGTGCTGCACTGCACAGGCCTAGTGCATTTGGCAGTCTGTTCCACAGAGCTACCTCAAGCAAAACACACTTCCTCTCTCTCCCTTATTTGAAGCCTGATGTTTATTTGAACTATGCTATATGTGAAGATGATGTAACTCTCCTCTCCTGGGAGAGTTTCCTGAATTGTCTATTTTTAGTGATACTTTTTCTTTCAGAGTCTCTTGTGAAAGTAATTGAAAACACCCAGCTTATTTTCTGAAAGGGCTGGAGGAAACTAGCGATGATGGTTTTTTCTATTTGTTTTTTATTATTATTTTAAACAACACTAGATGTTACAAGAAATCTCAGTGTTTCGTATTGTTCTCTGTTTATTGATGGGCTTGAAGGAAGATGGGAAGGGAGGGTTCAGTTGGGATTTAGGGAGGGTTTTGAAGGCTATTGTAGGTCTTGTGCAGGAGCCCTGGGAGCATCTGCTGGCAAGGCAGGACTTCATTCCCTGCTGTAGCTCACAGCCTATTGCTGCTTTATTTCATTTTGCTCTTTTTAAAAACTAGAAAGGTATTTTACCCCTACCAAAAGGAGCTTTGTGTCTGAATCCCAGTATGACCTATGCCATGGCAAGACTTGAAACCTCTTTGTGCAGTTCTTGTCCTGCTGCTTTGGCTTTTTTTGGTGTCATGCCTCCTTCCCTTAGGGACAGACCAAGCTCCTGTCCACAATTTACTTGTTGCCATTTTTTTTTCCATTACGTGTGGCCTTTACTTCTAACAGAACTAAAAAATTGATCCTGTTCCATGCTGGCAGCAGTGCAATGAAATCTGGAGTTATAAACACGTGGGATTAGCCAGGCTGCCCTCCTGCCCCTCCTCTGCTGCTGCTCCTGAGGCTCTTCCTGCTGAGCCAGGAGCTCTGGGGGCTTGCACTGTCTCCAGCTTCTGGGAGGGAGCAGCTGAGGGCACAATGGGGGATTAGAAACCAGAGTCTGAGGCACAGCAGGGCTCAAGCTGTTGGACTGGAGCACTGCCTTTGAACCCCAACTGTGACCTTGGCACCAGGCCCTGGAGCTTAATTAACATGCTGCCATCTTGGGCTAAATGAGGGAAGTGCCCGAGTGGTGCAGCTCAGGGTGGAGGCTGGAGTTTACCTGTGCAGTGGGAGCCTTTGCTGCTCTTGGTCTTGCTCCTTACTTTGGTTGAGAAGATCTGTTTCTGATTTCAATGGGGTTTCTTCTGGTGGATTCAGCAGAAAATGCTACACTGGGAGAAGGGGAAGTACTGAGTTTGCCCAAAATACACAATATTAGGATGTATTTTTGTCTTCTGAATGAAAGTCTATGCTTCCCCCACTTAAATAGGGAAGTGGCCCTTTCAATGTAGTGTTACAGTCTTACTGGGAGTAAACTTTTGTGGTTATTGGGGAATCTAGCTCAAGAGGTTTTACAGCACAATAGTATCTTGTGCTGACTTATCAGCACAGACTTATCTCTTGGAGATGCTAAAAAAAGAACAACACTGAAATGACTTATTTTTATAAAAGAAATTTCCTTTCTCTCCCCCAAAAGGCACCAGAAGTCATTATGTCCCAACACTATGATGCCAAAGCTGACCTCTGGAGTATAGGAACTATCATTTATCAGTGTCTAACAGGAAAGGCTCCCTTTCAGGTGAGTTGCTTAGATTTGATGTTTATGACTCTCTCCTGCTTTTTTAATCTCTTTTATTTTTTCCTGGTAATTTGGTTACTCTAAGGCTTCTGTCATCTCTAATATCAACTCCCATAGATCCAGCCTCATGAAGGTCTGGCTAACACCTTGACAGTGTTGTGCTTTATATGTTGTAATTCTGGTTGTGTTACTAGAATATGACTGTTCTCTGGGCTGTCTCTCATTAAAATGTATTTCCCAGTTATAGGAGCTTAAGAAGGGTCACTTATTGAGAAAATTACCATCAATCAGTTAAAGCAGTGGGGCTTTTTTAGGCCTACACTTAGAAAATCAGTTTGTGTTTACAACTGTAGTCAGTGTAGAATTTATAATTATAATTCTGTTGGATATAGAAGGACTATAAGAAAGATTGTAATTGCAAGTTAATGTTCAGGATGATTTGGTGGTAAGCAGTGTATTGCAGCTAAATCAGTTTGGTTTTCAGAGCAGTTAAGTAGGATAATATCAAAAGGTTATTATCTGTCATCTCACAGCAGTTTCTTCCAGCCTGAAATGTTTATGTTCATCAGATCCAAACCCCTCCAAATATAACAGAGCCCTGTAAAGCTCCACCCTGTACTTAATGCCATAACTTCTGGATGAGCTACAGCACATCCTCTGTGAACAGCATTCTCTAATTTTTTTTTTTTTTTGAATGGTGGAGAATTCTCCACAGCCTTACTCCTGTTGCTGCAGAATTACTTCACGTATTTTTCATCATCCATAGCTGGAATTCATATAGGCTCAATGTATTTTTTTTGTTAGCCACACTATGTGCTACTTTACATCTTCCATCTCTGAATGAGATCAGACTCTCCCTTGAAATTACTCTTTCAAAGTGTTGTATTTGTCATTTTTCCCCCCTTGCTTTCTGGTCCTCTCTTCTTATGTCCTGACATCCCTTTATCCTGATTCCCTAACAAAACAAAATGGGAAAAATCCCCAACAAACCCCCAAAAATGAATAAAAAGGAAACAAAAACAAATAGCACAAAAGAGAGTCAGTCAGAGGGAAATTTATGCTCAAGTAATAAGGCAAATTTTATGAAGTGAAGGACTTTATGAGCTTTAGTTCCACAGCTCTTTAGGATTTCACACAAGACCTGGAATGTTTATGCAGTTACATCATCAGAGAGGATAAAGTGAGTTCTGAATCTCTTGGAGGAAAGAGTGGGCAAATACAGGAGTAAACTAATGGTATGTTTTGGTTTTGTCTAAAGCCAAGAACACTTTTTTCCTTCAGGGTAATTTTTTCCCTGTTGCTATAAGAATCTTCCACTCCAGTGCTTTATATTCTGTCCACCAGCTTCCTCTGTATTTAGAGCAAGACTTCATTTCCTTTACATGTTACTTTTTTTATAAACCCCTGCAAAATGCACTGAAACTTCTGAATGGTTTCTGTTTACTGGCTGCACCCACTTGTCATCAGGGCTGGTATCTTTGTTTGAGAGCAGAAAAGGACTGTTAGGATGAAAGAAGATAAATATTTGTGTGTTAAGAAGAAAATGGAGGGGAGGAGAAAGCAAGCTTTGACTGCATGCATAGGAGAGCCTGGCACAGATTCTCCCTTGTATCTTGGTGCCTTTTAGTCTCTAAAGGCACCTTGATAGCTACTCATTCAAATGATTTAATTACTGTTTAATGTGGTGACTTTATCGTAGGGGTTCTTTGTCTCTGATTGAGGCATGGCAATGCCCTGCCTTGGAGTGGGCAGTGAAGGGACACTTCAGTCCCTGCCCAGCAGTTCCTGACCTTGTTTTGTGCTTGCCTCATTAGATAACTCTCTCCCATAAACATCTGTTGGGCTGGGAATGGGGGTTATTGGTTTCTCTATTTCAGTTTTCTCCACACCCTTTCCTCTTTTGGAGGTTGTATTTGGAAACAAAGTGCCGGGCCTGTTTGTGACTGCAGTAGCAGCTGTGGATGTTTGATCAGGGAGAGAGAGGAGCTCAGCCCAGATGGTTCTTTGTGCCCCATCTATTTGTTTTGGCCATGCGTGCCACAAATTGCCTTCCAGCTTGAGATGCAGGTGAAAGCAGCCTGTCTAGGGGAAGCTGGTTAAAGGTTAACTGGATTTTCTGTCTTTGTTGGCATGACTGTGTTGTAAGAATTTGCTGATGGGCACTAAGCGGGCAAGAAGCTGGTGTTTGTTTACAGGGCTTTTAGGAGAAGAGAGGGGGAGTGGACAGAGGTGGCTGGGACACCATGAGCAGGAATGAGTGCTTCTGGGAGGGATGTCTACCAATGGGTGGGAAGAAAACAGGCAGATTCCTCATAGTGCCACCAGCAGACCCAGTTTCACAGGGAAGCCAGGAACTGGATTTCTGAGTGAATCTCTTGGGGCTAAATCCTCACTGTGCCTTCCCTCCCAGGCTGGCAAAGACAGCCCCTCTTCTCTGTCTAGCTGAGATTCTCATGGGAATCTGGAGCTCATGAAACATGCTGAGTTTGGCTGCTGTAGCTGCCACTGCCTGAGCCAAGGAGGCACCTTCAGGAGGATGCAAACAAAAAGGACTCCAGTGTTATCTGCAGTGAGGAGGAATGAGCTGCCTAAAAATAAAATAGGGCTTCAGGGAAATGGGTTGGATGGAAAAAAGATCAAATGTATGGAAAGGCTGAGGCAGCTGTCAATCCTGAAAGTGCTTGTAAATCAAGACAGAGATGTGCATGTGCATGAATGTGATTTCTGGCTGTCTCAGAGTTAAAATTAACTATAGCTGGGTCACCCAAGGCAATTTCCCAGAGCCGTTCCTGTCCCTTCCCTGCCTCACTGCACACAGAGAAGAAAGAAGCTGCTGATGCTCAGATGTGAACAGTTGGTAGGATGGCTGGTGAAGCTTTCTTAAGGAGCTTTTTGTATTAAACATGGCCAGAAACAAAACAGTGAGACTGCCATAGGGATGAGATTAATGGGATTCATAATCCCTATAAACAGATTTGCTGAGTGCTGTATTAATGTGGAATTGTTAATTTGCCTTGCCTAATAAGTGGTCTGCACTCACATCTCTGCATTTCTGTCACTGAGGACAGGACTGAATGGTGCATTTCCTGCTCCTGCTAACCAGACCTGGGAAGTGCCTTGGGAGTGTAGTGGTTTATTCTTGTCCTTACCTGAGCTGAAAAGTGTGGGACCCCATGCCCACCTAGAGGTGGTGCTGGCTGTGTAAACAAGGGACAACCAGAAGCAAAGCTGGAGGCCAGAGGAGAAAGATTTACACAAGGTCTAAAACAATCCAAAACCAATCTAGTCCTTGTCAGATGGTGTTTTAAATATGATTAGTTAAATGACCTCAATCTCCTCTTTCTTTTTTTTTTCCCCTGTGTGGGAGGAATCACACTGATATTTCTGGTGGCTTCTGTTGTGTGACCCCTTTTAAATCTGGGCAGCTCTTGGTAAGCAGACACCCCACTGAGCACGTGCAGGTTGTGTCCGAGCTGGCTCTGGCAGTGGCACTGGGACATCAGATCCTGCCAAACACCCTGAAACCTGGTTGTCTGCTGTCTGAGCCCTTGCAGGAATCTTGAGCTTTCTATGGACATGTGTCCTTCGTCTGGGGGAGAGTAAGCCAAGGAGCAGGGAATTGACAAGAGAATTAATGCAAGTTTTTCTGCCTGGTCTGACAGCTCTGAAAGAGTTAACCTGCCTGTTTATGTTCTCATCCCAGATGGCTGTTAGGTGAAAAATTAATTTCTGAGTCTGGTGTACCAAGTTCACTGCTTTAATTCTGAGTTAATTCTGTCTGCATAAGTGCTGGGATTATGTATCACTTACAGCAACTGCGATGTTGTGAAATGGCCTTGAGGAACACCAGGAAAGGCTGGATTTTATGCCAAGAATTTGAACCGCTGGTATATTTGTCAGGCAGCTTGCTCTTCTGTTCCCAGCTCTGTTCCTTTGGAGTGCCCTGTGTTCATGGGGACAGGAATTGCTGGAACTGGTGGGTAATTCTGCTGAGACTGGCTGCAGTGATTGACTTGTTGCTGTAGTCAATGGACCACTGCCTTTCGGACCAGTGTTTGTGGGTCTTACCCTGCCCTGTTGGCAGTAGAGAGAAATCCATGGACTGCTAAAGAAAAAGCTTAAGGGGGTGGGGTTTTTGTTTGGTTGTTTCTGGTCCTTGGGCTTTCAAGTCCTCTGAATGCCAGCCACTTAGTTGTGGGAGTCTTAAAATATTAGAAAGCACTTTCAGTAAGTTTTCAAGCTTTTCCCTAGAGCTGCTGAGCTAGAAATAACATTACTTATTTACTTTTTCTTTCTAATATAACCAAATCCCCTTTCTTCACCTCTAAATCTCCAAGGAAAGGATTCAAAGAGCAGGGCAATACCATACACCTGCTGTGGAGTGTTGAATAGACAGGGCTCTTCAGGGAAGGTGTGAAAGTTTCTGGCCCTCTTCTGTGTGGATGTTGGGCTTTTGCATCCAGCCGTGGCCCAAGCATGACAAATCCACTGCTGAGGACTTTT
The DNA here is from genome assembly GCF_015832195.1 of Motacilla alba alba. Lineage (NCBI taxonomy): Eukaryota > Metazoa > Chordata > Aves > Passeriformes > Motacillidae > Motacilla > Motacilla alba. The sequence continues at coordinate 8,430,461 of NC_052030.1, read as the reverse complement.
GGAAGCACCTCCCTGCCTGCTTTTCACATGCAGTTCACTGCCAGGCAGCCAGCACTGAAGGGGATTTGGCAGGGTTCTGCTGAATGCCTTTGTTGGCTCAACATATTTCCACTGCTGCTCAGGACAAAGTAACAGAGTGGCAGGATTGAATTTGCCCAATTGCTTCTATATATAGAAAGGGTAGACAAAACCAAAATGCAGCTGCTCCTAGTGACATGAGAGGGGGACTGAGGGTGTGAACTGACCTGCTGGGGTGCCCTCCTGGCCTTAGGGACAGCTGAGCTGATCTGCATCCCTGGTTCTGATAGCTGGGTGCTGTCCCACAGGTAGAAGTTGGCTCTGTGTACCTTGAATGGTGTGGTTGTTTCGTGCCTCTGGTGTTTTTCTTGAGCAGGGTGTATCTGCCTGGAAGGCAGATTTCAGTTTAAGTTCTTAGCTTCCTAGATGAGGGAATTCAAGTGACATTTTTACTGCATTACAAACTTGAGTTGTTTTTTTTTCCATGATTCTTAGGGAAGAACTATTTATTGAAAGGAGAGGTGAGCAAAGTTGCTGAGGGTCCTAGTGTTTTATGAATTGTTTGGCAGCAAGAGAGCAGTGGGCAGGTTACTGGGAGCAGAACTGTGTGACTCAGTCAATTAATGAAGTTACATGAAGCTGCAGGTGGTTTTACCAAATTAATGGTGATCCATGGCTGTCTGTGCTGGGCACTCACTAGAATGACTCTCTTCCCCTGGTATCTGCACTGGAACCAGCCTTGAATCACAGACTCAGGGACAGCCCAAGGGAAGGAGAGGGGTCTGGGTGGGGAGGAGCCTGGTAGGGTCCCTGCAGAGCACGTGGGGCTGGTACTGAGACAGCAGAATGTGGAGGAGCAGCTTCCCTACAGGGACATCTCTTGAATTTGTACAAAGAGGAAGAAAACTTCATTGAGAACTTTGTTTCTGTCCAAGCCAGTGCTTAGAAACGTTCTCTAATGAACTGGTATATGTGCTGCTTTAAATATACTCTCTCCTTATTGACAGAAAAGTTTCTGACAAAACAGTGTTTGAAGTAGATCAGAGCTTCATTGTATTTGTGAAACAATTGAGCTGTTGCAACAGGAAATGACCAGAGCAAACAGCCAAGGCTTGTATCTCTCTAAAGTGAATGAGCCCTTCCCTCCCTGGGCTGGAGTTCTGCCCCTCCTTTTACTTTGTCTGTCAGGAACATTTGTCATCACTCTGGGCAATGTGGCCAGGATATTTGGTGCAGTGTGTATGCTTGTCTCCCCGAAGTTTGCCAATTATTAATCTAATTACATTCCAAGATGTGCCAGGGGAAGGTGTAAAATGGAATTTTCCTGAATCAAATCGAGTGCAGCAGTTGGAAATTATGATGCAGTTTAGCATCTGTGTAACAAGATGCTCTGCTTTAATTTTGATGTTCTTTTGGTGCAGCTTCTGTTGGTAAGGCTGTGTAAAAAACACTGCCCTGACGAATACTACACAAGTGTGTTGATACTATCAGCTTTTGAGACTACCTTTGGTTTCTTTTGAGGTTTTTTTACTGAGCTCTCAGTTATCCTTAATTTTCATCTTCAGCCAGAGGGAGTAGGTGATGTTGAAACAGCCTCTTATGTGGCTGCTTTTCCAGCCATACAGTGTTAGTGGTGTTTTGATGGCCATCTGCAGATTGGCCTGTCTGATTTGCCATTTTAAGCATATTAATTGACCTTAAATGCTTCTAATTTAGAAATAGAAGTAGGTGGAAGGCTCAAGGGGTTTTTGAGCCTGCCCTGAACATCAGGAGAAGCTGCCTGTTGCCTCCTCATTCACACTTTCCTACACACTCTGCTGCACTAATAATTGATTGCAGATGAATCCCTCTGATCTTCCTGCCCTGTTTATGTGCCTTCATGTCTGTGTCGTGCCAGCCAGCCTTCTCTGCCTTTAATAAAGCAACTTTGCCTAAGCAGAAAAGCTTGAGACACTAGGGTTAATTTACTGGCCTGTATTATTCATTGCATGAAAACAAGTGGAGAATTTATATTAGGGGATTTTTATGTGTCTGTGCTTGTCTACTGGTGATTTTATTTTTAACCTCAGCTGTAAACCTCTTGTGCCTAGCCCCCACCTTTTTTTTTTTTTTTTAATCCCATCTCTCAGAATTTGGAATCTTGTCATCAACATCCCCCACAGTGTGTTTATTACTGCACAAATAAAATAGTGCTGTGGCTTGAGACCTTCTGGCTTCCTGGAACTAGAGTAGAAAATCCTAATTCAGTTGCTGTTTCTCCATGTTCTTAGCCTCTTCACAGATCCCTTGCCCATCAACAGCCTCCCTGTCCCTTTTCTAAATGCCCTGCAGCATTAATCCATGTTCTCAGCAGGTTCTGCCATTCATCATTTGGGACTCCTCACGTCTACAATTATTTAGTCTCCTGGGTGAGGCATTTAGGCCAGCTCAAACCTGAGCATCAGAGCCCACTGCAGTGAGGCTCAGCCTGTGGAAGGGCAGAGCAGGACAGAACCAGGTCAGGGACAAAAGGGCAGCAGGTTGAAATACTGTATTTTCACTGCAGCACAGGGCTGCCTTTTCAGTCTAAAGCAAGCTGCATTGTCTGTGCTGGCCCAGCAATTAAAAAGAGACTCTACTCTTCAGAGCTAAGTGAAATAAAGATGCTAATCCCTTTCCTTCATTGTCAACTGCTTCATGTGCTGGTTTCTTTCTCCCCCACAGGCCAGCAGCCCACAGGATCTCCGCCTCTTCTATGAGAAAAACAAGATGCTGATGCCCAAGTAAGATTTTTTCCAGTGTCAATGTTTGTAGGCACTTGTTTACTCTGTGTTTACACCTGTCCTTGCATGCTCCTGGCTTGTCACTTGGGGAGGTGACTGAAATATTTGGCCTCTTGCCTTTCCCCATTCCTGAAACCAGCAGTGATGTGGCTCAGGGGCAGTCGGACGGCAGCAGATAGCCAGGGTTGGGCTGTTCTGGAGGGGAACAGACACTGTTCTCCTCCATTGCAAAAATTCAGGGCTGTTGGTGATTCCAAGAGCCAGCTAGAGGTCCTGTTGCACACGTGGCTCCCCTGAGGCTGAGAGCCTTGGGAGGAACTCAAGGCAACTCTGGGATCGTGCGAGCAGCCAGGCTGAGCCTCTGCTGTAACCTGCCATACCTGACTGAGGATCACATTGCCATTTCTCACGTGTCAGGGCAGCAACTGCTTGTGTCCATCCTGCTCTTGGGGGAAACACTATAACCTCCCTGGAAATGGACACTGCTGCAGTTTCCAGGGGGAAGAGAACGGCTCTCATCCCAACAGGGTGTATGTTACCTCTCTGCTCAGAGCTGTGATTTGTCAGGGTATTTTGGTTTTGTTGCTGTGGTCTTTCCTTTTAATTTCTGAGCTCTGAAAGCAGAAGCTCATGCTGGCTCTAAAAACCTCAGCCTGGTACAGAGACAGGACTGAAGTTCTAGACTGTATATCTAAAATCTGGATGGCCTTATCTAACCAGAAAGTTATCTCCCATTTTGCAGAGCTGCTATTGCAGCCATATATGCAGGAAGGTCATTGGGTTGCTGTATATGGATTTTCCTTTATCAGCTCAGACAGCTCCAAGAGATAACTGGAAGGAACTGTCAAGAAGCTGGAGCTCTTATCAATGACTTGTGATATGCTGTTAATTTCCCTTTAATTATTTCCTTTTTTGATTTGGGGAGAAGGCACAAATTTCTACCAGGATTATCTCTGGGGCACCTGGATTGAACCAGAGGGTGTGATGGAGTAAAACACCTGAAAATAAACAATTTAAAGCAAAAATGTGACTGCATAGTTGGAGCCAGTCTGTGTGAGCAGAAAGTAGAGCTTCTGTTTTTCCTACACAGCCCAAAACATGGCTGCTCATTGAGGTAGCCCCTCTTACTAAATGAGAAATTAATCCATTAAACTAAGAAGTTTTCTTGTGTTGATCCACTGCCCTGCTGTTGTTTGGCTCATGGTGCAGGGAAGGGGAAAAATTGAACTCAGCTGTAAGAGGAGAGCATGTCTGTTCTTGTAGGGATTAGTTCTTTGAGTCCTTCAGAGTCTGCATTTGCCGTTTTCACTTATCTGCGCTTTTGAACTACCAAATTCTTCCACAATTCAGATCCAACATGATTGTTTTTCTCACTGTGGAAGTCACATCTGAACTGGCCTTTGTGAAAATCGCAATTCCCTATTTCCTAAGTCATTTGTCTCTTTAGCATGGGCTGCAATCTGTGCTATTCCTGAGTAAACATGAATAAACTCCTTGAGTGCCCTGCCAGCACAGGATGAAACACAAAACTACTCCAGAGACCTCCTTCTCAGACTGCAGCAGTGCCAGGATTTGGTTTCATTTTCCTTGGGGCTATGCAGGCTGGCACGCACTTCCTTGCCATGGCCAGGGAAAGTGTTTTTGCTTGGGACTGGAGTGGGGAAGCAGTCCCTGGCTGCACTGCTGCTGCTGACAGGTGAGGAGATGCTGTTCTGAGCATTCTGGGGAGCCCATGGCAGCAGAAGCCTGAAGGCTTCACTATTTTCATAGTGCTGATCTAAACAATTAACGTTCATTGTGCCGGTTTGCATGGCAAAGCACATCCAGGTCATGGGGGCAAGGAGGCAGATTTGTTGCTCATGTTTAAAAACATGGCCCTGGAAAATAAAACTGAAGGGTAGCAAAGCTTGATGCTTTGGACATGGGAGGTAAGAGGAGACAAACAGGCTGTTAATCTGCACCCTCTTCATCTGTGTTGTGCCCTCTGAAGTCCACGAGTTGCTGTACCTGTTTCTTGGCTTTAAAAGCAAGGTTAAAGCCATAGCTGGGAAATGGACTCATTTTGAATGAGAGCTTTTTGTGTCACAGATAAATAAATGATGATGATAACACTGCAGGGCTGCAGGACTCCAGCACTAATGCATTTTTCAGGAGGTTGCTTGCTGTGGTATCTCTGGGTTATTCCATTACACAGTGTGCTTCCAAGGGACACCTATTTTATGGGAGGCTCAACGTGAGTCTCAGCCTAACTGCATCCCTTCCAGAGTCCTGGTGGCCTCCTCCTGTGTCAACCTGAGAAGGTGCACAAAACCATTCTAGCATCAGGGATGGAAAAGCAACTCCTCCAGTACAAGCATAGATGAGGGATTCTTGCCATCATTCTCTGATCTTGTGTTCAAGTTCCTGCCCCAGCAAGGCCTAGGGCTTCACAGAGAAATAACTGGGTGGTACTGAAATGTGTAAACACATACCTTGCCTGCCATCTCCTGTTTCTGTGAGCAGGAGTCTGGTAGTGCCAGCTAGCACCCTTTTTCTCCCCATCTATTTTTGGGCTAGCTTCTGTTTTACCGCTGTCTGTGGTAGGGTGTGTTGGTGGGGATGGTAAAGGAAGGGTTTTTTCTCCCAGCATTGGTCAGGCTTGGCCTCAGGGCAGTGACTGATGCCAGAGCCATGTGCAGAGCCACTGAGAGCTAAAATTACTGTCCTGGGCACACATGTCATTACCTCAGCTGACCCAGCATGGGGAGAGGGGAAAGCCTGGCAGAGTGAGGGGGCCATGCTGGGAACAGCCATGATAAACAGAGTTAATACTGAGAGGAGCTGCAACCACCACGCCTCACTAGGAGAGCTCTGCCCCAGCCCAAAGCCCCCAGCAGCACTTCTGGGGGTGGAGGGAAGTCAGCAGAGATGAATCCACTTATGCAAGAGCTGAACTCTGCTTTCCTTGCCTTAATCCATTCATTTATTCCCTGCATTTTTCAATCTGCAGGGGTTACGAAGAGCTGCCCTGGTCTCTCCCCCCTCTGCTTGTGGGGTGAGGGAGAGCACAGTGCTTTACCAGCCCTTCTGTGTTTCAAAGGCTGTTGAAAAGAATATTTTCTTCCTAACTATACTGAAAAGTGAGGTAATAACTGCACAAATTTTAGCTGTGGTGGCAGTTGCACATGTCTTAGTGGCCTTTGATTAATTTATGCTGTGTATCAAGGAAGCAAACAGAAAAAGGTTACTTGCTAGTCTTACGTAAGCTGCACTGAAAAATAAATGCCTTAATAAAATGGTAGTAATTGGTGATACATTTCACCACCAGTGTCTTAATTGGAAGCTTCCCTTTGGAAACTGCTTTGTTCTAGTGATCTTATTCCCATTAGAGCAAGTAGGAGTGATTTTATTTATTATGTGTGAAATACTGCAAGTGGAATGGGCTTAGCTGAGCACCAGAGGGATGACACTGTTAAGGGAAGGATCTGCAGGTGCTGATGGGAGAGGCCACTGAAGCAAAATGAGCTGTAGCCTGACCAAAGGCAGTAGGGAGTGAAAGTCAGAGACTCAAAACAAAGACATTTCTGATCAGCCTCCCTCCAGTGAGCTCCTGGTGTTCCTGGCCCAGCAGGCATGGAGGGAGTTTGCATCTGCCAGTTAGTTGCCTTCCTGAAAATGTAAAAGCAGTGTAAGTAGACTGCCAGTCTCTTATTTTGCTTTTGTTTTCAATCCTAGCATCCCCAGGGAGACATCAAGCCACCTGAGGCAGCTCCTGCTGGGCCTTCTGCAGCGTAACCATAAGGACCGCATGGACTTTGGTAAGGCTTCCTTCCCCTTGGAGTTCTGCTGCTGTCTCTGTCTCTTTTGGCTCTGCACAAGCCTCTGTGCTTTTGGCTGGAGCTAGGAGAAGCATCCAAATGCCTGGATTTCACCTGTGCCTGGAGGGTTGCATAATCTTGGGGGTTTTAGTTTATGTGCTGGAAAGGTCAGTGCTGATTCCAGTACAATTTTGTAAACCAAGGAGATTTGGCAGACTTTCAGCATATGTTTGTTACTTGCATTCCCTGTCCTGGCTTCTGCTTTTATCATCTCTCTGAGCTGTGGTTAAGTGTGCTACTAGGTAAAATATGTCTTGTGTATCCATGCTTTTCTGTGACAGTTTTTTCCCAGAGCTGCAAGCTGCACTCATTTCCTGAACCAGCCAGTCACTACCCTCTGCTTCTCAGGGTTTGCTGTGATAATCTGAGCCAGGAGATGCAGCTGCTTGCAGACCCTCCCCTCCTTCTCCAGTTTCTGTGGAAGGAAGCCTTGGTCCTTCTCAGGGCTCAAGTTCTCCAAGCCTTTATCTCAGTCTCCTGATTTGGCTGACATGAGGATTTCCTCTTTTGTCTTAATTCCTTCCAAACTGAGATAATTCATTGTGAGCCCGGTGGTTCTGACTTGGCAGCATCTTGCAGATGTGTTTTAGCTGAGCTCAAAGGTCTGAAGAACCTCCTAGGGAAAGCCATGCCCTAGAGGAAAGCAGACAGAGGTGGAGCCTTTCCTTGAATCACTGAAAGGACCAGGTCATCTAAAGGCAAACACATCCTGTGTGTGTTCAGGATGCTGCTTTTTAGTCAGACTTGGGTAAAATAGTTTGATATTTCTGGAGTTTGAGGGTTGGTTTCTGTTGGGTTTTTGTTTGCTTATCTGCTCAGGTAGGTTGTTTCCTCCTGGGCAGCACATGCTAGGTGATGAAGAGGAATTGTTTTGCACCCTCTGTTATTCTTTTGGATTAGAGATACCAGGAAAGCCTTTCTGGGGATGGTCAGCTGGATAAGCAGCTGTGGATTACCTGAGGTTGATCATAGTTACCCAGTGATGAATGCCAAGGACTGGTTACTGGAGTGTAGAAGTGAGAGAATGAGCTTTTGAAAAGTGAGTTGTTGAAGCTCCTGACAGACTGGCTTGGATAGAATCACCTGCCAGGGTTATTCCCTGCAGATCTTTTGTCTGGGCTGTGGTTCTATACCTCTTCTCTCATGTTGCTGTGCATTTCAGGAGAAGGTGTCTTTGATGTTCTTGATTCCCTGCTGTCAGAAATTGTCTGGCAAACCCTTTTAGCCCATGTAAGCTGGTTTGGTACCTCTTGGGAGAAGAGTGCATGAGTCCATGTCTAACACTTGGAAATTCGAGACAGTAGCGTTTGATATCACTCTGGGCAACAGTTACAGCACATCTTGCAGTATTGAGATTTTTCCTGTCCTTAATCACATTTTTATCAATAAATTGGCATGTCCCCAGAGGAGAGGGTTTCCTGCTGTTCCTTGTTCCCTGAGACCCTCTGCCTGGAGGTGTCACAGTGGTCTCCACAGAGCTCAGTTGAGTCACACAACAGCAACTCATCAGCTTGAAACTTCATCTACTTGTTGTGTGTCCCAGCTGCTGTTCTGCCAGGAGCTGATGCTCTCTGCAATCTCAAGATTATCTAAAGGAAAACCAGGAGGGTTTCAAGTTGCAAGTTTCCTGCTGATGATTACAAGCTGGGTTGTTTGAATTTTGCTTTGCAAGCACAGCTAATAAGTAGTTTGGAGTGGAGAGGGGGAAAAGTGAATGAAATCATCATTTCCACCCCCTCAGTTGAGTGAGCTTGGCTGAGGGATGGTACCCTCCTCTAGTGCAGCAAGCTGAAAAAGAAGCAGGAAACCCCAGCAGCTGAGCAGCTCCCACAGGATGGGGATGTTCTCCATCCACAGCAGATCTAATCTCTGAGATGCCAGCTTTGCCTGCCAAAGATTTCTGTTCCTTGTCTTGGGCTGAGCTCCAGACCACTGCACTCTGGCTGCAGCACCCTGGCACAGCAGTGGCAACGAGAGGCTGGGGGGACAGGGATTGTTTAAGGTTAAAAAGCAGACAAACAAAAAACCCAGTGACTACATTCTGGAAAGCTCAGCTCCCGAAGAGGAGCTGTTTACAGAAGAAGTTTGTAAACCTTGGGTGTTGCAACAGGAAATCCATTCTGGGAAAGAAGCTGAAGCTCAGTAATCAGTGTTGATCTATGGCTGACACTCCCAAAAGACTGAGTTGATGATTGTGATAGGAGAGGGCTCTGGCACAGAGCTGCAGTGAATCAGAGATGAAGGGACTGGGAGAAGTGGCTGCTTGTGAGGACAGGCAAACGTGCAGAGAGTGTTCAGCAAGCCAGGACAGAAGCTTTTCTTGGCCTGGATCTGTAGAATGAATTCCCATAATGAGGGGAGGAAGCAGCAGTTGTGTTAGATATGAAAGGGAGGGAGTTCTGGGCTGTGGTTCTGGAGTGGCCCATTAAAAAATGCATTTCTGCCCTCAGAACATGATGGGTTTGAGTCTGTCTCACGGAACATCACTCAGTGGAAGTCTTTTTGTCCATCATCCCTATTCCGTGGAGTGAGTGGCAGTGCAGTGTGATAAATACAGCTCCCCTGGATCCCTACATTTAGGGTGATTCACCATCCTGATTAGCCAGGGATCCAATTAATTTCCCATCCTTCTTTCATGAGCAGGTCCTGCATCCAGTCTCCAGCCTGTAGTCTTGACCACTTCTATATGCAACCATAGTCAGTCAGCTTCCATTGTTGCATGGAAAAAATCACTGTATAACCCTGTAACTTCCTGTGTTTTATCTGCTTTGTAAACTTCTTACAGGCATTTTCTTTCATTGAGTCATTGTTCTTGATTTTTTTCAGATGAATTTTTCCATCACCCATTCTTGGATGCAAGTGCCTCTATGAAAAAATGTAAGTATTGCATTTTTGATTACAACTGTTTTTGAACCATGGCCTGACTTCCTTTGCTGTTAGTTCAAAAGGAAAGAAAAATACTGCTTTATGTTTCCTTAGTTATTTAGGCAGGGATTCAGTGTTTATAAATGTGTCACATCCAGATTTTGCCATCAAAACGTATTTAATTTTACTGAGTTATCTTCAAAGGGATGATTTGGGATATTTAGAAACCTAAAGTGGAAGCAAACGTAGTTTTGAAATGTATTCAGCTGCTTTGTGTGAAGTGCTTGGCCAGTGGGGTGCTTGTAGGTACACAGCATTTTGCCTCATGGTCTTGCTTTTCATCCTCACCTGTAGCACCATTCAGGCTGGGGAATGGTGCAAACTGGCACTCTTGGCCCTGCTTGCCAGGTTGGCTGTGCAAGAGCCAAATTTTCTGGCTATGGAATCTTGTTTCATCATTTACATCGAAGTTCTTGATACATCCTGTTTTAGAAAGATTACATTTATTACTTTGTGGGAGCTGGCCAAAACAAAGATTGCCATTGCAAGTTCTCTCTTCCTCCTTTCGATTCAAAACTTTGGAAAAGTTGCAGCCACATGTATGAAGGTTCAGAGGTTTGTTTTTGGTAGCAAACAATTCAGAGTTGCTTCCAGTGCATGGGGCATCATAGTCCTCTGGCCAGGAGACTTGGGTTAGAGGAATTGTGTGTGGTTGTCTTCTCTGGAGGGATTCTCCCAGACATTTTATCTCCTGAGTAAATATAGCACCAAGAATCTTCATCAGTGACTAATTTGTGGTGTCCAGTGCAAAGTCTTGGAGGAAATATGTCCAGCACAAACCCAGTTTCCCTCTTGGATGTGTGTCATGCACAGACACATCTTGTCTGATATCCACATCACTCCTGAGCCTCTCTTGCTTTCCTGCTGCCAGAGCAGGATTTCTGAGTTGTCCCTGATGAGGTTTTACCTGTGCACTCAGGTGATCGTCCTGCGGGCAAGAAAAGACGCTTCTGGTTTAGGGGAGCTTTCAAAGCAGCCAGGGCCCTAAACCCACCTGTGCCAGCAGGATGTGGGGCCAGCCCTGCAGCACGGGGCAGGAAAGGACTCTGGCCCTACAGGGCTGCTCCTAAGCCAGCCCAGCTCCTGGCACCTGCTGTCCTGCGGCTGCATGGGAAAAGAAGCCCTTCGGAGTCTGATCCCCCTGTGGGCAGAAGATGTCCCCCTCAGGATGTTCTTGCATGCCCACCAGCTCACCTCCTACCTCCAGCTGTCCCCCTGCTTCACTGGCCAGGGGAGCAGAAAACCCCAGAAAAACAGGAGAGGGTTCTCCTGACTTGGCCCCGGTTTCCGACTGGTGCACACCTGCTGTGCAGGAACCAGAGGTGCCATTATGAGCAGGACAATGTAGCTCAGCCTTTGCCACCAGCTGCACCAAGGTTAATGGTGTGGGGTCAAGGACCAAGGAAAAAAGCACCTTTACAGGCAGGTAAGGCCTATGCAAACTCCAGACCTCTCTGTCACCCTGCTGATCCTCGCCTCCGGACATACGTCCACAGCCTGGAGTCCTCTCCAGGCAGGAGAGACTGCTACTGGTTTTGAAGACGTGGGAGAAATATCAACCTTTTGCTGGAGATGTTCAAGCTGTGGTGCACAGAAATCTGCTAGTGGAGTTCTGGTAGTGTGCTCTGAGGTCTCTGCTACTGCCAAACATCAGTGATGGATCAGAGCCCCTTGGACATGTGCTGAAGAGCCTGGAGGAGAAAGGCTGCCTGTGGTCTTTTTGATTTCTGATAGGAGGGAGAAGAGCCAGTGTCTCAGGAAAGGCTGGGTTATGGTGATCTCCATTAGAAGAACTCACCTGAGATGTATGGAATGCTGTCTAGCATGGCAGTGGGCTTGACCCTTGCACAGCTGTAGCTGAAGTGTCTTGGCAGGGCTGCAGTTCTCAGGGGGTGCCTCCCCTGAGTCTGTGTGCAGAGCTAGGGTGAGTCCAAAACCTCGCTGTGCTGCTTCATCTCAACACGTGGCTCAGCATCACGAGTGTAGGAAGCACCAAAGAGAAGAAGAGCTGCATCTGAGCCATGATGGTCGTGCTCAGACTGAATTAGAGCCCTCATGCAGTGGAGAGCTGAGCAATGAAGAGTGGGCCTTGCATTCTTGCTCTCCTTGAGAGCTGATAATTAGCTACCACTGTCATTCACATCTGAGGGTTTTTTTAATATAATGGAACTTTGGAATTCTGGAAAACTGATGAGTCCTCAAGTGTAGATCATTCTGCAGGTGGACAATTTTGAAGCTGCTGAGGCAGGGGGATCCCCCTTGTTGAAATGCATTTGCATGTTTTTTGAAATGCTTCTGCAAAATCAACATTTCCTTCAAAAATCTTTCAATAAGACATTTCTTACAAGCATCTCTTCTTCCCTGCTGTTTTGAGGGATGGTTGTTTTCATGTCCCTTCTCTCATCTTCCTCCCTGGAGACTGGGTTCAGGGCCCTTGGGCTTTGTTAACTAAGATGCTGTACTTCATATTTTTTTGTTTGTTTATTTATAATTTATTTTATATTGTGGGTTTTGTACCTGTGACTGAGCATGTACTTTAGATGTGTAAAAATTTATTAATAAAAGCTTTAAAATGCTGTGTCTAGTCAGACTGTCGTCTGTCTGTAGCCAGGTCTGATCAGCATATGGTATGGGGCCGTGTGTTACAGTAATAACACAGGAGAAGGCATAATTAGATGCTTGTGCAAGTCTTCTCTCAGTAAACACATTGTAATTGGTACCCGTGCAGAATATTTTGGAGGTTTTTCTGCTCCTGCCTTTAATGAATGAGAAGCTGCTGCCTCCTTGACTCTGAGTTAAGAGAGCTTGAAAGGTGAGCGGTTATGGTTCAGAAGTGCATGGGTGCTTCACTGTCTGAAATACCAGTCAGGCTTAGCTTGACTTTTGCCATCTTTTTAATCTTACTGTACATAAAATACTCAGGTGAAAACTAGCAAAAAATCCCCATGACTTTTGCATATAAAAGGTTTTAATGCTGCAGACTTTTAAACTCTAAAAAACAGCTTATTTGGACAAGTCCTTTCAGAGTTTGCACTCAAACTTTATTGCCTTGTCAGAGATTGCCATTAAAGAACTTTTTGATGAGTGGTTTTAATTGAATCAGGATAATCAGGAAAGTGCATCTCTCCAGTGTATGTAGAACTCAGATTCCAAATAAAGCTTTTCTATAAAACTTGAGGGTTGGATATTTTTAGGACAACTGAGCCTCTGGTAGGATGATGTGTCAGAAGTTATTTTTATGAGTATAGGATCTAGTATCAGGATCCACACAGCTGGAGCACAGGCTTGCCTTTATGGCTCCCAGCTCTCCCATTTTGAAACCAGTTGGCATTGGTTACACAATGTGCAGGATGACTGTTTTGTTGCTGGAGCAAGTTGGAGAGGACAATTATGAAAACAGACTTATTTACATTACAATTACAATCCAGCAATTTCTGGATTTGGGTGGGAGCCTACAATTCATGTTAACATTCCCCACATTCAGACTCAACTGAAAACATGATGAGCCAAATGTTTGCACCCTTTTTAATTTTGAACTGGGAGTGCCTGGGTGTGTGGAGGAGATGGAAGCAGGCGTCTTTCTTTCAAGCTGGCCTACCTGGCTGACACCAGAAATGCCCCAGCAGGGATGTGGAGGTCAGAGAGGGTTTGTCAGAGCCAAACCTCATGGTTCTGCATGCATCAAAGTCTGTTTGGACTGTCAGGACCTTCTGAGTTGGAGCTCACAGCATTAGTGTGAATTTGGGGAGTTCAAAGGGATTTAAATAAGAGCAGTGATTAATAGAGGTTGTATCTAAAGGAGTGCTTCATGCAGCTGAGTTTGAGTTTCAGATAATGGCAAAGTCTGCCAGCTTGTCTTCCCTCCTGATTAATGAAAAGCTATCTGAAGCAAAGAGTCAAAAATAGAAGTGTCTCAATTCTAGCCAGGTTTAAATCAACAATCACAGAACCAAAATAGGCTGGAGGGGACCTTGTGAGAGAACTGGAATGACTCTAACAAAAATGCTCATTCCAGGAAAAATGAATGGTGGTGCAAGTCTTGCATCAGGCATGTGTGGATACAGTAGAGAATTCACTTATCTTTTTTAAAAAAAGCACCCTTCCATAACAGGAAGGGCTATGTGTACATGGGTGATTTGTTCTGTAGCAGCTGGCAGGACAAATGGGGGAGGACCTTTTTCCCCTCCTTTCTAGTATTTTTATAGGGAGGGACCTAGGAATTGCTCTGCAGGCTCTGTGGGAGGACTGTGGAGATCAAAAGCAGTGTGATAGAGGCAGGACAGAGCTTTTCATTTTACAGGCAAGTTCTCAGGCCTCTGTGTGTGTTCTCTGAGTGTGGGGAGGGAAGGCAGCTGTGCTGGCTGTGGACAGAGTGGCTCTCCATGCCAAACCCCTGACTGACCTCCCAGAACACCCATCCTTGGGATACCTCCATCCCTGCTGCTGTACAGGAGCCAGGGCAGTGTGTCACAACAGCACAGCCCACCAAGGGCACTAAATCTGGTGCAGAATAGATGCAGAAGCTAAAAGTGTGTCCAGCCCCGTGCCACCATCCTGCTGTGGGTTCCTACTTGTTAATGCTGGCAAAGGCTGGAGGAGATCACTGTGACCCTGCTTAAACTGTTAAAGTGCTCAGTTACTTACATTAAAATATATATTTTAAGTCTACCCTGCTTTGGCTTCTCTTTCCTGCTGTTGGATCTTCTTACATCTCTCTCTGACTGGGGCATTCAGTGTCTCAGTGATTGCTCTCTTTGTGATAAAAGACTCTGGTCCAATCATCCTTTAACCTTCTTTGATAGGCTGCATGGAAAGATTTCCTAAAGCCTTTTATTAAAAGGCATATTTTCCCATTCTTTTATCATTAGAACACTGTTTCAACAGTTAATTGCAGAGAAATGGACTTTTATTTTTCCAGCCTGTTGAATAGAGTAAGTACTTTATAGTATCTAATGGGATTAATGACAGAGGTAGTTTTACTTCAGACAGAAGCATTCCTCTTCTAGGTGTTATTAATCTCCCTTGTATTAGGTATGGAGTCATTAGCACAGGTCCTGTAAAGGTAGAAATTTGATAGAAGGTGCTAATTCTCTTCCAGCTTAATGGAAGAGCAGCAAAGTGTTCCTCTCCTCAATTAAGCATTGTCTCTGATCTCTATCTTAAGTCATTCAAATACCAAAATGGTTCCAGTGTAAAATCTGACTTCAGGCTGCCTTGAAGTGGGGATTTTGGGCTCTTCTGTGCTGTTCAGTCTTGTGCATGTGAACTGGGGAATTTGAACCACTAACTACTTCAAAGTCCTTTGAAGAGCCATTGTTACCTCTGACTGTCTCCCTGCTTGGCTGAGCTGAGCTCTTCTGTTATTTACTGAACCTCACTTGCATAAGTTATTGGAATTAAATATTCTTTTCTCCTCTGATGCCTTAATCATCTTTTCTGCCTGAAGGTCAGTGCTAACCAGGCCTTTCAATGTAAGCTTTAGGCCTTGTGAGGGTTACAAAGGCCAGTGCAACAAAGAAGTGAATAAAATTGGCAGTTCCTATGCTGAGCAATAAAACATAAAAGGGAGGAACGCAGGGATGGCCTGTGCCATGGAAACAATTGCTGTACAAAGATATTGAATAACCAAAACATGTTTAACTTGCAGAAGTGACCAAGTTGAGCTATAGGAAGCAATGCACTATTTCCTGGAGGAAACCCCCTTGAAGGTTTTTTGTTGGGTTTTGGGTTTTTGCTAGGAGCACATGGCCTGGGATGCCCGAGTGGCTGTTTGGACAGCAAACACATAGGCTTTGAGCAGGCATGTGTGTAACTTGGCACACACCTCCCAATATTTGATGTATGTGTGCCAAGCCCTGAGGTCTCATGAGGAAGAATCTGTCAGGGTATGGTCTAGCTCCTGGCTTCTGCCCCAGACAAGAGTAATTCTGTTCACTTTTCTGTTTCTCTTTCCCTGCATTTACAAAGATGCTTTGGAGGCTCTTTAGGGCAAAAACCATCTTGCTTCTTGGGTAGGTCAGTGGTTGAGTGAGCATCTGATCTCGGTCAGGAGTTCTCAGACCTGTGAGAGTGGGCACGGAGGAGTGGATGCATGTGAATCACATAACTGAACAGAATGCTGATTTTCTTTTGTTCTCCTTTAATTGACCACATACGATACATGAGACACATGATGGTGCATGAGATAAATCTGATGGGAAAAGATGAAGAAGACTTTTTATTATTGCTTGATCTTGGTTTAACCACTTATTTTGGTTTTTTCTTTTGCTGGTTTTAGCTGCTTCCGTGCCAATGCCTTCTTATCCCAGCTCTGGCTCTGGTAGTTCCTCTAGCAGCTCATCCACTTCCCACCTGGCATCACCTCCTGTAAGTACAGCTCAGAGCCTGCACTGTTTGTGTTAATGGTTTTCCTGCTTGTGTGTTGGAAATGAGGGCTCTGCTTTAGTGCTCTCCTGGTGCAATCACTGAACACTGTAGTTCTGGCTGGGCTTGGTGCAGTGCTCTCTCCAGTTTAGGGTTTGGATCCTGAAGGTTGGCTTACTCTCCCCAAGACATGTTTCAGTGTGCCATTGCCTGTTGGATGAGAAGCCATTATGAAAGAAGTTGGTATGAGCAGCACTGGCTTGTCTTGGCAGAGATGGAAAGCTCCTTGGAACCCAAACCAGTTGCTAATTCAGGGTGTAGCTCTGCTTCCCTGGCTGCACATTCTGTGTGTTCAAGCAGAGTCTCTGCAGCCTGACAGTATATCCACCTCCTTCTGACCAGCATGTCCAGGCACCACAGAGGGACATTCAGCAAAGCTGTTTGCTCACACCAGACCCGCCACAGTCCAGTGGTCTCATGAAAGATGATCTGAACTGATGGATTTTCTCTCTGGTTACCCAAAATGGTGAAAACTTTTCTGGAGGGCAGAATATTTAAGTGACCAGTGAAGTGACATTCCTTCAGCTCGCTGAACTGAAAGGTTGTTTTTGAAGGCTCTTGGTGAAAGCTGCCTTTGACTTTGAACTCAGGAATGCTGCTGGTGTGATTGGTAAGGGAAGGGAGAAGGATGGGACTTTTTTTTCCCTGGCATGACTGGTTTTTGCTCTGTTCTCTGAGTTTCCCTGGGCCAAAGTATCTCAATTTGATATGGGAAAGACTGAGGGGCACCATCAGAAGTTGATGTAGGTGCTCATGATGTGAGCTGGATAGAGAAGACAGGTCTGCTCCCCTCTGAATGTTTCCTAACTGTGTCCCTGAGAGCTTCCTCCCTGCAGCCTGAGGTGGAGGGTGGTTGGCTGAGGCCCTCCTGGCCACAAGACTCCAGGATTGAGCAGATGGTGTGAAAAGCAGACTCACTCTCCTGAGCTTTCCTGGTCTGGGAAGCTTAGGGATGGTAGAGAATCACTGCCAGGCTGGGAGGGGGTCCCATGTTAGAGGTTTACTGCACCTCTCCTGCTCTGCCCTTGGAGGTTTTGCTGATGGAGGTGTGCTGGCTCAGTCTGGGAAAAATGCCACATCTGCAGGGCAGAGTTTGCAGATTGGGTGGAAAAGAGACAACTTTGACAGCTGGAGAATTCCTTCTGCCTGGATGTCCTGTGTGTGCAGAGAGGGAGTCCCCACGGCTGCAGCAGGAGTCTCTGCAGGGTGAGCAAGGTCTTAATGAGGCCCAAGTGAAAGCTGCTTCAAGTCTTTCTCAGCCTGGAAATGCATGAGGATAAAGATTGTGATCTGCTCTGTGGGCAGTTCAGCTGCCTTAAACCTTTATAAACCATCCAGCCTCCTCCATCTGTCTGCAGTGGGAGGGGATTGTGGGGCTGTCCATCATTTAGCTGAAGGAAGCAGGAAAATGGGACTTTTTAGGGACTGTCCTGGCTCTGACAGCTGTGAGCTGTTTATCTGCTGAAAGTTTAATCTCTTTTGGGCCTTTCTTTAGCTCCTTAGCAGCAGTACAGCAAAACAGGGTGGTCTTGGAAGTTCAGGAACACTTATCTCCATGTTACCAAGTGCAGCAAGAGCACAAATAGAGACCAGATGGTTCTGTTTTTAAGAAAAAAACCAGAAAAAACATAACCCCAAAGAACAACCAAAAGTATCTCTGAAAGCTCCTCTCATGTTCCCAGCCATACTAAAGTGAGGTGGTAGAAAATGTGTGATTGATGCAGAAAACCTCAGCAGAGGGATGCAATACTTTGAGTGAATTTTTCTTATCTGTGGAGCATCAGACACACTGGAAGTATGTTTTGTGTAACAAAAGATGCACTGTTCTGACAGGGACATAAAAGGCTGTTCCTTTCCAGCAGTCTGAACAGCTGCTTCTGGCAAACCATCAGCCCTGGTTTATCAGCAAAATGTTGTTTGTAGCCTTGTACAGCTGAGTTTAAAGGATGGAGCAGAATGATGAAGTAGCTGTGCTGAAGGCAGTGTTTGTTTTCTCCTTGACTTAGCAGTCCCTTGGAGAGATGCAGCAGCAGCTGCAGGAGAAGGCACTGGCATCTCCTACCCAGGATTCTCCCGGGTTTCTGCACGGATCCAAGGACTCTGCAGGAAGCAGCAGCAAGAATTCCTCCTGTGACACAGATGACTTTGTCATGGTCCCAGCACAGTTCTCAAGTAAGGTGGTTTCTGAAAATGCAGATGTTTTGAGCAGAGGGGGATGTGGATGTTAAGGATAGATATTGAAAAGTTGAAAGAGTGATTAAACTTGTTTGTTTGGACTGAGTAGTAGGAGTGGTTTTGTTTTCAAGCTGGTAGAGACATCTGGCTCACTGGCTAGTTTCATAGGATGTTTTGTAATTACCTTTAAAGACAGGATTTGAGATTCAAGATTATGTGAGGACCTCAATAAGAGATTGAACCTGGAAATCCAACTGGAAAAGAAGATAAATAGGCTCACTGGGAAAAGTCTCTCTCACAGAAGCTTTTACCTTGTTATCCTGTCTTCAGTTTCACTCAGCATCACAGTCCAAGACAGGATTTAAGCCAGCAAGCTGGATTTTACAAAAATCCCCAAGAAAAACTAAAATTTGTTGTTTTTTCTTCAAGTGCTCTAAATTTCATTCTAGGACCTATGTGTGTTTATACTTTGATAGGACTTGCTTGAAAATACAGATGTGCCTAGAACCAGGCCACAGTTCAGCCACATGCCTAAGTATGTCCATGCACAAGTTCTTACTTAACCAGCAGAAGGACATTGTTCAACCTTGCCCGTGTGTGATGCTTTGCTGAGTTGGAACTTGGTGATAAATGCTATGATTCCTCCTTTTCACAGTTGCACCACTTGTTTAAAACAGGAATTTGGAGGGGAAGATCATTGCAATCCTTATGATAAGGAGGAGCTTGTGTTTTCCCTGGAATCAATGGTGGGACCAGTACACACTTGCCTGGTGCTGGTCATGTTCCCAGTGTTCAGATGTTTGTTGTGTATCCAGCTGCCAGCTCGTTTGGCTGCCCTGGATTTTTGCCACGGAGGACAGGGATGTTCCAAAGCACCATGAGGATCTTGTGCCACTTGTACACAGCAGCCAGTGACTTGCACCAAGTGGACATGGACCTCTTGGGCCTCAAATGATTGTCAGGATTGTCAAGCCCCCTTTCAAGAGGACTTGCTTTCAGCCTAAATTTTCCACAACTTCAGTGTGTAAGGATTAGCAGCATCCACCATGAGCTTCAGCTTCAGCCCACGTGTGGTTTGCAAAACACTGACATCAGGAACAACTCTGCAGGGCTTGGAGGAGCAGGAAATTCTACACAAAATCTCAATTGCTATGAATGCATAAAGGTTTTTAAGAAAATTATCTTTAATTAATCTCTTTCTGCACTTCCTTGTTCCTCAGGTGATTTAGCTGCTGAGGCTGCAGGAGGGAAACCAATCCAGGACAGCCTGATGTACAGTGGGTAAGACCACCAAGGCACCTGATATTGTCCAGCCACTGGAGCCTGCTGGGTGTTTGGGACTGTGGGGTTCTGGTGGATGGAATGGAAGATATTCCTGGGTTATCAGCCTTTTTTCCAGGGAAGTCTGTCACCTGCCTGGTTCTGACCATTTTCAGTTTCATGTGGTGGGAGCAGGATGACAGTTCCCAGAGCTCCCACTGAAGGGCTGCTGGGCAGACAGAGCTCTGTTGCTGTGCTTTGTAGGAGGGAAACAGGGTTGGTTCCCAGGCTCTGACAGCTGAGTTCTTTCTGTTTTCCTCAGGAGTTCCCTGGTGACTTCAGCAGGCTTGGAAAGCCAGGGGAGGACACCGTCTCCATCACCCCCATACAGCAGTTCTCCAAGCCCGTCTGGGTAAGAAAAACTGTTTGGTGGTGTCTGTGCAACACTGAATAGTCCAGCTCCCACTGACTTCCAGGGGGGATTTTACTGCTGTTGGTGTGCTGGGCAAGATCCACATCTCTCCTCTTAATTAATGGGTAACAAGAAACACCCAGGAGAAACTCCCCAGCCTTGGGCACTGATCAGTCCCAACTACTGAGCCTGTCTCTCCCTCTTCTGGCTCTCAGGAGGGGCTAGGAGAGAACACAGGAGAGCTGGAATTAACTCTGTTCTCTGAGGGGGCAGGGATTGTTCTCAAGCAGAAGGTAAATGTACTCTGCTGGCACGTTCCCCCAGTGCCCAGCCCTCAGAGCTGGGGAGAATTCTAGCTAAAGACCCTTGTTTCTAATTCTAATTTACTGAACAAGTGTGGGGGAGTGTTGCTCATCTCCCCTTGCTGTTGAAGGGCAGATGAGGGCCTGCTTAGTTGTTTGTGGTTTGTTGAAAAGCTCCTTGTGCTGTGTCTCTAGAAAGTAATGCTGACACTGGACCTTGTTTACTAATGGGGGATGCAGGAGTAGGAGGAGCATGTGCAAACAGGCGTGGTCATGGGCTTCATTCCAACTAAACCAGTTGCTCTAAACTCAGTTTTGGCCTTTAGAAGTGCTGTAGGTGACAGCTGCCCACACGTAACAGTACCAACTGCCCAGAGGGACCAGACACTTTTGTGTTCCGAAGGTGTTAATGTTCTTTGGAAGGTGATCCCCTTGACTCTGGGCCCTGAAGCTTTAGGGTATGTGCTTAGCTTGCAGGGAACTGCTTGTGTTGCTTCCCATCTTGTTCTTGCCTGCTGGGGAAGCAGGACAGCTTTCATCTTCTGTTCTGTCAATATGGCACCTGTCGAGGGAGGATGGTTTAAGGGGATTTCACACTGGGAGATGGATGACCCTAAAATCTTTTTTAAGAAGAAAATATAGTCCCAGGCTGTTTGTTGAACACATTTGTCATGAACAGAGCCCAGAAAATGACAAAACATAGCCTCAAAGCATACAAATTTAACAGAGAATAATATAGCTCAGAGCCTCGCTGACGTGATCAGATTAATTGGCAAGCGTGTACCATAGTGTGGAGTTTAATTGCATGAGGCTTCTTATGCCATGGCCTGCTAAGCTTTTTAACAGCTTATTCCTTAACTGATTCCTTTGCATTCTGGAGATCAGTCTCTGTTAAAGGATTTGGCCCTGCTTCTGGGCAGCGGTGAGGAGAAATTCAGGGAAGTTGACCACAAATGCTGCCCAATTCTCACTGTTCACCAAACTGGCCTCATCATTTTCTAGTGGATCCCAGGGTGCCAGTCAATGCCAGAGGCTTTGATCTAAACATGCTTTCACTCTCACTGTCTTTCCTACTCCTTCCCAGCAGCTTCTGTGGAGCAGATGCCAAACCCTCTAGTGCTACTTCCCACTTTTCTGTCTGCCTTGAAGTAACACTGGAAAGCTCATTTCTGTGCTGTTTGGGATGGGGAGTAAGACATCAGTAATGAAAGATTGGAGCAGAGGATAAAGCATGCTCTTTGCTCTGTCCCCTGAAAGCGCTCAGAAGTGGTGCCACCCAGGTGTGCCCTCACTGGGTTTCAGTGCCCTTCCCTGTAGATGGCATGAGACCTGTTGGTTCAGCACTTGGCTCCACTGGTGCAGAGGGCTCCTGGTTTTCCCTCTGCCTGCTCACTTGGAAGCAGCACTCTCCCTTCCATGTGGCTCCAGGCTAGCAAGCAGTGCTGGCTGCAGTCCATCTGGGACAGAAAGCAAGGGCTGTTTCACAGTGGCCAGCAGTGGATTTTCCACAGGATGTCATGGTACACTGACAACTCTCCTTGCTCTTAATTAAGAGATTAAGACCTGGGCAGAATAAAAACATGTCAATAGTTGATCCTTTTTTTTTTAATTATTTTTTTAACACTTCCTTGAAGATGCTTAGTAAGTCTAATAAAAGGTAATTCCTTGGATGTACCCCACAGCACTAGATTTAATACCATTTTCAAAGTGCTTTTAATTACTACCAAGTAGTTAAACTCCCTGTCCCAGCTTTATCTCTTGGACTTTGCAGGTTTATGGTCAATTGCATTCTTTAGGGCTTGAGGCCATTTAGCAGGTTCAGTGTATGTCCCCTCATTTGGATAATTTCCTTTGCAACTTGCACCATGTGAAGGAAATAAGAACTTGATATAACTCTTGGGGAGAGGGAGAATCCTTTTACCCAAGAACTTATTTTCTGATAAAGAATTTTGACCAGATAGAGAAGATAGCATTTGAAATGTATGTTCAAAGTGAGCACAAGGTTTCACGTGAACCTTCAGATTTCTTGCTAAAGCTTTGTGTTTTTTATGTCTGTCACAACACTATGTTTTATACTCATAGAAAGCAGATACATCAAAGCCTCACCTTTTTGTTGAGCTACTGGAAACCTTGAATGCCCTTTTTTTTTGTGTGTCAGTGAAGAGTCAAGGCATGCACGCTGGCTTTCGGGGATGAATAGGAAATTAAGAGTCTGTTTTCTTGGTGGAAGAAATAAGTGCACACAAGGAAGAATATATGGAACTTTTTAAAGTTGAGAGAGGAATGAAAAGATCAGAATCGTTTGATCATTCAGCCTTGATGGAAGATCTCTTCCAGTTATTTCACTCTCCTGTGATGGAGAAGTGTCTTCACATGCACTGTGTGGAGATCTGCAGACACTTCACTGCAGATCACCTTTGTTCAGTGCTGTCACCATAAACCACAGGATGCTATGACTTTCCTCAAAACATTAATTCTGGTAATGGGATGCTTTGAACTACCAAGTAAATCACAAACTCTTCTTTCTTCCCTGAATACACGTGTGTTCTTGCTGAGTTAAGTATATCCTTTCATGTCATGTAAAATATTTCCATTCCACGTGCTAGAACCCAAGGAGTGATGCTTCCATCTTGTCAGGGGCAGACCCAGGTGTGTGTCCTTGCTTGACAACGAGGGAGACTGCAGAAGCCTTCATTACCAATAAGATCTTCCTGTAATTGTTCAACATCCCTGCAATTGGTGTTGGCAGTTGTAAATAGCTTTGCCATGGCAATTAATCCTAAAATTCTGGGGCCTTTGGGAAAAGACTTTAGGCAGCTACTTAGTTAAATGTGGTATTTGCATGGGTTTTGTACAGCATGGTTCATGTGTAGCCTGGTGGACAGGCCAAGAGTAACCTGGGGGAACAGCTATCAGACACGAGCCAATTAACCTGCTTGGATGGAAGGAGCCTGAAATTTGCAGAATGGATTTGTCTCAATGGATTTTGTGTGTGTGGTATTCTATCTTGTCCTTGATGGGTATAGAGATACCAGCTGCCATCCCTCAGATTTATTTTCTCCTGAATTGCCTTCTCCACCCTGTAGTTAACTTGCCAGTACTCTGATCCACACCACTACATTCCCTCTGTGGTGTGAGACTTCCATGGGGATGCCGTGGCTGCAGCAGTGCCTGTGCATGAGTCAGCCCCAAGCAGCTCTTGTCAGCAAAGTCTGTGCTGGTGTCCTTTGTGAGCCAGGGACGTTCAGCCCCTGCTCAGTGCTCTCTGCTTGGCTGTGGATCTGAGCTGTTGGAAACTGGGCCAGCCGTGGCCTGAAATAGCAGGGCTCTGGTTTTCCTGGAGGGAGTGGTGTGCTCGGGTGTAGGTTTGAACATCAGGCTGTGGGTGGGAATGGTGCTGGAGGAAAGGTGCCTGTTTTCAGGAGATCTGTGGTGCCACTTCCCTTTGATATGACTTTGAACCACCTCCCGCTGCAAGCCCACAGCCCCAGAGCAGCCCAGGGGACGCTCCCTGCGTGCAGTTGCTTCATGAAGATAAAATCTCCAATTAGCTGGTGGAAGGCCCAGCCCTTACAGGAGGTTGTCTCTGTGTGTCTCCTTTCCACAGCCGGCCAGGGCAGTTTTCCAGTAGCAAGTACGGCCACTCCGTGCCCATCCCAGTCCCCACACAGATCCACAACTACCGTCGGATCGAGCAGAACCTGCAGTCTCCCAATCCATGCTCCTCTCCCAGGTAAGTGCGGGGCTGGGACCAGGGGGTCTGTAAACAAACTGCTTTACACTGTGCTTCCTGTACCTCTGTAAATTTCCCTGTGTGTTGGGCTCTCCCCCTCGCTGTAGGGGTGTGTTTTGAGGTGTTTCTTGTGGTGGTGTTGAGATTTATTTGTTAGCACTGTCAATTTTGCCTGTGTGCTTTTATGTGAGAAAGCTTCTGTCAGCTCAGAGTGAAGGCTGAGCCACTTTGAGTCTCACAGCTTTTCCCATGCCATCTATGGATTGGGTATCCAAGTGTCCAGGCAGAGAGAACCATCCATCTGGCAGCTGCCTTTATAAAAGGAAAATTTGAGATAAACAACTAAAATGGATGGGGCTACAGAACCTACCTGACTTTACCTTAATTGGTTCCTGTAGCCAGTCATGCCATGGATGATGTGTTGTGCACGAGTTGCATTTTAATGTGGTTATGCAGCCAGGACTGAGTAAATCATGAGCAATTTAAGCCCATGAGGCAGTGCATGTTTTCTGAAGGCTGTCAGGAAGACCCTGACGCCAAGTCTGCAGCAGACAGCTGACCTGGGTGCAGAGGTAATGCCTGGTACATCCAAGACATGTAGGGCTTCTGTCTCACATATGATTGCTGGCTAGCAGCAGCAGCCCAGGTCATGGACTGATAGGAAGGAGATCAACACAGGATCTTAAGGAGCTTGTGCAACAGGGGCATTCGAATAGAAGTGTCTAGGAGGTGTCATGCCATTTCTAGGATGAGTTGTGTTGGTGTCTGGATTAGTTAAAGTTTAGATTTCGAAAGTAGGGTAATACCTACATCAGCCTAAGTTTGGGCTTCAGCCAGCCTAATTCAGGATGAGGCTTATTTGAAGTGGACCAGAAGCAGAGACACGATATGCTGATACTGATCAAGGATAGGGATTAGCAGAAGGCTTGGTCTGTGCCACTGTAACTTTAATACTGCTTTATGTTAACTTTTTTAAGTGTGTGGCAGGTTTTGTGGTAAACTCTGTCCTGTTTCCTACGTGCCTTGTGTTTTTGACAGCAAAACTTGTGGATGCTGTTGGTTGTGGACCTCACAAGAGTCCTGATTATCCCTGTGAGGTATCAAGAGAGAGCCCTGGAGAAGGTGCTGTGCCAGCCCCAGAGCTGGTGATGGGCTGCTGAGCTGAGGCTCACAGCCCACAGCTACAGCCAGGGAGCAAACTGCCATGTTTTGCTCCTTGTAGTCACCTCTGTGTAATGCTGAGAGTGGCATGTCCCTGCACAGGAACTCGAGGAATGGGCCCAATCAGGGTGACTCACAGGCTGCTTTTAGCATCTTCTCAGCATCTCTGGCGTCATGTTTTTTCTGCCCCAGGAAGCCATACTTATCTCTGGCCATCACTTCCTCTAATCAGCAGGTTCAGTAGACACCCTTCAGGAATGGCAGGAGAAAACTCCACCAGGCATTTAGTGTGTGATTCCACTTTTTCATCAGGTGTATCAAACAGGCCATTGGTGCTGAGTCATGTTTGCTGAGTCATTTGACTGCAAACCTTGACGTATACTCTGGTGGCTGAGAAATGTCCCCCTGTCACCTGACTGGCTGCTGTGTGCCTGTGTCACTGCTGTGGTTGTGGACAGATGTGTGGCTTGCTGAGCTGCTAGTTAGGTGTGTGTGCCTCTGGCCACATCACCTGTCCTGCTCCTCTGCTGGCTTACCCCGGCTCTCACAGGGTGACATTTGACATTCCACATCTTCCAGCAGCAGCAGTCACCTGGTGGTTTTTGTTCTGCAAGTTCCTGATAGATAAAATTCAGCCTGCTGCATGGCTCATGGTCTGGAGAACAAAAAACATGGTAGGGCAATACTTTCTGCCACTGAATATCTAGGTGTCTTCTCACCTTTCTCTTTGGAAATTCATTTTGCTTCAGGGCCAGGCACTTGATGAAGATTAGCCTCTGAATCTGGAGCAACCTGAAGAGAAGTGATTTTTAGGTTAAAATTTTCAAGTATTTCCTTTTTTCCAAGCATGTAATTATAGCATGGATTTACTTGGGTGCAGAATGTGGTAACACATTGAGTAGGGGCAGGGAGGTTGGCAGATCAACTACCCAACTATCTCAACTACTGAAATAGATTTATTTTTTAAAATGTGTTTATTTTCTGAAATATGCCCTAAAGTAAAATACACACCTAGAAGTGTTGTTGAGTAGATTTACTGACAGTTCATCAGGATGATTCTGCCAGTCCTGGCACTGCTGAAACCCACATCCTTTGTTCCTTCTGTTCAGATACATCAGGGCAGTTAAATGTAGCATCCCTGGCAGAGGAGGCAGGATACCTTAGTGACAGCATCTTTCAGTGGCTCCAGCAAGGAGGGTTTTTTTTTCAGCAGTCATTGATTCCTGTCCAGGAAACCACCTACTGGTTGAGACTAATGTTCTTGTTACAAGAGAAAAAATGTTTTAAAATTGAGAATAGAATGAAGGATTTGATAAAAAGACTGTGTTCTCATATCGAGGAGCATAATGGCAATCTTGGTGAAGGGGCCTGCAGAGGCAGAATGGCATTGCAATTTAGGATGTGTGTTCTTAATGGCGGTGAAAAGATTAACATATTGAGAAATAATTAATTGATATGCAGTAATCCTGTCTCTCTTCAGACTGATAGTGTGGATGTACTCACTTTCCCACTAGTTTCCTCTTCTGTTTCATTTTAGCACTGGCTAATGCTCAAGATTCCTGCATGTGTGGGCTTTACAAATTAATTTTAACTCCCTAAGTTGAGCCTTCACAAGGAGTTGAAGGTGTTTAGACAGGCAATTCTGACTGTCCAGCCCAAAACCCCAAATTCCTCTGGGTAGCTGTGAAGTGTTTTGGATCTGACAGCCACACACTGTTGTGTTTTGCTCTGTAGCTCCTGATTTGAGTCCAAGCTCTGCTGCGGAGCAGTGCCTTGGCACACTTTACCTCAGCATTGAGCACAGAGCTTTCTGCCTAAAGGCTGCTCTGACTGAAGGGCAAGTGGCTCAGCACAGGAGGCACACGTGAATAAAGCCCTCTCAGGGCATTCTGGAGACACTGCCTACAATCAACATCTTGGACATGGCAAGATAGGAAACTGTCCTGTTCAGGATTGATGTAGATACCTGCAAGCACCTGAAGTGTCTCTGAAAGATGAGTGTCCTGTTTACAGCTAAGCTAACCTTGACTGTTCTTTTCATTTATTTGAATTGAAACTCTTGAGAGAAAGGATCTTGATCTGTTTTGGTGTAGTCCTAGAACAGTGGGATTTTGATCCAGGATAAACAGCCATGAAGCTCTGCTTTTGTGGGAGTAACTGTGTGTGTGTTGTGTGATGCTGTTCTCCCTCCTCTTCTGGCCTGGCCCCTGGAGTGACCTGTGTGCTGCTCTTGTTTCCTGTAAGGTCTGGTACGGTCCGGAGGTCCAGCAGTACAAGTCCTCTTGGTTTTCCCAAAACTGGTGCTTCCCCTCCTTATCCTGGAGAGCATGGATCCATGCCCAGCACTAAAAAGCTCTCCTTTGGTGGTGCCAAGCCGTTTATGCCATCACCGCAAGGTAAGATGGAAGCTGGCACATTGCTGTCCTAATAAAATCATCTGCCTCTTTCCTGTAAAGAGGGGGGTTTTGACCACCTGTAGCTGCCAGGTAGTAGAGAGTTCAGATTGTTGTGTTCCCCTGTGGTTCTTCTCCACAGATGATTTGACAAGTGTTTTGACCTCAGTAAAATGGAGAGAAAAATACCTGTTAGCCCCAGGAGAGGCAAGCTTTGCTTTGGTGCCTGCAGCAAACATTTTGCTGCCCTCAGAAGAGGGCATCTGTAAGTGCAAAGTATCTTTTTACTGGCTCGGGTTGGGGTAAGAGCAAATGTAGGCCAATTATCATCAAAGCAAACTTCTGACCAGCGTTGAAAGGGCTTGAACTTCCAGACTGAAAAGTTTTGGCTGAATATCTGGTAGCCTGATCTCGATGCTGACAAGCAATTCAAGTGGAAAGGGACAAGAGAAACCCCAGTGTGCAATGGATGCAATTTTCTGTTTTCTGTAAAAGAACAGGCTGATATAATGAGCTGTTCTATACCCCCGGTGTCTCTGATCCTGTATTTTTTAGTCTCTGCTTATAGGGAAATACAGAATATTCATATTCTATTCCTCTGAACTAATAGCACTGCAAAGTCAGACTAAAACTTGCTAAATTAATACCAGGCAGAGTTTTTTACCTCCTTTTACAGGAGTTGATGATTTTTCACCACACAGCTAGGGCTGAGAAGATGGAAGAGATAACTGGCATCTTTCTGTAAACAGGTTGTGCATAGTGCTGTTCTTGCCTATGAAAACTTAATACTGAATTAACTTCTTTTTTATTTAATTCCCTCACAGTTGGAACAATCCCAGAGCAGCCCAGCCAGACTGTTATCCCATCTTCTCTTGGAGCAGAAGTGAGAAGCCGTGTTCCTGCTGCTGGTGCGTCAGTCCTTGCCTTCCTTCATTATTCCCATGGATAAACCCAGAACTGTAGTCTCAGGGCATTCTAGGTTGGGCTGGTTGCTTCAGCAGCTTCTCTGGAGGTTTGGCCAGCCAGGATCTCTGTGTGCTGGTGGGAGTTGGGGTTGTTCCACTCACATCCTGTCAGCCAGCATCTTCCAGTGCTGACAGACCCAGTGTCGCAAAAGCTCAAATTTGGGACTCGGAAGCCAATGGATTGAGTGAAGGAAAAGCATCTCAAAACTTCTAACACCTCCTCTGCCAAGAGCCCTGCTTGATGTGTAGTTTCCTTGCTGTTGAGCTCTGACAGTCAGGGTTTGTGTCTCCGAGTGGGCACCAATGAAAGAAAGAAGCTGCACTTTTATTTCCCTGTTGTTCATATTTCATCTTCCCAGACTCAAAAATGACCAGGCCTGGCAGTGCTGTGGCTCTGCTCAGTACTGTGCTTAGCCATAGAAGGTTTTGATCTGCAGCTGTTTGAGCTGTAGATCCTGGGATCAGGCTGTCTCTCTGCGTTAGGAGCAGGCAGTGATGTGGTTTGTCACTCTGTGCCCTCCAGGTTCTTTGGCACCCGAACAGTCTCCTCGAGGGATGGGCTCCCGGCTCCACAGTGCTCCCAACCTGTCGGATTTGCATTCCTGCAGGCAGAAGATAACCAAGCAGCACTCTGATCCTCTTGTTGCTCACTTTGGTCATACCCCAGGCAGCCAGCCTCTGCAGATCCATGGCTTGCAGCACTGCCGGCAGCTCCGATCCTCACCAAAGCTCTCCGAGTTCATGCAGAGAAGCCCTTTGCCAACAATAATGGGCTCCCCTACAAAGGTGTGCCCAGGAGTCTGCTGTTGGGCCTCTCCCAGCTTGATCTTCTGGGTGATTTGGGGATGAGCTGCTGCAGGAGCAGATAACTCTGACCTGGATTTATCAGCACTTGCTCCTATCCTGTGAGGGCTGTGCAGTGATCTGTGTGAAATGAGGTGGTGTCCTACTTCCCTTGGGCAGCTCTGCCCTGGCAGCAGCTCTTAGCAGCTCAGCAGAGCCTGGGCTTGGGAGCAGGCAGGGGAAGGAGCTGCCCCAATGGCCGGAGTGACTGGCTGGTGGGGACATGGTGACCCAGCTGTGACACAAGTGTGTGTCCAGGAGGAATCCCCAGCAGTGACAGCCCTGTGCCTCATGGGGAGCAGGCACTGTGACAGCATTTCCTCTGCTTGCAAAATTCTCAGCAGTTTGTTGTCCTTTTGTTTTAGCCTTTCTAGGATTAGGGACAAGTAACTGTTCAGGGTGGGATTTCTATCCTTATTTCAGGCAGGTTGTTAAACAGTTTAATTTTGATAAACAAATGGGGACCAAGAGGAACCTTCCTCCTTCATTTTAAATACAGATCTCTGTTCTTTTTATTCTTCTTAGGCTGTGTCCCCATTTGAGTTTCCCAAAACCCCAAGTTCCCAGAATCTCCTCACCCTGTTGGCCCATCAGGGGGTCATGATGACTCCAACAAGGAACAAGACCTTGCCAGATCTGAAGGAGATGGGTCATTTCCACTGCCAGCAGACTGGGTTGGGACTGAGGCCTGTGGAAGAGATCAAGGGCAGGTGAGCTGCAGTCTGCTTCATACAGTGATGCTTCACTCCTCAGTACAGGACAGATGGGGCAATTTTCAAACCCCAGCTGATGCTGAAGTTGTAGTGAGGCATCTGTAAACATTGTCTAGTTATCTGCTAGCCCCTTTGGATTGCAAACAGGTATGGTGCAGACTTTAAAAGTCTTCCTCTAAAGGGACAGGCCATGGCCTGTATTTTTAAAAACGAAAGATTGTCTGCAGCTTCACGCCATGTTTAGTGTACAGAGTTTCATCAGGTGGGGATGCAGGACTTTGTTACCAGACAAGCAATTGCTCAGATGCTTGGCTTGCTCTCTGTGAGGCTTGTCATGGAGGAGAAGCTGTTCTGTGTGTGTCTCCTCCATCAAACAGTGGCACAGATCTTCAGAAGAGAGATCTGTTGGAAAGCCACGTGCTGGCTGTCATGAGCATTGCAGGATAAAAAGTCACTCAGGTGCTGCTGTGAAGTTTTTTCTTACGTGCCTCTCTGCACACTGCAGCTTTCCCCAGTGTTCTGGAGGAGTCCTCTGATACTAATTTCCATTCTTTTCAACAAAAACAAATTGTGTTGCATTAACATAGTAAAGACTTGCATTACTGCAGTTAGTCATGACAGTTTTGTGCTTTCTACAAGTAGCAGGAGGTGCTTCAGATGCTCTGTTGAAAGAGTGTTTTTTTCAGCTCCAGACTGTTTACTGTGTAGCGTTAAGTGGCTGTGGACCAGGAATAGCACAAAGAAGTGAAGTTAGCTGACACCTTGCACCTGTTGACTTTCAGCATCGTGTTGTATGTACTCTTTTCAGATCTCTGAGCACAGGCAGGCTCACTGACCTTCTCCTCAAGGCAGCCTTTGGGGCACAGATCTCAGAAGCTGGCAGCAGTGACAGCCTGAACAATGAGAAGCCAATGGAAATTGCAGGTAGGTGGGGAGGCCAGGCAGATCTGGCAGGATGTCCTGGGCTGGGGTTTGCCTGCACCCCTCCTGCAGATGGGAGGCTGCTTTGCCGGTGGCTCTTGGCACAGGAAGCGCCATGTGTGAGGAGTGCAGTGGTGTTTGCTTTCCCCTGCTCTGTGGGCTGTGTCTGCTGTGTAACTGCTGGATAGTGGTGTGATTTTTGTAGGCAGGGCTTCCTCTTCTGGCCCCTTCTGAGTGTGATAACCTGTGGAAGTGGTGGCTTGGTGCCAGGCGGCTCGAGTGTGAATGGCTCTGCAGGGGTGGGTGTTCTGGGCGTGCAGGCCAGGCAGCGAGGAGGGAGAGCAGCTGCAGCAGTGGCTGGCACTGCCCAGGCTCTGTCCTGGGGCCCGTGGTGCTGGGAGTGCCTCACTGGCCTGTGCTGGTACCCACTGTGTGCCAGGAGAGTCTGCAGGAACACACCCGCTGGGCGGGGCACCCGTGCTCTGAGTAACCTTCCTGTAATGCCGGTCTGCACCTTTCAACTGTCTCCCCAGCTCCCTCAGGTGCTTACGGAGGGACCCTGCACTCTGGTGCCCGGGCTGGGGGCTCTGCCAGCCCATCCCCAGTGATTTTTACTGTCGGATCCCCTCCCAGTGGAACAACCCCCCCACAGACCACGAGGACCAGGATGTTTTCAGGTAAAGGGCCGATACCTACCTGCCTGTTCCAGTGGGAATGCCTGGGGGCAGAGAGATGTGTTGTGCTCCTTGCTGCAGGGCACTGGTGATGGCAGAAGGCTCCTCAGAGCAATCTGTAAGAGCTCAGCTGGTCCCAGCATCTTTGAGGTTCTAGTGCTGGCTCCTGCCAACCCCAGTTGTTGCTGCTAACTGTTTGCACTGGCATTAGTGCCAGAGAGAGGTTTTCCAGTACTGTAAGAGACAGGCAGACTTTTACTTTACTGCTCTCTGCTTCAGGAATAATGCTGCAGCTGTTCACAGAACCACTGTTGCTGAGAGGTCAACAAATGTAAAGATTGTGTTGTGTTCTGACTGTTCTCCCTGTGGGTTTTGGATGAGCTATAAAAGATGAGCGTGACTGTCTGTGCCCAACAATTTCAGTGCACAAGGACTGTTGGGAAAGGGCCAGGAGGGCTCTGTGTGCAAAACTGTTAGAGGTGTTACTTATGCTCTGAGCTGCTTAGGTAGGAGATGGGGAGATGCACTCCTGCTTGGCGGATACTCCTTGGAAGACACCAGTGCTGTGGCCTCATCAGCCAGCAGTTGAGGCTGTGGTGATTGGCCCTTTTGGGATACAGTGTCTGGGAGCTGGAGTCTATGTTCAGTTTAAGAAAATGTTTGGACACATTTTGATTTGCATATTTGGCTTGTTTGGTTTTTTTCTTGGCTGTTCCTCATCTGAATGTCCTTGACTCTGTTGGATGTGACCATGAATAAGCTGCTTGACTGGGATGGGGTACATGTGGGCTTAGTTCCTGTGTATAACTTGCATTTCCATCCTAACTAAAACCACTCATGTCTTTGATTGCCTGGCAGATTGGAATCACAATTCTTTCTTTGTCTCATTTATTTGGAGAGTGAGCTTTAAGACTCTTTAAAACTTTGTGAGGGGCCTGTAGCACAGTGGGGTTACTGTCCTGGCTGCAGCCTCCAGCTGCTGTTGAATGTGATGGATAGAGGATTCAGACTTCCTGTGCTGCTTTTCAGGGGTAATAGCCATCTGGAAACAGATCCAAGCACCAGATTTTAGCAGGTTGATACTCAGGTACTCAAGGGTCTGCCCAACAGTCAGGATGTCAGATAGGAGGCTGTTGAAAGTGAACCTGCGGCACACACACAGTGTTAGGTCAGGGTGACCAAAGCAATGCTGCAGGACAAGCTTTGTTTATTAGGCCTGTGCAGGAACTCCTCATGTTATAGTTAATGCACAAAGTTAATGGTGGAAAGGGGAAATTTGCAAGCTGAAATGTTTCACCCCAAGTGCTTGCACAAGCCATGAGTAAGGACAGTACTAAAGGCAGAGCCTTTCTGTGAATCATCCTAACAATTTCTGCAAACAGCTTCTTGGAATTACAGGGCACCCTGAATGTGATGTTGTAGGTCCTCTCCTCTCCTGACTCTTGAGAGAACTGGAAATACTCTGCCTGTCTTTGATGATCCTCTTGGCTTTGAAGCATTGCTGCCAACATGGAGAGAGCTTTTGGGAGGAAAAGAGGCTGTGCCTCTCTGCAGATCAATTGTGCATTATTATATTGCTGAACCTTTTGAAGGCAGGGTAGGGCAGTAATTTAAACCTGTGGTTAGAAGAGAAACATCTTCCTCCAAAGGACCAGTGAGAGTGGAGAATACCACCTGGGTAGAATTAGCAGAATGTTGGAGCTGGTATTGGCATCCCCCATCAGACAGAATGTTTCCCTCTGTGGCAGTGTGCCAGGGGTGGGAAAGCCTCTGGAAGTCGTGAATGTATTGTGAGACAAAATCTCCTTTGTGCTCCTAGGGTGGATTCAGTGGTCATGAAGGGGAAAAGCTGATGGTGAGGGAATTATCTGATGGACACCATACCTACAGGGTCTCCAGAACCCTGGGGTTAGGGTCTTGACTCAGCTGGTCACTCATTCTCTGCCCAGCCTCTTATTTATAAAGAGGGGAAGGCAAAAGTGCAGGGCATTTAATGGAAAACTCTCCTGGCTTGCATACAGGATGTTCTAGAACCATCACTTATCAGCGTGCTCATTCAGTGACAGCAATAGCAAAAAGGCAGGGAGCCAGGGTTCAAACTGTGCTGCTCCATGGTGGGGAAGTTGGCTATGACAGTGTATGATAAAGATCAGCCTGAGATATTGTGGCAGGATTCAGAAAGGGTTTAGCCAAAAAAAGGGTAAAGAATTTCTTCTGAATTGTCTCTGTAAAGGATCGTCGTTCTTAAATCTGCCTGAGCTTGTCAGCTGCTCTGAGTCACTGAGGAGCTATGGTGGGGAGTGGTTGTTCTGCATCCAGAGTCCTTGCATCTTCCTCCCAAGTACCTCTTGCTGGCTCCTGTCAGATCCAGGATCCTGAATCCTACAGAATTCTATCTTCTACATGAGGAATGTCTACCTGACCTGCTGTTAATACCTCCAGTTAATTCCTTTGTCTGTTTTTCTTCACAGTGGGGTCTTCCAGCTCTCTCAGTTCTGGAGGCTCCTTCAGTGGGAGGCACTTGGCAGTGGGAGCTGCTGGGGAGGCTCTGGAGGGCCCCTCGAGTCTCCGGTACACTTTTGCTGATCCCATCACTGCCAACCTGGAAGGTACTGTTACATTTGAGGCACCAGAGCTGCCAGAAGAGACCCTCATGGAGGTGGGTATGGTATATCCCAGGGGCAAAGGACAGGGGCATAAAAATAAAGCAAATCCATGCTTTGCTTCCAAAGGTGGAGCAAACAATACAGCAAGTTCCAAGAGAGCAAGGCTAGTGAAGTGTTCAGAAAGCCCAGGACATGTTTAGCACCAAGCCCTTTAGTCCATGTAACAGCCCATGACTGGCGTTAAAATTCCCCATTCCCAAAGTTGAAATTGCAGCTTGGAAGATCAGTTATCCAATGCATTCTGTATTAGGGGCCTCTGAAGCCAACCTGCCTGCTTTGAGCTCTCCTTTTTTAAAAGGCTCAGCAGTATTACTGGCTGACCTGAGAGCATGAGTAGCTCAGTGTGTCAGGTGCCTGCCTGGTGCACCTGAGGAGTCAGCAGTGATATGGTCTGAAAGGATCTGAAAACAAAGTAAACCTGACACTTCTGTTCCTGCTGGGGACGGGGGGGACGCCGCGTTCTGCACCAGGAGAGCTGAACCAGATTGTGGAGCTGAAAGGCTGCCAGGCTCCCCTTCTCTGCAGGCTGAAGCAGAGCAAATGCTGTTATAGCTGAGATATATTTGAAATGTAGGTCAGGCTGCCCATTTGCAGTGGAGGTGGGAGGCAGATTCAGTCACGCTTTTGGCTCTGCTTGTGATACCTCCCTGGGCTGTCTGGGACTGGAGAAGGCTTTTTGTGTCTGACACTTGCTGGTGTTGCTGAAAACCCCAAGATACCAAGAGAGATATGCACACATTGTTTTAAGGATGTGGGTTTGCTCTTCTACTTCAGATTTTGAGCTCATTTTTTTCTGTCAGTTCTGCATTGGATTGCATTTGTTGGCTTCATTACCTGTAAAGCCACAGGGCAAAGGCTTCCAGCAATGATGTGATCACAATAGCAGTCAGTTTAACTGAGCAGTCCTACCTGGGTGGGGTGACAGAAGTTTGGGGCCCTGCCAGCTGCCACTACTTCAGATTCTGGCCTGAAGAGAAGTGTCCTGAGGAACTATCAGTTGATCTTGGAATAGCACTCAGCTTCTCTGGCTGTAATGACTCATTTGGCTTCAGTTGTTGTTTCTGCTGAGCATAGTAATCTGTTTGCATGTCACAAAACCTTTACAGCAGATTTCAAGCCCCTTTTATGCTCTGTGCAGTTGGCCAGAATGCAAACCTGGCAGGTTCTCTGGTTTCTGCTCATCTTTCAGGCCACTGAAGTCTCACTGTTTAGGTGCCCTTGTTTATCTTGAGCAGCGCTGTTGCAGTTGGATGGGTGGTTCTTCTGTCTTTTGTGAAAGTTTTTCTTTAGGTGTAGACAGGGCATACTGGAGGCTGGGGTTTAGTTTCTTCTACAGTGCTCTAAAAACACAATACAGAGATGGCTACAGAAGACTTGTGATGGCAAATGAGGCCATAAATGCCAGCACAGTTAACAGAAACTGACTGTAGGCAGAGGAAGGACTGCCTGTGGGTTAGAGATAAGAGGCAAGATCTCAGCAGTTTCCTGCTCTGCCACAAACTTCTAGTGTGACTTGGTAATTACTTAATCTCCAAGTTCCTCCTCTGCTTTTAAAGAAAATTGAGGAAGATGGAGATAACACTTCCTCACCATACTGGACTGTCCAGGTAGCAAGGTGGTGGGAGGGAGAGATTCATGTTCCAGATAGTCAAAGCTGCCTGAGCAGCCAAGTGCCTGAGCCAGTGAAGGAAAGAAGGCAGCTCTCAGATCTTGAGCACGGGGGTTTCCTGGTAAATTCATGTAGAAAACATCCTTACCCCCTTTGAGAGAACTGAGCCAGTGACTCTTTGAAGACCAGGTTACCCACTTCTCAACAGAGAGTACAAACAATGAAGCTGGCATCTGACCCAGGCAGCAATTCACTTTGCAGACCCACAGGCATTCAGTTTTTCCACAAATGCTAACTTCCCAGAACTGGTTGCAGTGACTTAAGCAATGCAGCTTCCCAGAAATGGGATAATCCCCTTTGATCTGTAATAGCAGAGGAAAAACTCCTCTGAAATGACCACAGCACTTGGTGTGAGCACTTCCCTCACCAGCTGGGCAGAAATTGCAGATAAAAGGTTGTCCTTGCTGTCTCCTCAAAGAACCTCACCCAAGGCTCACTGCACTTAACTGGGAGGGGATAAAGGCTGGGATGTAGGGTGGGAGACACTTCCTTGGCAGTTTTTTTGGTGTAGGAGGTTTTCACTCTCATGAAATCCACACTGGCATTGCTGTAGTGGGAACAAGAGCTGGGCTTATGATGCAGATGGTCTCTCCCCCTTCCTGGCTGACTTCTGAAAGAATCCCACAGAGCTGGGATGCTCCTTGGGAAGGGAGCTTGTAATTTTAGAGTAAGCCTCACCAGCTTCTCCAGGGAGCTGTCTAGAAATTCCTAGCCTGGGACTGTTGTTTGCTGCTGTTACTGTGCAAGAGGAACCAGTGCAGGCTCCAGGCTGAGTTTGGCCCAAAGCAGAGGTGTAAGGGGGTCTGGGGGTGAGGTGTTGTTTCTGTAGTGGGTTGCTGGCACAGCTCAGGTGAGCAGCTTTCCCTGTAACCCCCCCTTGGCATTCCCTCCACAGCAAGAGCACACAGACATCCTGCGCAGCCTGCGCTTCACGCTGGCCTTCGTGCACTACGTGATGGAGATCGCTGCTCTGAAGGGCAGCTCCAGTGACATGGGCAGCTCGGTGACATCTGAGTACCAGCTCCAGGAGAGCGTGGTGGCCGACCAGATCAGCCTCCTGAGCCGGGAGTGGAGGTAAGGACTGGCAGAGCTGCTCCTCTCGCAGGGCTTCTGTCGCTGCCTCCCACCCCACCCATCCTTGCGTACCCGCAGTCCTTGGGGACACGGAGCTGCTGTCACACTGGTCTGTCTGCTTTCTTTGCAGCTATGCAGAGCAGCTCGTGCTGTACCTGAAAGTGGCAGAACTTCTGTCCTCAGGGCTGCAGATGGCCATAGAGCAGATCAAAGCTGGCAAGCTGTGCCTCTCCTCCACCGTCAAGCAAGGTAAGGGGCTTATGCACTCATGGGGCAAAGGGCTCACCTGGAATGGAGCTATTAAAAGTGTCACAGAGGATATGGAGGGGGTGGAGTGAGTGTGAACCCCGCCAGGGTGGGGGAGGCTCATTTGTGATTGTCCCCTTGTGCAGCTGGCTCTTTATTCACATGAGCACGTTCCTCTCTTCACACTGACCTCATGGCTCAGAGCTGTTCTCATGCTCCTGTGAGACTCTTCAGCACTAATTGTAAGGGGGGATGTATCTTGTATATCTCTGTCTTAGGTGTTAATGTGTACTTGATGTAAGCTCAGCTTAATTACACAGTGCATGTCCTAGGAAGTGCTTACTCAGCAAATAGAGACTTGTCCTGGCAGTGATGATTTTTCAAGTGAAACAAAAACACAGGAAGTGAAGTACTGGTAATGCCAGTGTCACTTCTTTGCTGGTGTTACAGCTTTACATTTGCATCTGACTGGCTGTGGTGAGAGCTGGCTGTGAGTCAGTGATTAGAAAAAAATAATTTTTGAAATCCCACTGTAATATTACTGAGGCAGCTTTTGGAAGTACTTGAAATACTTGACCCACCAGCCACCTACCCCAAGATCTTTGTCTTTGCAAAGTGCTGCCTTGTCTGGGGTGTAAAAAAAAGGAAGTTAAATATCAATTGCACACATATGTTGTAGCAGGCAATGTGGAACAAAATATAACAGATTTAGCTACACATCTTCCACAAGTTCAAGCTAACAGGAAAGTTGTCATAACCCAAATAAATCGCTTTTTTCCAGAGCAGCTTGCAGCTTCTAGATTTGTAGTGTTGTTTCTCCTTCAGTGTGTGGGAATTGGGCAAGGCTGGCTTGTCTGTTTCATGCAGCTTGGGGATTTTCAAATGTGTGTGTAGGAGTTAGTACTCATCAGATGTTGGTGGGAGTTTGTGTTCAGTACTCTGTGTAGATCATGTAGCTAGGGAGACTCAGCCTGTGGCATCCCTTGCAGTTGTGGATTGTTATTTAATTGCTCAGAGTCATATCTGATTCCCGATTCCCTATTCCATAACCTTCCCACACGAGCTGCTGTGCTTCAGGAGAGGAGATGGCCTTTCACAGCCATCTGTGTCCTTCCTTAGTGGGGCAGCAGAGTCCCAGGAGATTTCCTTGCTTAGTCAGTGCTGCTCATCCACACTCCAAGAGCTCCCACGTGTGAGCCATGCACCCCTTCACAGCACGTTGTCACCCATCAAGCAGCAGAAGCTCTGTATCTGCTGCTGCTGTGTGAGACATCCTGCACAGAGCAAACTGCTCCTGCCTTGTGGCTGCTGGGGGAAACAAAAATAGACCCAGCCTCAGGTGAACCGACTTGTGTGGGAGTTGCCTTGTGCAGGCTTAAAATTGGTGAAGGTGACAGAGGAAAGGGAAAAGACCCTTTTGGTGCAGGGCTTTCCTGCCAGTCTCTTGGCTTTAACAGAACCCCGTTGTCTCCAGGTTAATCCTTTGGGGTCCTGCATGTGGGAATGAGGAGGCACAGGGAGAATTGTGCGTAAAAGCAATTTATTTCTAAAGTATTGCTTTCTTTTACTGTAGTTGTGAAGAAGCTAAATGAGCTTTACAAATCCAGTGTATCCTCCTGCCACTGCCTCAACATGAGACTGCAGAG
This sequence comes from Motacilla alba alba, assembly GCF_015832195.1. Lineage (NCBI taxonomy): Eukaryota > Metazoa > Chordata > Aves > Passeriformes > Motacillidae > Motacilla > Motacilla alba. Next base: position 8,391,623 of record NC_052030.1, on the reverse strand, counting down.
GTTCTTCTTGGACAAACAGAAGCTCATGGATCGGATCAACAGCATCACTGCAGAGAAGCTCATCTTCAGCTATGCTGTGCAAATGGTAAAAACCCCACAGTGCCTGGGACTGGGGATAGCACAGAGCAGTGTTGGGCATTAATGGTTCCTGCTGGTGGCCTTAGCAGCTGGTTCCCCTCATGATGCTCCCCTCTGCAGGCTGGGCAAGGGGGGTGTCCACGCAGCTGGGGGACTGTGCTGGGAAGGCTGGGTCTGCTCTGGGAATAAGCTCTTGGCCCTGGGTTGTTGCTCTCAGGTGCAGTCGGCAGCCCTGGATGAGATGTTCCACCACAGAGAGGACTGTGCACAGAGGTACCACAAGGCTCTGCTGCTAATGGAGGGGCTCCTGAACATCATCACTGAACAGGGAGACATAGAAAACATCAGTAAATGTGAGTATTAGGTGACTTTTTGTTATTTCCCCAACTAGAACATGTGGGCTTTGTAGGTGCATGGATCAGAAATTTCAGCTCCCAGACCATCTTTTTTCCTTTGGCTACATCTTGGTGGACATAGCAGAGATCCCCTGGCTCGTTACAGCTCCTCACAGCCTGGCCTCCTGCTTTTCCAACAGAAAAACTGTTAGAAATGCAGGTCCCTGTTCTGAGCCACATTTTGAGAGCTTCCCATGCAGAGCAGTAGGCAGCACTTTGTTGGAACTTTGGATGTGTGAAAGAACTCGCTGAAGGAAGTGGTTTGGCAGCAGCAGGGGCCTGGGGTTGGTTTCCATCCCTCTGCACAGAGCACGTGGGAGCCTGAGCCTGCAGTGGCTGCAGGGCAGAGATGGCTGCTCAGCACAGCAAGGGCTCCTTCCAGCACATCTCTGAAGCAGGACTGCTCACCTGCCTGTTCCCCAGCCCTGAGCCTGGCTGGGAGGGCAGCAGACACAAACTCTTCTCATCAGCAAGTGCTTGCTGTAGCAGTGGAAGCTGAGCTCTGACCTGTGTGCTGTCCTTGGGCCTCCACTCCCAGGCAGTCTGCTGCTCTGAGCTGTCCCCTCTCCAGTGCTCACCCTGTCCCCTGAGGGGTGTTACTCTCCATCTGGAGGAGAAAGGACTGACTCACTGCTCTGAGCACACTTTCCTTGCCCTTGTGGCTGGGGTTTAATGACCTTTGTCACCTCTCGCTGCAGGTGGTGGGAAGAGGGGTAGGGAATAACCATCATCTGCAGGAGCTTGGCTTGGCTGGGCTCTGCTCCACCACAGCCATCCCAGCCCACCTGCAGCAGTCCCAGCAGTGTTCCTGTGACGAAGCTGGCAGACCATGTGTCTGTCCCCTCGGCTGGCCACCCACTGCCTGTCTCAGGCCAGCATCCAGAGCCCTGGACAGCTCTAGTTGTCCACAGAGGTAGGGCCCTCGGATAGGTAACAAGAGGATCTGGCTCCCAGGCAATCAGTCAGTTAATTATCACCAACTTTCACAGCTGACAGGAGGCTCACTGGAGGAGAACCAAGGGAAATGGGCAGGTGGTGTGTGGTACTGGAGGGCTAAGTGAATAGGGAATACTAAGTAGTTTCTGTACTGTTTCTTACCAAACCTAGATCCCATCTTTAGATCCAGAGATACAGTTAATGCATGTAAGAGATTTCTTTCCCCAGTTGTTATCCTGGTACTGCAAGTTCCAGCTTCCTGATTGAGCTGTTCTCTGATAGGCAGAAGTGGGTGTGTGTTTCATTTTAGATCTCAGGTCTATGATTACATATTTCTGGAAAGTAAAATGATGAACCTAGAAACACAGCGAGTATTCCTGTGAGAGGCATGAATTCCACCAAACATTTCGTTTCTGAAAGATTCTTGGGCTCAGTGATGAGAACCTGGTGCTTTCAATGCTGGATGGGCTCCCCCAGTGTAAGCCACGACAAATGACACTGGAGACCCTGAGCCATTCTGCCTGCTGGAAAAAGCTGCTCCAATAACTGGAAGTGAATAAATTCTTCCACAAGGATGGTCATCCTTTGTAAATTCTTGGTATCTCTGTCAGAACTGCTGCCTCCCAGCTTTCACTGTCAGATCTCTCACTGTTCAATTCTCTGACCTGTCCCTTCCCAGCAGGATGTTTGTGGTCAGGTCTTCACTGGCCTCGTTGGTACCTGGTGATGATTCTCAAAGTTCTGCTTAGATTTGTTGAAATTCTGCTGTTTTCCCTTTTTTGTTCAGTCTCCAGTGGTGTTCTTTACATGGGCAGGAAAATGAGAAGCTGATTGCTTGTGCTGTTTTTTTCCCCAGGTAAGCTGTGCATCGAGCGCAGGCTGTCAGCTCTGCTGTCGGGGTTCTGTGCCTGATTCCAGTGGTGTTGTCCTTCACACACCTCACCCCAGCTGATTGCTTTATCCCCAACAGCCTGTGCTGTGGTGGGAAACCACTCTGGCAGTAGGACACCTGGAGGATGGACTGCTCACTGTTCTGTTTTTGGACGTTTTGGGAAGTTGTTCCACAGACTCAGATTCCTTTGTGGGGACATGTGACTGCAGCAAGCACAAATATTTCCCTGCCCAAAGGCCTGGGTGAAGACATAGCTGATGTGGAAAAGTCTCCCTCGTTGTCAGAGGGGATGAAGGATAGAAATCTGCTTCTTCCCAGCACTTTGAAGGATAAGACTGCTGCCTATCCCTCTTGCTTAAGAACAGGGTATTCCAGTGCTGTGTCCATTGCAGGCAATGGATGTGCTGAAACTGCTGGCTTCAGTTGATGTCCGAGTGTGTCATTCAGACATAAAGGCCAGTCTGTGTACTTTCCCCTTCCCAGCTGAGAGCCAGGCATCTTCAAGCTCCCTGGCAACTGGAGGCTCCCCTCCACTCTCTCCTTTGCCCTTTCTCCTTGTGTTTATGCCTTGGAGTGCTTGGAGAGGAGGGAGTTGGCGTTGTGAAGTAGCTCCCACCTCAACAGACTCGCTGAGTGAGGCAGAGGATGTGCGCCTGCTGGGAAGCTTGGAAATCTCATGGCTGCTGTGTGGGCTCCCTGTCTGCCTGCCTGGATGGGCAAACAACGCAGGGAAAGGGGCCGTGCAGGAAACAGGAGGGCAACAGAAAGTGTCACACTCCTGTGCTCGTAAGAAGCCAAAATGAATCCGTTCCTCCCTTGGTCCCACGGCTCAGTGGGATCAGTGTGAAAGACTCGTGGCTGTTGAGCTCTCCTGTCAGCACGTTCCTATCTGGAGGAAGCACTAGCACTGTCCTGCTTTCAGCTGTTGGCTCCATAACCCCTTCCCTGGAGCCCCCAAACTGAAAACACTAGCTTTGTGAATCAAAGGAGCACTTTACACACTATGGGAACTTTGAGAAGTTGACTTTGCATCACACAACAACCCAGGAACATCACGACTGTTAGGAATGCTGTTCTTTTTATTCCTTTCCTTGCTTCCTGGTTGTTTTATTGCACTACGTGTGTGCGTATATTAATATGTATTCCTAAGAGTGAATATATATTGATATTGATATGGTTTGTGTGTAACTGTACGTATTTAACTGTACTGTATCTCGTGAGTGTGAGGCAAAGAGCACTGCAGAGTCTGTGCTGTTCCTCCTCCACACCAGGCAAAGCTGACTTGCAGTCTGGCAGTACCAAGATTTGTTTTTTATTTAAATGTTCTTTTAAGGACAGTCATTACAAAGCTCCATGCTTTTTAAGAGCTGAAGAACAGGCGTTAGGATCCCACACACTTGGAAACGCATTTTTAAAGAAGTGTTACTTGCTGCTTTGTTTTTGTTTGTTGGGTTTTTGGTTTTTTTTTTATAAAGAAATCCCCTAGTGTTCAGTTTTATGTTCAGCATTTCTTTCAAGGAGACTCTGTAGCCAAGTGCGACTGCAGGTGCGAGTGGCTGGAGTTCTGGATGAGGCTTCGGGTGCTGTGAGCATGTGTGTGAGAGGAGAGCTGCCTGCCTTCCATCCGTCTGTGAGAGCATGAATGTGACGTTCCAGAGTCGTGGCAGTGTTGTGGTAGCGCTGGGCAGAAAAGCATCTTTGAAAGCAACTCGAAACCTCAGGCTTAGTTTTTGGGGATCTAAAAATATTTTGCACATGGTGGTTAAGTCCTCATTGCTTTTTTTTCCTCTCAAGATTGGCACGTTCAGTGTGATACTTTACAAGAGTTTCAGGAGCAACTTCATGGGCTTTGGAGCTGGCACCGCATTTGGCAACATGGGTGTTTCTGTTCACAGAGCAGAAGTGCCAATAAAGAAATTTGAAAATATTTCCAATTGCCCCGACCAGGGAAGCTTAAGTGTAGCTTTCACAAATGCTTCAGTATTTGGCTCACAGTTTGCTGCTTCTGTGGCCACTTGTGCTTGTGCCTGGGAAAAAAAGGAGAAAAAAAAAAGAAGACAAAGACAACCAACCTCCCCAGCCTGTTGTGGACAGCAATGCCGAGGAGACCCAGACTGCTGCTGAAAGGCTTTGGCCAGCTGTGCAAAGGGCTACGCTGCAGCACGGAAGCACCAAGCCAGCACTGACTCTGCAATACCGAGCCCTGCACCCCAGACCTCGGGCACAGCCCCCAGGAGCTCCTGCCCCGGAGAGGCCCAGCCCGGACCCATGTCTGCTGCCCCAGTGAGCTGTGTGTGTGGCAAGCTCAGCACTAACCTTCCAGCTGTACTTCATTACTTGAATGTATCAAAATCGTCCACATTCAATGTATACAAGTATATATTGCTCCAAAAAAAATTTAAAATTGTGGTTTACAGACCTACAACTGATATATATGTATGTGTTTGTGTATATACATGCAAGGCTGTGTGTGTGTGTATGTGTGTGCATGGGTAGAGATACACACACAAACACAAATGTGTATATATATGTTTTTTTCTCTCAATACTTGAAACTTAGCCACTGTGCTTGAATTAAAAAAAAAAGAAAAAAGAAAAAAAACAAACAAAAAAACAAACAAAAAAAATCCACACAAAATAACCCCAAAAGTAGGGGAGGAAAAAAAAAAGTGATTTATTTTGCCATCACTTTGGTGACTTTCTTTTTTATCTAACTGCATGTAGCGTGAAACCAACTTTTTTGGTGAAAAATATTTATTGCTTTGTAGACAATAAGGTATGCAAAAAAAAGGAAAAAAAAAAAAGAAAGAAAGCACCCCAAAAACCAACCCCCAACCATTGCTGAAGTTGCTAGTGTAGTCCACCTGCTATTGTCATGGCTTTGTTGCTGTTGCAGCGTTTGTGTCAGGCGTCTTTAATAGATCTCAAGAAACCTCAGTCTAATTACACATACCTTCAGGTTTGTGAGAGCGTATGATGATGTTCTTTATAAGGTAATGCTTGATACTTTGTCAACATTTTTTATTTGTGTTTTGTGTGACTTTTTTTTTTGGCTTTAAATTGTACAACACCGATTTAAGACAATAAAATTGATTTGGAATTGTTAGTGGCCTGTTTTCAGTCCTTTATAATCCAAATTCAGGTGCATCTGAGCAAGGCCTTTATAATGTGTGTGATTCTACCTGCCTCAACTTTTGGGTAAAAAAAAGGGCTATTTTCTGCCTCCTTATCACAGCAGGTGAAGCTCGGGGCAAAAGAGCCACCTTGCCTGAATTCACATGAAGCCTGTGAATTTGGGCAAGTTGAAGCCAGTTGCTGGGTGGGAGCTGCAGTTCCTGGTTTCTCTGTCCACATTACTTGTCTTCTCGTCCTGCAGTGGTTAGGAACTGTCACAAGTTGAGAGGAGACCCCTTCCCTGCCAGTTGGATGCTTAAATTCCACCCATATTTCAGTATTTGTAGGATTATACTGTCAGAATCAGCCCACTTGTTGCTGAACCAAAAAGGGACTTGAAGTTGTGATATCATGATAACATTTGGGTATTTCTAATTAGGATTAAATATTTTCCTGCTGTGTTTGTATGCATTGCAATTTTGTTTTTTGAACAGAGCAGGTACTTGGCTTAGAATTCTCTTGCCCACATAGCTTTGCAAAAAGTCACTGGACATGGCAAAAGGGACAGTGAGGATACTGAGAGTGTTGGTCCTGACTTCAGGTGCAGGACAGGTCCCTGTTCTGTCTGGATTGGAATACTCTAGGAGGAAAAGCCAAGCCCTTCATCTGGGATGTGGGAGAGGTGCTGAATTAATTAGTCCAGTCCTTCCATTCTTGCCACAGAAATTTCAGCCACACAGCTGTAAACTTTCAGAATCCAAATACCATAATTCCACCAAACATTTCCCAGAACTCCACTTGCTGAAATCTGTGTGGTTTTGTTGCCCATGAGCATCACTAGGGAAAGTCCTGTTCACCAGGACCAGTGTGATGCAGCATCAGCCCACAGTTACTGCACAGTGTCGTGGTTTTGTAAGAAAAAATCTTACTTCAAAATCATCATTTACCGTGAGCTGGAATTAGTTTTTTTCTTGCTCTGCCCTGTTTATAACCCCTATTTCTGGCCCCTGCCTTTCCCACCCCAGGGAATTGCTCTGTGAGAACGGTCCTGCCTAGAAACGCTGGGCTCTTGTTGATGCTGGCTCACATGCAGGGACAGTCGATCCTTTCTCCCTGCAGAGCTGCAGCACCATCAGTGCTGGGGGCAACTCTGAGAAACTGCACTTCTGTGTGCTGAAAAAGTGGTGGCACAACCTGGGCAAGACCCCACGGCAGCCCTTGGAAAGCGGACCAGAGCTAAGTAATTACAAATACTGCTGTTTCTTTTATCTGCTCAGCACACTTTGGTCTTTGTTTTTTGAGGATTTGTGGGGGATTTTTAGAGTTTTTAACATTTTTCCCTTTTGTAGAAAACTCTTGTGTATGTTTGTTCCCTGCAGCATGGGATAGTAGTACATAATACATGTAAAAGTTTCTGATGCTGAGGGTAAGGGAGAGGGGTTTCTTTTGAAGCTGCCCATTAAGAATTTCAAAGGTTCAGGTGAAAACCAAAATGAAATGTCACATGCCTGTGTAGATAGAGAACTCTCTGCTGAATCCATAGGACTCTTTCACAGGCAGCACAGCATAGGGGGAAAGTGCTAGCTGGGAAAACTTCTACAACAGAAATGCACAGTCTCTTCTAAAAGCACTGGACCATGGGACCTGGACAGTTCAGAAGCACCAGTGGAAATTGCACAACTTTCTGGATGTTGACTGTGATGTCATGCTGCTGTTGATTCTAGGAGAAAAAAAAACCCCAAGCAATTCTTCCAGGGCATTTGGCTTTGTTCCCGCATTTTATATTTAGTTGTTGGTAAGTACGTCAGCAAAAACACTCATTCAACTCTGAAAGATCAGAGGTGACAGTGACATCAAGGAAGCAGAAACGGGTGGGTGGGTGTTGAACCAAGGCCATACAAAGATCAATTATTCCGCTTCCAGCTCTTTTAAAGCTTTATTTCACGAGGAGTTAACTCCTTCACAGCACGTTTGAGCTCTCTGGTGTTTAGCTGGATGTTGGCTTCTCTGCAGGGGCCCCCTGTGCCTGGTCACCTCACACTCCAGGAGAGGAAGGGATCTGTGCAGGGAGACAATACCCTGGCATAGCTCTGCAGGGCAGGACCTCATGCTCTCCAGAGAAATGCTAGCTGTTGGATTTATTTAGATTTATTTCCATAAATGTAGCACTAAGCATGGGTGCCATTCCCTGGGTGAGGAGTCGCACGTAGTGCAGGGATGCAAACTTCCCTGGGACATTTCTTTCTAAAAACAGCCTTTTTAGGGACAATAGAGTCAGAACCACCCCCTCTCCTGGGAGATGAAACCTGGCAAGGGGTTTGAACGCTTTTACAAAACATGTTAAATAGTGAATTTCTAAGAAGGGGCTGAAGCATATGTCAAACACAGGCTTCCTCTTACCGTGGACAGAGGGTAACTGAGTTCCCAAATGTGCACAATTTTTCTTCATGTTTCCAGCTAATGCCCAATATACAACTGCTGGGGAGGAGCAGAATAGCGTGCTCTTTGAGTTCAGCATGTCACCAGTTCCCAACATGGATGTAAATGGCTTTTAACTACAACATTTGGTATCTCCTGAACTTCTAGTGCTGGGGAGCAAAGCCCTTAAACTCACTCAACATCAGTGTAGCAGTTTTTTCCTTCCCTTCAGCAGAAAACAATTGGAAGGAAGCATCTTTTATAACACAAGGTTTCCTTGCAGCCTTTTTTATTGATTTAAAATAAATTTTATTTCTCTGTGAATTGAAAGCAAATCCTCTTGAAATAAATACCTCCTTTTTCAAAGCAGGCCTTAGGGAGGAAGATGAGAAAGTTGCTTGGGTGACATTGCCACAGCGGAGCAGGAACAGGCTGCTCAGGGAGGGGACAGCCAGCTGCAGTGGGGCCATTCCGCTCTGCCAGCCGGAGGGGACAGCCCGCAGTGTCCCCGGGCTGGGAGGAGCAGGAGGAGTGCCGGCGGTGCCTGCCTGGCAGGGGACCCTGTGTGGCCAGGGCTGTGGCTGTCCCCGGGACACGGCGGGGAGGTGGCGGTGCGCGTTGCCAGAGCCCCATCTGCAGGCGGCGCCGCCCGGGCGCCCCGCGCAGTGCGGGGTGAGGAGCGGCGCTGACCGGAGAATTCCATGAACTGGCTCCAAAAGCATGCCAAAACCCCGCTCCGCAGCCGTCCTGCTGCCCGCTCGACAGAGGCCAGGGCTCTGCGAGGCCCCAGGTGGTTGGCACCCGGAGAGCTCTGACGATGCTAATTTCAGTGCCGAGAGAGCTCGGGACCTCCTGAGGCTCTGACTCTCCCAGCTCTGGTGGGTCACTTCGATTTCCCCTTGCTTTTGGTAGCAAGATAAAATAGATAAATTATACATGGGTGTTTCCAGATAAAATAGGTAAGTTAAAAAAAGGAAGAGGTAGTGCGTGCTGTGAGAGGTTAAGAGCACAGCTTGTGCTGCCTGTTTTGAAGCTTCTTGGCTGCTCTTAGAAGGGGTAAGGAGCTGGGACACCAAGGCTTTTTCCCTCATGGGATATCCATGCAAGTCTTTCTTCTATCCCATCACTGTTTTCCGTATTGACTGGTGCCTTCTTCCCTCTGTCACATTTACTGAAATGAGCCAAACTCAGCAATCAGGGCAGGGAAGGAGGAGGAAGGGATGTGGTGGACAGACAATTGCCCAAGATCCACTTCCTAAGGAAATGAGGCAAAAAGAGATTCAGACACCCTGATTGCAGTGATAGAGAAATTTGTATTCCTGTTTCCCTTGGCAGCAGCACTGCACTGTGACAGGTCGTCTTTTATCACTTCTCTAAGCAAAGTGCAGCTGGGACCCTGTGATAAATCTTCCCTTTGCTCCATCCCATTCCTGAAATAACTCAGAAGTGTCAGTTCAGAAAAGGACATGCTGCATTTCTTCCCCTAATTAGCTGAAATAACAGGCCTGTGATAATCTGGCCCGCTTGGAAGTGCCAACCTTTCCATGTTCCATCTGAACGGATAAATGGAAGTACAATAATCTAACAACGTGCCAGGGAACCCATGGGTAGCTCCGTCCTACAGAGCACTGGAGCAAAAAACTATTCCAAGTGCATTTGGCTTTTTGGGAGGGACATGCTGTGGCCTGGTAAGGGCTCCTGTTGAGCTCAGCTTCCCCATGAAGTGCAGGTAAAACTTGCTGCACGAAACATGAGCGCAAGGATTGCCTGAGCGAGCTGCCTGGAGGAAACCCTGAGGGGAAGTGGTGCCAGAGGTGCCCATGCTTGACACCGACACAAAGAGAAGGAAAGGGAAAAGGGGAAAGGGGGACCGATGTGACATCGCTCTGGGAAGGGAACCGCGAGCTGTTACAGCAGATCTGCGTGCCTTGAGAACTATTCCCTCCCCTCGTCCTCGCCTCGCTGGGACTGCAGCGCTGTCAGCGCCTGTTTCCTCATGGATAAGGAAACATGGGCTGCTTTACTTACACAGCCACCACGTACCGCCGGAATGTTAGTTTGCCTTTTCCCCTGCTTTTTGTTTATTTAACAATATGACAATTTTGGGGTGTGTTGGAGCCCGTGTGCAGGAGGCGGCGCTGAGCAGGGCAATACCCCCACACTGGTCACTGCCAGCACTGGAGCACGGCGGGCTCTCAGGCTGGGACACCCGGAGCAGAGCTGGATTTACACGCCATCCCTTTTCCCACTGCGAGGGAGCTCCGGGAAGGGCTCGGTTTGCTGTAGGGACGGCGCTTCCCTCAGCTCTCACGGCGCTTCCCTCAGCCCGCCCCGCTGCCCTCACGGCGCTTCCCTCAGCCCTCACGGCGCTTCCCTCAGCCCTCACGGCGCTTCCCTCAGCCCGCCCCGCCGCCCTCACGGCGCGCGCTGCCCCCGCCCTCCCCGCCGTGTCCCCGCGCGGCCGCCGTACCGCGCCCGCGTGCGCCCCGCGCGGCGCCGTCGCTGCGCAGCGGCCCCGTAAGTGGCGGCGGCGGCGGCGGGCGCGGGGCTGAGGGCGGCGGGCGCGGCCTCTCCCGCCCGGCGGCTCCGGGGGCCATGCTGCGGTGGGGGCTCCGGCTCGTGAGCTGCGGCTTCTCCGCCCCGGGGAGCGCCGGGCCGTGGCGGTGGCAGCGCAGCGTGGGTACTGCCGGGCCCTGCCCTGCCCCGCTCTGGGACGGGTCAGGCCGGGTGGGGCCGTCGCCGCTCGCCCTGCCGGCATTCCCGGCCGGGCCGCCGGGTGTCCGGGCAGCGCAGGAGGGAATGGTGGCACGGCCTAGGGGGAACAGGGGTGCTCGCCCTTCCTGCCTTAGACTTGTTCATGTGCTGTCGCCTTCTGCGGCCCCGGGGGTGGAGCTGTCGTTTTCTGCCCGGGTTTCGTGCCGTTCATGCTCGTCCCATCTGCGGTTGTTTCCCCTGCAGGTTCTTACAATGGCTGAGGATTTGATAGCAGCGGTTGCCAGCCAGACAAAGAGACTGAACAGCAGCAGCGAGGTGGTTCAAAGGCTGGAAGAAAACGGGCATCCGAGCAAAAAGTTGAAGAGCGATGCGGATGAGGAAGATGCAGAGGACCAGAATAAGAAGTTACCCAAAAGGAAGATTGTGCTGTTGATGGCATATTCAGGGAAAGGCTACCATGGCATGCAAGTATGTGGTTTGGCAAAGCAGTATCTCCAGCTTATTTTTTGTTTTGGAGTCTCTGTTAGGTTTAGTCAGAGTGCCTGGATAGGGAAACAGTTGAGCATTTGCAGTATCAAAAACCAGGGCAGGAACAGTGTATGAATGGCTTCAAATGACTTGTTAATAACTTAATTTTAAAATGTCAGTGGTGCATATCTGATGATTGTAGGGACAGTGCTTTGTCATAGCACCAGACGTGCCTGTGCAGGGTGGTCCGAGGCACAGAGCTGGCAGTGAGAGGGTGATCCTGCTCCATCTGCTGCTCCTCTCCACGTACTGCAAGCTCCATACACTTAAAGAATACTTCAGAGGATCCAGGGGATAACTGACAATCATGCACACAGGGAAGGGAGCCTTTCATGCTTATACAACAAAGGAGGTTTTTTCACCAGCCGTAAACCTCATGCTTACAGGCACATCAGGTGAACTGAGCAAAAGAACCCAATCTAATTTCTGGAAGAAAAATATGTAGAGGCTGGGTTTGGAGCAGCAGCTGTTGACTTGCAGGCACTGGGACAGTATTGGTGCTGGTTCATGCAGTTGAAGGAATCACCAAAACCCTCCAGGAGTATTGCACAGTGAAGTTAGAAATAAGTCCTTATTTGCTGTAACAGTAACAGCTAAATCAGAAGGATGTTTTATTAACACTCTGGTAAAATACAGTTAGGTTTGTTAGACAATGGCTCTTAAGGCTGCAAAGGGAAGACTTTTAAAGAATTTCACAACAATGTTTGATTAACAAAATTCCCATCTCCATTTATCCTGTTATTGTTCTGTTTCTTATTTTTACTACATATGGCCTCTTAGAGAAACGTGGGATCTTCACAGTTCAAGACAATAGAGGATGACCTGGTCTCTGCCCTTGTTCAGTCGGGATGCATCCCGGAGAACCACGGGGAGGATATGAAGAAGATGTCTTTCCAGCGCTGTGCTCGAACAGATAAGGTAGGTTGGGCAGGGCTGTGCTCTCCTGAACTCTGGGGTTTACACACCTCTGCTGCTGGGGTGGACTGCTAAAAGCATTGTCCAGAGGGAGATCCAGCAGCAAGTGAATGTTCCTTGAAACTTCTCCTTTTGTCCTCTGTTAAATTCAAGTACAAACAAATAAACTTGTTACGCCGTTACTTAAATTCTGCAAGTGTTATCCTAGAGCTTCCAAAGTACATAATTATGCGGGGCTTTGTGTTTTATGGTTTTTACAGGGTGTGTCTGCAGCTGGACAGATTGTGTCACTGAAGGTCAGGCTAATAGATGACATCTTAGAAAAGATCAATAATCATCTTCCTTCTCACATCAGAATTCTGGGTAAGAACACTGAAATGGGCAGAGAAAATGTTTTCAAGAAAAGCTTTCTCCTGCAGAAGGTCTCTATAACTTTGCTTATAAAGGGTTTAGTTTTAACATGCTTCTATTAGCTTGAAATTTGGGTTCTTTTGAACAAATCTACTTTTTGTTTATATTTTGCTTAAAAATATTCTTGTTGGTAGGAGTGAGATCATGATCAATCTGTAACCTCCTGTTTCAAAAACCTAATGTCACTTTTAAATCCAGGCCTGAAGAGAGTCACTGGGGGATTCAACTCCAAGAACAAATGTGATGCCAGAACCTACTCTTACATGCTGCCCACGTTTGCCTTTGCCCATAAGGACCATGAAGTGCAGGAGGAACTTTACCGGCTGGACAGAGAGACCCTTGGAAGGGTCAACCAGCTGCTGGCCTGCTACAAAGGGACACACAACTTCCACAACTTCACGTCACAGAAGGGCCCCAGGGACCCCAGTGCCAAGAGGTACATCATGGAGATGTACTGCGGAGAGCCCTTTGTCAGGGAAAACATGGAATTTGCAGTGATCCAAGTGAAAGGTCAGAGTTTCATGATGCACCAGATCAGGAAGATGATTGGGCTGGTGATAGCAATTGTGAAAGGTTATGCTGCTGAGTCCATCATGGAGCGCAGCTGGGGAGAAGAGAAGGTTGATGTCCCCAAAGCCCCTGGACTTGGGCTGGTTTTGGAGAAAGTGCACTTCGAAAAATACAACAGGCGTTTTGGGAATGATGGGCTGCATGAGCCACTGGAGTGGACAGAGGAGGAGGAGAAAATCGCTGTTTTCAAAGAGCAGTTCATCTATCCTACCATTATCAACACAGAAAGGGAGGAGAAGTCCATGGCAAACTGGCTAAAAACCCTCCCCATTCATGACTTCAACTCCTCTGCTGTTGAGGTGCAGACTAACAACCAAAATCCAAAGGTAATGACTGAAGCCATTATTTTACAAATGGAAACTGTCAAGCTGAAACATCTCTTCCCTTTGTACCGTTTTTGTTTTCCATGAAATGCTGTGGAAATGACAGTCATCTGGAGTATGAAATGTGTATAATCTCTTCTGTCTTTGTGCACTTGATGATAGTGGAATGAGCTGTACAAAGCATTGTTTGCGCAGGGTTTTACAGGGAGTAGTTGAGGAGGGAGGAAGGAAAGCTTTAAGCACGAGCAATTTGCATAATCATAACCTGGCAACAGAAATTATGGACACATTGCCAGCCTGTGCTGTTATGAAAGTGGGAGTCTAGGTTTCAGGCTGATAATTTTGCTTTAAATCCCTGCTGGCTTTCTGTAGTCTCTGATTTTGGGCTAATTCTCGTTTTGTTACCAGATAAGGTTTGGGATCTGGGAAATTTAGGACCAGCTCTTTTAAATTAACCTGCCATGAGCTCAAAATAGGCCACCAGAACAACTTCTGAGTAACTGGGATATTGTGGAATTGGATTTGTGCCAGCAGGAACTCCTGTGAGCTGTGAGAATACATTTGTGCCAACAGGAACTCCTGTGAGCTATGAGAATACATTATTGCCAAAAAGGAAATTTCAGTTAAAGGCTGGCAAGTCCTTAAAGGTTGAATGATGGGCAGGGCTAAAACTCCTGTGTAGTGCAACTCAGAAGAAAATAACGGCCGTCTTTCATTTAACAGAATTCTTAAAATTATCTTTATTTTGTGTAGCAAATGGAGAGAGATGGAGAAATGGAGAAAAATTACATCTCTGCCATTTTATGCATGATATAAAGCTTACAGCCTTGTTGAATAGCACAAGCGAGATACCATAAGTTTCTCAGGGTTATTTTTGTACTTGTGGTAATTTTTTTCTGAATTCTGGATTTATTAGAGGGGTGTTTGTGACAGGAGGGCACAGCAGAAGCCACGTTGGCTTGTTTAAATGGGACCCAAAGACTGTGTGGCTCAGAGTCCTTTACCTGGTGGTGTTGGCAGCACCTGGTGCTGCCAGGTTTCCAATCCCTGATGTATTCCTGGAAGGAGGCAGGTTCTGCTCCCTGCTGATAGACCCAACCAAGTTTGGGTTTGGCATCACAGTTAGCACAGGCTGTCTGGGAAGGATAAATAAGGCATGATATGACAGACTCTGCTGAGATTTTGCAGGCTGTTTGCACTTCAGTGAGCTGTGCTTGCTGGTATGAAGTCAACTGTGTGAGTGTCTTGGAATTCGTTTTGTAGTGGGATATTAAATGGCCAGTGTTAAATTTGTGGGATTCGGTGTTTTCAGCTAGTAGTGGTGAGGAGAAAAAAAAGAATAACTGCAGACAGATACATACTATAGATATATAGAACGATAGACATATACTGTGCTAGCTTCTCTTTATAAAAATACTTTGATATCAGTCATATCAGTTAAAATACTTGCTTCAAAAAAATACATAAAGCCCCCAAATTATTTACACCATGTTGCCTTACTCCTGAAGGAGAGGTTCCCAGAGAAGAGCTCTGACTTCAGTTTTCTTGTAAGTTTCTAACATTTGTAGTTTTTCCTTGGTACTACTTTGTGTAGCTGACTTCTCTTTTAAACAAGAATTAGTGAGCCCTGGCTTATCTGCAATAGAGGTTGGACATAAATTCTCTGCAGCACACAAAATTCTCAAATCTGGCTTTAGACAATGCAGCAAGCTTAGCTTTTCAGGGACTTGCATAAAAAAGCACTTAACTTATCTGACGTGCATTTATTTGAAATATCACTGTTTCATGTTAGTACTCCACTTTTAAGTTTCCCACATACTGCAGGTTGTAATTCAGGAGTTGTAAATGCTGTAAAAAGAGGGAATTTCCTCTCTGGTAATTGTAATCCCAAGTACGTTTTTTGTTCCAAGAAGCATCTTTACCACCAGAGGTGTTTGTTACAGTAGATGGGTCTAACCCATGAAGTTGGGACCCAGGGCTATTTTCTTACCCTTGTGGAGAAGTGTGGAGTCAGTATGTGTGATCCAGGTCAGCGTGTGGGTGTGAGTGCAGCACTGACAAAGCATTTTGTGTTTTGCTTTGCAGAAGAGCAGCGATCCCGAAGGCAGCGATGGCTGTGGCGATGATTCTGACTGAGCCAGCGGGAGGCTGCTCGTGGGACCCTTGCTGCTTGCAGTTCCTTTTGTCTACAAAAAAAGTGGCCTTTCCAAATCCAAGAATCCAGTGAAACGGGAGTCGGTGTGCTTGCAGAATGAGAACTGGATGCCCAGGAGAAACTGAGTGGGGAAGACAGTGCAGCAGAAAAACCAGGAGCTTTTTATACCCCTGGCTGATTCACCTGACTGATATACTTGAAAACAGTGTAGTGGGAAAGCAGCTTTCTTAAAAAAACCTTGAAATGCAGGACATCTTAATTGCTATTTGAATAATGTTTTTATTATTATGTTTACCTGGAAAATAGTATTTTAAATATGTATAATCTCTACGTAAAGATGGGGCAAATAATTTTAATATACTCTTTTTTACTATGAAGTTATGACTTCATGAGCTTTTGATTTTTTAAAAATAATTTACCTTTACTCAAACTGAATCTCTAAGCTTTTATTTTTCATGTCATCCATGGTTTTCCTATGGAATAACATGCATGACCCTGAGATTAACTCAGTTACAGTGTGGTGCTAAAAATGCCAGGGTGCTTATTCGATCCCTTTTTGGGCCATTCGCTTAAGAGTTGGACTTGGTGATCCTTGTGGGTCCCTTCCAACTCAGAATACTGATTTAGAAATTACATAAATTCGTAGAAATTAGTATTACATAAAAACTGATATAGAAATTATGGGTTAGAAACTCATCATGCTGACTGCTGTGAACTCTTTTGGTTTTGAAACAAATTTCTATGTTTTCTAGAGCTTTGCAGGTCTAAAAGAAATGAATCCTTTCTCAGTGAGAGAGCTCAGTTTGGAATGTCAACTGAGCCATACATTCCAAGATGAGACCTTTTCTGTGGGAGGTGTCATCCTCCTAGCATTGCCCTCGTGCTTGGGCAAGCTCAAGGGTATAAATCCAGAGTTCCAGGTGTATTTGGGCCTTTGCTGCCTGAGATGTAACCCTGAAATCCTCTTGAGCCACCTGCAGGATCCAGAGTTGAATTGACTTGGCATGTGGGAAAGAAATGGTGCTGAATTCCCTGGGCTTTAATCAGGCCTGGGTTTGTGAACTCTTCAATCCCATCAAGCTCCTCAGAACAGGGAATATCTGCAGTGATATGGGAGGCACACGTCTGAGCACTGCCATCCTCAGGGAATAGATTTCAATTTTCTGTGTTTTCAGGAAGTGCATACTCTGGAGTTCATGCTCCTTTTTCCCATCAGTGGTTTAACTTCTGGTTCTTGTTTCCAGCTCTCTGTGGAGGTGGCAGAAGAAATGACACCCTCCTGCCTTACTAGCTCGCAGAACACTATTGAAGGGTTAGAACAAGACTCCAAGAATTTGGATATAGTACAAGTACTTGATACATTTCTGTTGCTGAGTCTCTGTGGACACTTGCTTTGTAATACTGGGACTTACTGAGAATGAGGAGTCAACTCTTTGTTCCCACACTTAGTGCTGTTTTGCCAAGGCCTTTAATTGTATGGTTCCTTCTGGAATTACTCTTTTGGTTTTGCAGGATTTTTTTTGGGTTGGTGGGAACTTTGGGGGATTTTTTTGGGGCACAGCTGTCCTTTAAAAAAGGATTCCCATGTTCATTTTCTGGGTTTTCTTTAGAGCTTTTTATTTTGGCGTGAAGGCCTTGCTTGATTTTATAAGAGCAGGTATGTGGAAGTGCCCTGAAAACGGTTTTTGCCTGGATTTTCATTTACATCCCTTGCTGGTCCGTACTATTGACTTACTCTGCATTATCCTCCATCCAAAGCTCCATTTCTCCATACCTTTCAATCTGAAAAAAATTTACCTTTATCTACTTATAATAAAGGCCCCAAAACTGTGATCCGTACCACAGTTTAAATCAAAGAGAAAATCTATTTTGATAGAGAAAAAACCGTGAATAACAATAATAATAATAATAAATACTTAAAGGTCGCGGCTCCCCCTCTGTGCGGGTGGGAGCGCCCGGATCCCCCCGTGGTGGGAGGCGATGGTATCGCCGCGCGGGGCGGGGCTGGGCCGGCGGGGGGCGGGGCGAGGGGCGGCCGTGAGGGGGCGCTGCGGGAGAGCGGCGGGCCCGGGGCGTGAGGGGGCGCGGGGTGTACGGGGGTAGTGCATGGCGTGCGGAGCGGGTCGGGCTGTGCGGGCTGTGCGGGATGGCACAGGGTCTACGGGGGTAGTGCATGGCATACGGAGCGGGTCAGGCCATGCGGGATGGCGCGGGGTGTACGGGGGTAGTGCATGGCGTGCGGAGCGGGTCGGGCTGTGCGGGATGGCACAGGGTGTACGGGGGTAGTGCATGGCGTGCGGAGCGGCTCAGGCCGTGCGGGGGCGGTGCGGAGTGTGCGGGATGGCACAGGGTGTACGGGGGTAGTGCATGGCATACGGAGCGGGTCAGGCTGTGCGGGGGCGGTGCGGGGTGTGCGGGATGTCACGGGGTGAGCCGGATGTCACAGGGATAACGGGGGTAGTAGATGGTGTATGCGGAACTTCACGGGGGTAGTGCATGGCGTGAGGAACGGGTCAGGCTCTGCGGGATGTCACAGGGATAACGGGGGTAGTGCATGGCGTGCGGAGCGGCTCAGGCCGTGCGGGATGTCACAGGGATAACGGGGGTAGTGCATGGCGTGCGGAGCGGCTCAGGCCGTGCGGGGGTGGCACAGGGCAGGGCGGGGACAGGGGACACCCGTCGCTGGCGGGAGGTTCGTGCCGGTGCGGAGGAACGGGGCACTGTGCGGGGCCAGGGCACTGCCGAGCCCTGTGTTGGCGGCTGCTGCGTTCCGAAGCAGCGCCGACACCCCCCGTACCGGGCTGGAATGTCTTTTAGAGCACGGAGCATCCCGCCCCGCTGCTCTGTGGAGCTGGCAGGAGTGACACCGGGCAGCTCCTGCTGTCACAGCTGCCGTCATCTCCCGTGCGTGTGACAGCACCGGCCTCTCTCCGTGGCTGCAGCCCGGGAGTCCCTGGGCTGGAGAAAGCCGAAAGTTTGGCCATCCTGCATCTTTGAAGTACAAACATATCCAGTCCAGACTCAGAATGAGCTGCAGGAACTGGATGAATCTACTGGGACCGTAAAGAATTCAAGTGCTTAATTTGGGTTAAAAGGTCAGTGACCATTGAGATCAACTCCCTTTACAGTTGTGCAGGAAGCAATTCTGCAACCTAAACCCCAATTAGTAGCCAAATAAAGTGAATGTAAAATTTAAATCAAGATACAAGAGTCGCTAGAGCTTTGGAAGTGGAAGTCCAATGCACCATTTTATTGATAAGGAGATGCTTTATTAGGTCAAACTTTATTTCAGTTCCAAAATAGTACTTCACAGAGAGACTAATAATTAGTTCTGACAGCAATTTAAAAAAAAAGTCATGAACTTTAAAATAATGCTGTTACATCTAG
The DNA here is from genome assembly GCF_015832195.1 of Motacilla alba alba. Classification (NCBI taxonomy): domain Eukaryota; kingdom Metazoa; phylum Chordata; class Aves; order Passeriformes; family Motacillidae; genus Motacilla; species Motacilla alba. Next base: position 8,372,787 of record NC_052030.1, on the reverse strand, counting down.
TGCATATGTTAATGATTCAAGATAAAGTCTAAGTTTTAAGCATTGTAATTAAAGACAACTGCTTTAATGAGAGTTTCTGTAATTGTAACATTATATCTAATACCAGTTGTTACACATTTTAAAAACCCTCTGGAGAAAATCTTAGAGATCCTAGTAAGTGCTGCACATCTCATTTTCCATACATTGGGTTTAAATTTGTATCCTCTGAGCCCAATTTGTTGCTTTCCTTAATGAATGTTGTTGCATGAAATTTCTCCCTTTTGGTCATTTGATATCCTGCTAGAGATTGGTTGTGGAGCTGTCAGCTCTCTGCGGGGTGTTGTTGGCAAAGATCTTGTCAGCTTCTGGAGTGGATAAGTGCATCCTAGGCTGACTTGCTGATTGAGTCACACCTCAGAGCTTCCAGGCGGGCAGGTCTGTTAGGGTGTGGTGGAAGCTGATGTCACCAGCTTTGCAACAGGCTGCGTGGCCACTTTCTTTGGTTCTTTTTGTCATCTCCCTATTTTCTTTACTGAAACTGCAATTTTTAACACTCTCTCTGCAGGTGGAATGCCTCCTGTCCCTCAAGTGGCTCAGCAGATCAGCCAGGAGGAAAACCAACAGCAAAATGGACCCAATTTGTCAAATCTGCTTAATTCCTTACGTGCTGCACACAGCAGGAGCCCAGCTCTGCCCCAGCAGGTACAAACAGCAGGATGGGATCAGAACCATGTGCTTGTGGTCCCAGCTCCAGTTCCCTCACAACAACAGGTATATTTGTATATTATACAACATTTATAACATACAGCATTTGTATATTACCTTGTATGGGGAGTGTTGACCTTTGTGTTTTGTGTGGAGACCCTGTGGGTGGCAGAATTTATGACTCCAGCCTGGGGAGAAAGGAGTAAATAATTCCAGTATTTTTTTGCAGATGACTTTGCCAAGCCTGATAATTTTCTTCAGACAGCTGTGGTATAGCTCAGCTGGGTATGAATCTTTACAAAAAGATTTTGCATTCATTTAAATTTAGAGTGCTCTGTGGTTACCTGTGCCTCTCATTTGGTTTTAATTAGTGCTGCAGATATACATGATTTTTCTTGAAGAAAGGAAAGCGGTGAGAAGGAATCAGACACATTCTCTAGGGAAGTAGCATTTATTCCTGTAATGAAGCCCTAGAAGGAAATTTAATTAAACAGAATCCATTATTTTAAATTTTTTTTGCACCATTTTATGATAAGGGGGAGGGTGGATGACGATGAAAATTTGTGCTGCTTGTGCTGACTTGCCAGCAGTTGCAGGATGCTTACATGTGTTAATAAAAATGCCAGCAACTAAATGTGTTTTTATATGAAATTTTTAGGGAATTTTGTCCATCTGCCATCTGGCGGAGTATTTAAATTCTGTGAATTTTCTCACTGAATCAGGCAGCACCTCTGATGAGATCTAGGGGTACTATATTTGAGGAGGAAACCCAAAAGTTCTCAAGACTGAGTAGCTCTGCATCCCAAGATTCTCTACTGATTTCTCATCTAACTTCTGCCTCACAAAGTCCTTCAGAAACTTTACAAAAAGCTGCACAAAATGCATTATTCATTATCTTTTAATAAAGTGCGACATCAAACACCACGGAATGTTTCCAAGGACCGAATAATTATTTCTATTGATTATCCACGTAACATTTTAACATTTTTCACAGTGTCTGTCTTGGTTTTGTGTTGTGCAGTAGGAAACAGAAGTTTAATTATGTTTACTTGAAGGAAAATGAAATTCTGCAGTGAACAGCAGCCGGAGGAAAGAAAGTTTATGGTCTCTGAAACCTCTGCCCAAACTCCATGAGGCCCCACAGCACAAATCACACCATGATTTATCTTTTAGAAGAAATGCAGTGGATGGCAACAGATTTTTTTCCAAGAAAGAAGATGAAAGATGGTAACTGCCAAGACAGTGATGTGAATTTGATATTTTAAACCAGAAAAGAATAGGCAGCATTTACACGGTTAGGATGTGATCACTGAGGATCTGGGAGTTTGGGGTTGCCTCTCCACTGTTTGGAAACTTTAAACAGTACTCCTAAAGGGGTTGTAATTTTTTTCTTTCTTTAGAAATGTGCTTTTTAGCTAGAATTGAGTAAAAACTTAATTTTATGGTCCTATTTTAGGGTTAATGTGTCAAGGTGGGAATACCAGTTCTACAAAGGCAAACGTTTTAATTACAAGCATTGAATTAACTGCAGAGCTTGTCATTTGAGGGTGCTGCCCTGTTTGTGACTCCTGGTAACATGAGCACAATGCTCTATTTCCATGGTGTGTGTTCTTGGAACCTTTTAAAGTAACAGCAGCTGCTCTCTGCAGTGTCACATGACACGTGGCTCTTCCAGTTCCTCTTTAATTCTGCCATCAGCTGGGAGCTTTTTCATCATTCTCAGACCCTGTGCTATTACTACTATTATTTTTTTAAAACTGCAGCTGAAGAGTAGTAAAATATTTCTTTCTATTTTTCCTTTTCTTTTACTGTAACTTAAGCATACAGACTGGTCTCTCTTTGATGTCATTGGGATGGAAAACCAAATTACTTGCTATGAAGCACAAATGCTGCCAAAACTGAAGAGAACTGGAAAGGTTATTGAAGAGATCTCCTGCTCCCCTTCATCACCCACACTTGAGCCAGTGAAGCTCCAACCAAACAGGTATGTAGTGTTCAAATGATTGATTCATTTTTATTGATTTTTTTTTAAATAACAGATGAAAAAGAGTAATATTTGTGAGGGCTGAGAGGGTTCATTCAGAATGATTTATTTTTTTATCTTTTGTTTCCAAACTGATCACTGCTAAAGACTTTATGCCTTTAAAGTCCTCTCCCTCAGTCTTCTGAGGGAAAGCAGAGTGCTTATTACTGTTTAATAGTTCTTTTCATTTATGAAAGCTCAGTTGTGATCTTTCTGGCCACACTCAAGAGTTGAAGTCACTTGTGGTTTTGATCAAACACTGAAAATTACTTCTGGAGTAGAGCTTCCTAAGCAGAATAATTAAATCTTCTCCTTCTAGTTAATTTTCAGATGTACTTGCAAAACACTCAGAGGTTTTTTTTGGAGGGGTAGAGGGGGAAGGAAGGACAGAGGGGAAAAAAATGCTCAGTTAAATTTTGAGCTTATTTGATTTTTGCTCCTGAGTCTTCCCTCAGAAGAGAAGTTAGGATGGTTCCGTTTTGAGTCTTGGAGCAAATATAATTCTGCTGTAGAGCAATGTAGAGTTAAATCTTACAATAAATTAGGCTGATATGAGAAGAGTATGGGTAGTGAAGCCCAAGACAGCTTGTGTGACATGTGGCTGTGACAGGTGACAAGGAGGATGTCCATCGTGTTCTTAGGTTGTTCTGCCAGAAGAGAGCAGTGGCAGTTAATGAAGTTAAGGACTTGGAAGTGATAGCTGAAGTATAGATGTAAAACAGAAGAAGAGCTCATTCTTTTTCTGGTTAGGCATCTTTGGTTTCCTGGAAATAGCATACACAAAACAGTTCTTGTGAAATCATCTCTTACAGCTGCCGTTTTTGAAACCATACCCGTAGTTAAAGCTCTGCTCCATTAAGAAGTTTGACCCTAATTAGCATCTTGTGGGCAGTTCTCTTGCTGTCTGCAGACTCCAAAGATGACTAAGGGATATGGGAGTTCTGTCATGCCCCTTCCATGTAATCCTTCAGAGAGAACTGGAGCATCAGGGCATTTGGTGTCCTTGAATTTTACAGTATAGTGTGTTTCTTCTGTGTGTTGAGAGAAGCAGAATCCCTCCTGCCATATGCTCTTCAGCTGGGTACCTCTTTCAGCTCAGATTACTGACTAAAAATAATATTTTTGCCAGTAGGCATAAACTAGAAAAGCAGATTTATTTTTCATTGCAATGCCAAAGCTAACATTTGTCCTTGTATCACAAGTGTCGGCTTTTCTCCTGCTCTCTTCTCCAATTATAGAACTCTTGCATGAGCTAAATTATTTTCCAGTTTGTTTTTTGCATAAGCTTTATCTGGTCACAACAGATTCAGAGAAGAATTTTGAATTTAAAGGGTATTCCAGGAGAAAGAGACAACTGAAGGAACACCTGGACAAAATATACTTCTGGAATGAGGGTCATTGTTCCAGAACCCCCCTGTATGGCAGAGGCCTGTTGGAAACTTGCCCTTGGATCAGTGAAAGAAAAATCTCTCAGCATTGTTCTGCCAGCATTAACAAATGGTGCTGGACTGGCTTTGCCAATTCCTTCCATACCCAGCACTTCAGAGGCTCTCAGGACGCATTGCAGGAGCTCATTCTGACACACACAGCAGCAGATTGCCCTGAAGGATGTTATTGCCAGGTAATTGAGACAGGTCCTTGTGCAGTCTTTGCACAGATTTGGTGGGTGTGTGCTGCCCTCCAGAACAGGGTATTTATGTGAACAACTGTAAAATGCTAAATAGGCTGCCTTGTTTTGTCCATTTTGCAGGCCACATTCCTCTATGCTGAACCTATTTGCATCTCAGATGTAAAATTCATGATCATTCTAGGATCTGAAACTCTCAATAGTTCCATGGCAACTGTTATTAGTTATATAAAAATTCTACTTTATTTTGACATATCTTATATTTGTTGTGTTAATGCTGACAAAAAAAGAGTACGAGTTGTAATAAGCTTCTCTTGGTAACTGTATGGATAGTGGTAATTTGCTCTTCAGGTTTTTTTCACTTTATGTCAGCTTGAAACTACCTGTCCTGATTTACTTTCCATTATCTTTAGCCAGATGCTTTGTGCTTCTTTGCAAATATTACTGTTTTTGAGTAGTTAATAGCCCAAGCAGTTAAAAATTAGTGTAACAAAGTTTTGATTTGCTTTATAGAGACCTGTGTGTGCTTCCAGCTGTAGCTGTTGCTCCTCCATGTTTGTATGGAGCGAATCCCTCTTACACATGGACCCATGGAATGAAAGTCCTGCAGCTCAGTCTCCAGGAACAGAGATGGTGCAGTGTGATTCAGGTATTAAACACCCACCACTGGTCTCACCTGTGTGCAGGGGCTGTCTCTAATTGTGAGTGTCACCTGCAGAACCCTCAGGTTCTCATTCATAACCAGGCAAGCTGGGAGCTCTGGCTGTTCTGCTTTGGCAGCTGAAGGCAAAGGGACAGCAGGTGCTGATTTTAACACAGAGGATTGCAATGCTCAGCATCCTGGAGCTTTTCCTGAATTTCCATTTCCTCACGTGAGTGAGAGTTAGTGAGAGTGGTGCTCACGGCTGGCATTATCTGGTGAGAGGATCTCTTCCTCAAGCTCATAGTGAGTAGATGCTCATGGTAGGAGGGAAAATGCTAAAGGGAAGTCTAAGACATTTGCAAGATTCATTTACATAATTTCCTTACTCATTGAAGCAAATTATGTGTGTAGCTGTAGCTCAAATGTGTAATTATATATGAAATATGTCAGTCATATTACTGTTTGATGAGGCATCTAGGGTGTTTCCAAAGACTATGCCACTAGCTATCCTATGTTTATGAGCAATTTGTGCTTCAAATGCAGATGGCTTTTTTTCACAATAGCCATTTGATTAATTGCTTTTGCTTTCATTATCTGTAGCTATTTACATTGTTAGTACTTTAAGTGTAGCTGGTGTTTGTATGTTGGCAGTTCCTCAGCCTTACTCCAGGGGCTTTTATTTTTCGTAGAGTGCCCTGGCATTGCCTGAGGATAAATTGAAAGTATGCTCCTTTCCCTCCCCAGTAAGATTCTCTGTATCCTCTGGGGCCTACAATTTGAGCAAACATTAACAATATATTGAAGTTTTTCTTATTTTTTATTCCAAATTGCATGATTATGTTTTCTGTTAGATGCAGTATAAAACATAAAAGAATACTTTGCCTTAAAGCAACACAAGGCAGCTCAACAGAAGGGATTTGATTTAGTCAATAGACAAGAAAAATGATGGAGCATGTACAGGAATAACAACTCAGTCAGGTGTGCTTAGTCATGGGACATGATGTGATTACTTGTCATAGATCTTCAGATTTTATAAGGCTGACTGCACCATAAATTGATAGCTTTAATGGTAGACAGATTAATTATGAACTGTGTCGATCTGTAATATGGGCAGTCAGATAACTTGAAATGTTTGCACACAATGTAGGTTGTAGTTGCACACAATGTAGGAAGTAGTAAGAAAGCAATTTTTCCAATCTTCTCACTCTGTTAAAAAAAGTTTGTTTAGAGATTTATCCTATATTAACGTCAATTTGTAATTAAGTTGCTTGTTTCCCCATTTTAGGAATTCATAAGAAGCTTCAACCAAGACAAGTGATCCTTCTGTGCTATCCTGTCTGCCCACACTCCCTCCACAGGTGTCAGTCACACAGATGTGATTCCTGTTGTCTTCTGTGGCACTGATTTAGATCTGCTGATGGACACAAAGATGGGATGGCGTGACAAAAGTGCAAGAGGCAGAGATATCCACACATACAGGTGAATTCATGCTAAGAAATCAAAGGTAGAGAGAAGATGATTTGGGGAGAAACTAGGAGTTTTGGTTGAGGTCACCCTTACAGTTTAAGTAACTTGGTCTTTCAAGGTGCCTTCAAAGATTATATCATACCCCTTCCCTTCCAACTAGGGGGAAAATGAAAATCATGTCCTTCCCACACTGCTGCTTCTGTTCCTGTCTTTCCCTCCCACTTTGATCTAACAAACCATCTGGACTTCTGTGTTGGGACAGCCAAAATAAATGTGGGTGTTTTCAGCCCCTGAGAAACAAGAAAAGTCATTCTTGATTATCACTGGATTTCAGATCCAGTGATGAGATGCTGTTTGTGTAGGTCTAAGATGTATTTGAAAGCTTCTCTCCAGTGGATGTTTCTTGTCTTGGAAGGATGTGCTGAGAGCACAAGGAATGTAATGGGTTTCTTTGTTTTACAGGCTTGTAAGTGGTAATTCCGCTGAAGAGAGTCTGTTGAAAAAGAGTATTAAACACATGATTCAAGAACTGGCTGCTCAGGGAGGGGATTGTTCAACAGACTTTTTATCTCAGGTACTGTAATATTAAGAATGTGAGCGGTTACTAGTGATACATCAAAATAAGTGTTTTACTAGATCTGAGGCAGAATTTTGAAAAGGTAGTGGTTTATTTATTTCTAGGCTTGTTTGGGAACCAGTGGTATGTGTTCACAGTTAAATTGAGTAGAAATCCTGAACTGCCAGCTCATATAGAAAATCAGAAGGTAACAATATCTAATAAATATTGATAATATTGATATTGATAAATTGTAATAAAGATTTGCTTGTTCCAATGATAATGTTACCCTTTTATTGACATTGTTTTAATCAATCAAAAGCGACATCTGCAGCAAAAGGTGTCAAATACATCTGTAATCTGACTTTTCTAAACTTGATTTTAGGATGACTAAAAATTTTTTGAGTTTTTCTTAAAGGTCTTGGATCCTATCAGTGATGTGCTTAACTCTTGTTGCAATGTTTATCACTCCCCAAAGCAATGCCAAAATGGTTACATATAAATCACTACAGGTCCAGAGGGGAAGGAGAGTTTAAGTTGAAACTTGCTTTGCATTGTGAGGACCTGGGGGCTTCTGGGGTCTTTTTTTGTTGGTTTTCTTTCCTTTTTCTTGTAATTCCTCATTGCTGTTAGAGTGCTACAGGAGTGTTTGCTAAGCAAAAACATAACTAGATTTTAGAATTTTTAATAGCTTGGTGTAGAAGCAAATGTTAGTAATAACCTTCTCCTAACACTATGAATAATATAGATTATATTTATTACATTTCCATACACTTAGGAATATGAATTTCCCCAATGTTATGACAATATGACCTTGGATGGATCATTTTGCACTACCAGTATGTTAAAAATAAGGGAGGGGAGCTGTTTGTTTAAAGTGGTAAGATATGAATTGTCTTCAGTCAAGACTATTGATAACTATGAATTTGGAGTCAGGGCACTTTTGATTATGTATTTTTGGTACCTAAGTCTTCACTTTGCATTTATTCCAGAATGTGGTCATCCTCTTTGTGTTAGACAAGCCTGTGCTAAGACCAGAATTCTGAGTGTATTCAAATCTGTATAAATCACTTTGAGATTATAACAATGACTACTAGAAAAGAAGTTCCTCAAATAGATTTCTTTAAGTTTACTTCTACAGTCAATATTTTTCTCAGATTTAACGGTAAATCGGTGGTGGTCTGATTGGTGAATTTGTTTTCTCTTAAACACGAATGTATTTCACGGGGACCTTTTTCTTATCAAAGGCTCTGTGATGATCTTTAGCCTTAAGTAGTGTTTACTGTCCAAGAATCAAATCTGTGCTCGTGCTGATGTAAAGAAAAGCCTGAAGCGCTTCAGTCCGGCTCCATCTGATGTACCCAAGTCCTTCCTCACGTCCGGGTGGACCCTCCAGAGCATCAGTGAGTGCCTGTTGTCTCTTGTCCTGTAACCTGGCACCACCGAGCAGAGCCGGCCGTGCTCCGAGCTCCCTGCAGCCCCTGACAGACGGGGATGGGGTTCCCTCTCAGCTCGAGGCTGAACAGCGCCGGCTCCCTCAGCCTTTCCCCGTCGGGGGTGCTCCAGCCGCTCCATCACCTTTGCTCCCGCTCCGGGCGCTCCCAGCCTCTCCTGCCCTGGGGAGTCAGGCCCCGCCAGCTGCAAGTGTGGATTTCACTCCGCGTCTTGAAGAGTGGCGACAGCTCTGCTCCCTGCGCGGACAGAAACCGCCCGGGGCTTACCCCGCCCTGCCTCTGCTACAATAAATATCATTTTCCTGAGCTGTCGCCGAGCCGTTCCTATCGCGACAGGAGCCGCGGGCCGCCTCGGCGGAGCGCGCAGGCGCGGCGCTGGCGCAGGCGCGGCGCGGCCCGCGGGTGGCGGCGCAGGCGCGGCGGGACGCGGTTTGTCTCCTGCCGGCGCTGGTAGCGGCGCCCCCGCCCGCGCTTCCTGCCCGCAGCGAATGGAACCCGCGGCGCCCGCGGTAAGTGCGGCCCGCGGGGCCCGCCCGGGCCCGGCTGCGCGCCCCGCTCCGCCCCGAACGGCCCCCGGCAGCCCCGCCGCCGCACCGGGGACGGCCGCGCAGGGACGGGCCCGCCGGGCTCGGGGCGGGGGATGCGGGGCGGGCCCGGCCGGGCCGGGCCGGGGGAGCGCGGCCCTGGCAGGGGGGAGCCCCGGGCGGGGGGAGTCCCCGCGGAGCGGCGGGGCCGCGCTTCGCCCCCGGCCGGGCGGCCTCGCCGCGCTGCTCGCACACAAAAGGCGATCCCTGCTTCGGGACCTCCCTTATCGGCCTGTAATTAATTAAGTGTTTTCACTGAGGCCGTAAGTGTTAGTGAGGTGCGGGCAATTAAAATAATAAGACCTTGTTGCTGGTGGTATCGTTTGAATCTTAATTATTTGGTATCGGCGCTGTGAGATAACCACAAAACCTCGAAGAATCGCAGTATTGTTAAATCTTTTGGAAAAGGGGCCTGTAAGGAGTGCAGTTTTTTCCCCTTCCCGCTCTACGGAGCTCGCTCGCTCAGGTTGGAGCTCCGGCGAGTGAGAGAGCCGAGACCCGGCGGGATGAGCCCCGGTGCGGGGCAGCCGAGACCCGCCGGGATGAGCCCCGGTGCGGGGCAGTCGAGACCCGCCGGCTGAGCCCCTGAGCGGAGAGCTGGGACCCGGCGGGATGAGCCCCGTGCGGGAGAGGCGGAGCCCGGCCGGAGGAGCCGCTGTGCCGGCTGCGCTCCGTGGTACCCCCGGCACGGGCGGTCCCGGGGTCTCGGCCCCCTGTCGCTGCTGGCACATGTGTGACAGCGCTGCTTTGCTCCAGCTTTTCGGACAGCCGCCTCTTTCCCGGGGCAGGGAAGAGAATCTCCGTCCGCAGGGCTTGGGCGGATGGCTGCAGACAGCGCAGGGCAGGGGAGCGGCGGGCTGTGATGTGCTCCCTGCCCGGGCAGCGGAGGAGCAGGAGAGCCGGCAGCGCCCGCTGCATTCCGCCGCTTCCCAGCGGTGCTGCCGTGCCGGTGTGCTGCTGCCTGTTGCCGCCTGCGACCAGCTTGGAGTTAGGAACACAAAGGAGTAGCGGCATGTTTGTGTGTGTTTGGCCTGAAATGCTAAAAGTGAAAGTGTTGCTTACAAAAGAGGGGAGAGATTTTGAAAGGAAAAAAAAACCCATCAGGTTTCATTTTCTCTTGCTGCTATTTCTGCGTGACTCCCAGCCCTGAATCTATCTGTCAGTGCATGCCATTGGAATTTTTGTTTGTCTGTAATTGAAATACAACACCAGAACGTTTTGGGATTTCTGGGTAGCTTTACCCAATAAACAGCATTTTAAATGAAATGCGGATTCGGTTAATTTTCATCTCTTTTTGTGTTCTGAAGGAAAGAGAAGGCAAAGTTAAGGATCAAGTACAGTAGTTTTACATACATTTAAGATGACTTGGCCTTCAGTAGCTAGAACAATAAAGTTGAATACTCTGTCCGTTTTCTTATTTTTAGTTGCTGTTGAAACAATGTTTTAGCAATTATAATAAATTTGCATCAAGAGTTAAAAGCACTGAAACATTGGTAATAACATGAAAAAAGAGTAGATGCCTTTGATGCTGGAGACCATTGTTTCTTGAAGTTCCACAGCAAGGGAAAAAGTCCTGTTTATTCTTTTTTTATTATTATTTGAAGTCATTCTACCTAGCTAAGGGGAACATAACATTTGTAAGACTATCCAATAGCAGTATTAGCTAGAGAAATTTATGAGGGATTTAAGTGGGATTTGGTTGTGCTGAGGGTTTTGGATCATTTGAAACATTTTAAGTAACTGCAAAACCAGGATAACAGAGTTCTTACTATAAGGTAATCTTAGTTGTAACTAAATAGTTTCAGTTGCAGAAGAGTTTTTACATTCCCTGAATGTCTGTTTTTGTGTATTTCTTTAGACTATACTGTAAAACCTTAGATCAGTGAGAATGCACCATGGCAATGGTCCTCAGAATGCCCAGCGCCAGCTCCAGAGATCCAGGTCCTTCACGGGCAGCGAGGGAGAAGAACAACAGGCAAATTTACCCCAGTCCCCCGCAGCCTCTTTCGCGCCCTCTGCGAGTCCCTCGGCGCCGCAGTCGCCCAGTTACCAGATCCAGCAGTTCATCATGAGCCGGAGCCCCGTGGCCGGGCAGAACGTGAACATCACCCTGCAGAACGTGGGCCCGGTGGCCTCGGGCAACCAGCAGATCACGCTCACCCCGCTGCCGCTTCCAAACCCCACGTCCCCGAGCTTTCAGTTCAGCCCCCAGCAGAGGCGCTTTGAGCATGGATCCCCCTCGTACATCCAGGTCACCTCTCCGCTGCCCCAGCAGGTGCAGTCCCAGAGCCCCACCCAGCCCAACCCGGTGCCGGTGCAGGCGCTGCCCAGCGTCCGGGCGGGCACCCCCGGGCCGGGCCTGGGCATGTGCAGCCAGAGCCCCACCAGAGGGTTCGTGGATGCCAGCGTGCTCGTGAGACAGATCAGCCTGAGTCCTTCCAACGGCGGACACTTCGTGTACCAAGAAGGACCGGGCATTGCACAGATTGCTCAAGGAGCTGCCGCACAAGTGCAGCTTCCATCGTCCGGGCCGCCCGCCACCGTGAGGGAGCGCAGGCTCTCGCAGCCTCACTCGCAGTCTGGGGGCACCATCCACCACCTGGGCCCTCAGAGCCCCGTGGCCAGCGGGGCAAATATGCAGTCTTTGACTAGCCCGGGCCACATCACAACGACCAGCTTGCCACCCCAAATCAGCAATATTATCCAGGGGCAGCTAATGCAACAGCAGCAGCAAGTGCTTCAAGGGCAGCAGCTGAGCAGACCCATTGGATTTGACAGGACTTCTGGTGGATTGATAGCAGGAGTTGGAGGACCGAGTGCGTTTGGAATGACATCACCTCCTCCTCCCACAAGTCCTTCACGGGCCACTGTGCCGCAGGGGCTGTCGAGTCTTCCTCTCACTCCTACAGCTAACACAGCAGTGAAAAAACAGCCCAAAAAGTTGGAGGAAATTCCTCCTGCCAACCAAGAAACTGCTCAAATGAGAAAACTATGTTTGGATCATCACCACAAGCAGATGGAAATTCTTAAGGAAACTTTTAAGGAATGTTTGATTGAACTGTTTTTCCTGCAACATCTTCAAGGGAATATGATGGACTTTTTAGCTTTTAAGAAGAAACATTGTGTTCCTCTGCAAGCATACCTGAGGCAAAATGACTTGGATCTGGAGGAGGAAGAAGAGGAAGAGCAATCTGAGGTCATCAATGATGAGGTAAGAAACTTTATTGGATAAAATCATAGGTTAAGTTGTAGCACTGGGATTGTGAAGTATTAAAGAATGGGACAGGACATGAAAAATCATTTTTGCTTCATGAAGTATGGCAATTTTTCATAAAACAGTTGGCCTGAAAGCATGCAGTTCTGCTGGGTAGTGTGATTCGATGGGTTGGTTTGAGTGTGCTGTTAGATTTTTTGATTTAAGATAAAAGCATAGAGAGGAAGCTTTAACTGTCCTAGTTGCACACAAATAAAGATGGTAGAAGTGTGGAAATGGTTTTAAGCTCTCAGAATGGTTATGGCTAGAAATCGTAGTTTGAATTTCACTTAACTAGACTTGGACAAACCAAAAATGAATGAGCAAAAGCATTGCAAGAGGTTAGCCTGATTCATGTGTCTTCTAATTGTAGTTGTTACTGAGGTTCAATGTTGCTGCAGCCAACAAAAAAAGTGAATTAATCTAATTAGTGAGGGAGAACATGTGTAAGGGTCCACAGTCATGTATTATTCAGGGTGTCCTGGAGCTCTGTGTTTGAGCTGCTGTTTAAAGGATTAACAACCAGCACTTACAGACTGAACATTGACAAGTTCACTTGGTTACTTATGCAAAGGTTTAAATTACTAACTTGAATTCACTGCTTATTGATGGCAAAGAATGTGAAAGAAGCTTGCCACAAACAGGTGCTGTGCAGCTTTTCCTGCATGCTTGTACCCATCTGTGGGTGCTGGAGCACTGGTCTGGTGCAGAGCCTGCCCACAAGCCAACATGGCAAGTGCTTGCAGCAGGGTAGATAGAACTGATCCCTCTGCACCACTTGGCACTCATAAATCTTCTAAAATCTGTGAATTATGTAGTTGCCAGTTTGTAGAAGAACCAATATTATGCAAAGAACCTTGTGTTGCTTTGAATACCCTTTGGAAATGAGTGCCTGAAATTTGATGACTCTTAGGTGTGAATCATTAGCAATCATACCTTCAGTTGGAATTTGTGGGAAATCATAACAGAATAATGGCTGAAGTTTAATTTGTTCAGTACTTTGTTGTGTAAGCTTTTTAATTAGGTAAAATATATTTCTGCTTGTGACAGTTACTGACAATTTTGAAGGAATCATTACTTTATATAGTAACTTAAAAGCTAGCCTGTTACTGTAATTTATTGACAATGGATATTCAGTATTTTTTTTTCACCTGGTTTGTGTTTTGTCAAATTGTTTAGGTGTTCTTGTTGGGTTGCGTGTTTGTCAGCTGAAATAACCAGGTATTTTTAACTACCATCTGCACACTTTGAGGGATCTTTAGTGGGTGTAAATGGTACAGGTTCCTTGAAGTCACTTTAAATGAGTTGAGGCTCTACCCCGTGGTGTTTCGGGTTGAGAATTTGCTGTACTTCACTGCCTTCTCGTGGTGGATCCTCTTTTGTTTGTGGAAGCTTCTTGTCCCTGTAACTGCTGGAGAATTTTGCGAAGTGCAACAGCAAAAGTCTTTATGTGTTTTCAAGTGATGAATCCTTCTGAAAGATAGAGACATCTTTTGAGTATGTTCTTTCTTTGTATTTTGTTGTTGTCTTCTGTTTTATTTCCCCCTCCCCTCTTTATCACTTTCTGCTAAAGCAACGCGCTTCATCCCTTGCCTGGAAGGTTGATTTCTTTGGGAATTCGAGGGGAGAGTGAATGGTGGCTGTGCTCATTGCTTAAATAAATGTTGAAGCTCTCTTATGTTCAAACTGTCTGTCATGCTAATTTGTTGTCCGTTAGCAGCAGCAATCATTTAATTTAAAGCACACTTTTATGTTAACTGGATTTAAGAAAACGTTTCCAGTGACAGAAGTCACAATAAACAGTCAAGGCTGTGCTCTGTTCTGCTATTAAAAGTAAGACAGAACTCTAAAAATGGGCTGTGCTCGAAGCAAGCTGTACTGGTGGTGGTTTAGTTATTACCCCCTCTTCAGTAGAGGTGCCATCAGTACCAAAGGAATGTGTTGAACAGTTAAAAAAAAAAAGAAAACTTCTAAAAAGAAAATGATTCTCCCTTCTTTTTTTTTTTTCCCAAAATATTTCTCTCAGGTAAAGGTTGTGACAGGAAAGGATGGGCAGACTGGTACTCCTGTCGCTATAGCAACCCAGCTTCCTCCAAATGTTTCTGCTGCTTTTTCATCCCAGCAGCAACCATTTCAGGTACTTTTCAATGGTTCTAAAATGTAGTTTCATCCCAGATTTTTTTTCTTCATTCAGATTTGATATTTCTTAGATGAATTAGAATTTTCCCAAGAGCCCATCCCTTATCATCTAAACAAAACCAAAAAACCTCTGCAGTCTTCAAATGCATCAGTATAACTGAAGCCTTGAGGAAGTTAAAGCTTTGTCTCCAGGTTGCTGGCTTATTGCATTAACTTTCAGCTTGAATGTTTTCACTTTGGTTTGTTTGTCTTTTGTATCCCTAATGCATTTGGTTCATTTGTGCATTCTGCGTAGTGATGAAATGGATTCTTTGTCTGTGGCATTGTAATTGTGGATTTCTTCTAAAATTCTTTTCTTTTTTTTTCTTCCCCTTTTGTATTAAAGGTTTTGAGTGTGGCTACAGAAGGTTTTGGATTTGCCTTCCCTGAAATGTGTTAAACAACAGTACTAATCCTCTGACACAATTTGTTTTAAATAATTAACTGCTTTCCATTAGCTCTGCCATAAATGTTGGGAAGAAGCAACAGAAGAGCTTATTTTTATTATGAAAGTCCTTTTTAACATTTTTTTTTCTTTTTTCATGAGGAATGCCGGAGAAAGCCAAGAAATAAATGTGATAATGAGTTAAAATGTTTGTGGATCAGTTCGATGTGGTTTTATGCAGCTGCCTTCAACTCTGTTACCCAGACATCACTGCATACATACCCTGAGAAGTAATATACCCTAATTCCATCTGCAACTAAAATATTTACCTTTTAGCTCAATGATATGCTTAGCAGGTGTTGCAGGGTGAATTACTCTGCTGTACCACAGCAGCTGTACAGGCTGTGCTGCCTTTGTCTAGGCTTCGGAAATGGAAAGTGAAATGAAATGCAGGATGGGTTGTGTTCCTGTGTGTAACAAATGGGATGTTCTACAAAGGAGTTGTGCAGCAAAGGGGATTGCACTGAGAGCTTTTCATTAGGGCCAGTACTGACATGTCTTGGAAGTCTCCTTAAGTAGTCAGGCTTCATTTAAGCTGTTTAAAATACCTAATGTTTTATCAGGTTATTTACATTATTGTAATGATTGGGGTTACCACCAAGCTGTAGCTGCAGCAGTGGTGATACATTTGAAGGTATTGTACCATGCAGTTTCAGGGAAACTGGTTCATGCTAAAAATGCACAAAACTCTGTGTGGTACTGACCTTTTAGCACAACCTGCTAACGGAAAGTGGCATTTCTTTCCATCAGTCTTGCTCTTTGCAACTGTTTATGGAGAAATAATGTGTCCCAATCAGCATCACCATTCAAATCCCAGTGCAGAAGTGCAGTGCTTAGAGTGATTATTGTGTGCATGCTGCATAATCATGACCTTGGGACAGCTACGTTATTTTAATTAAAGTTGGGACAGTTTTAGTCTGATATTATTGGTATGTGACTGCAATTTATGAAGACATAACATGTCTGCTCTCTGAAGAGTTTGGCCTAAATTACATGGTGATAATGCAGACAGCTGGGAGGCATATTCTTAAGAAAATGTCAGTCAAAAATCCTAAGGTAGAGATACAGCCTGAAACTGTGAGTATGCAGTCATCCAGTGGGAGAGAGCAGGTGAAATAATTGGCATTTAATGTGGAGTTCAAAGAATATAATTTCTTAAACTGATTTCCCAGCAGCCTCTGATGCAAATTGGACATAAACTGAATTTGTTAGTCCATTTAGTAGCATTTTCCTAATCAATTCTTGTGGCTTATTTTGAGAATTCTGTAAATGCCTAGGACTGTGATGCTCTGCCAGACACTGGCTGTTGGACCTGAAATATGCTGCATGTCTACCTTGTGACAAGACAAATATTTAAAAACTGAATCCCTATTGAGTGTGAAATAGCAGTGAACTGTGAATATGAGTCAGAGACACTTAAAACCAGAATTTACATCTTAAGGCTGTGGCTGGATCGCTGGAGTGGCCACAAATGCCCTCAGAGCAGCAAAGAGATTAAGTGTTATTAATTCATAGCTATTGATTGAGTCTGAGGGGCATGAGATATATTCAGCTCAAAAAGGAGCATTTGAAACCCAGTCATTGTAGGTGATGTTGGCTGTGATTATTAATAGCATGCAGTGAAGCACTGAAGATGCAGGATGTCACTGCTGTGATTTATTTCAATATAGACTGGTGTTTGCCTCTGTGGGTTTAATTTACATTGGTAAAGTTTTGTTTAAAATCAGACAAGAAAATACCTGTGAATAAAGTAAAAAAAAAAAAAGGGAAATTACTGTTTTTATATGTTGTCATGAAAAAAATTCACAACATTTGCAAACCCTTACTATACATCAACATATTTAAGGCCTAACCATTAGAAAAGTACACTTTGAGAACTAGAGTGCTAAATTAATTCATTTCCCAGGATGCAGAAACTGCCGTACATAAAGTCTGTGTTTGTATTTTTGATGGAATCTCTTATGACAGCTTTTAAGATAGCCCTCATTTTTCTTATATGAAGTTTCATAGTAGAATATTTGGTACAGCATGGCCAAATATGGAGGAGACTTTAAAAATTACTTGGAAACTCACTGAAAGGAATTGGACTTGCACAGGCACTGATGGACATTAGTAAGTACTTGCCAGTATGCTGAGGGCCCAAAGAGCATGAAAACTGTCATATACCCAAATTTATTTGCTTCAGTAATCCTGTATGGGAGTCTGTCATCTGTGCTTGATGCTGAAAGGATTCTCTGGGACAGGTTCTTGCCCATCATTGCTTATATTACATGTAGTGATTTAAAAATAAAGTTTGAATGCACTGTGTAATCTTACTGAAGCTAAATTCCAGCTTGCTGAATCAGAGTCTGGGATTCCTTTTGCATCTCGATATCAACAGTGCTCTTCCAGGCTTGTTAATTCATAGTTTGTGTTCTGCTTATCCTCAGACAAAATGGATAGTAATTTCTGGTGAGCTCTGATGTCACCTTAGCCTTAGGGCAATATTGTTTCTCCTCACTGAGTTTATTCATGAGACTCATTTTGCCAGCTGTGCAAACAGGTACAAGTCCAGCATCTGGAAAACTGGAACTGGAACTTGTGTACCTTGGCTGAGGTTCTTTATTCCATCTTCCTAGCTTTTCCCTGAAATATTTCAACAGTAACTCTCACAAAGCTCTATCCTGAGGGAGCTGGAGACTCAAATAAGCTTAAGCTGTTTTCAGGATGAGGATGAATTTGTGTTACTGATGTTTCATACAGATATAATACACTAATAAAAATTTCCAAAACTTAAAAACAAAGTAACAAAAAGAACTCAGCAAGTTTGTTTTTTACATACCCCATTTTCCTGAGTTTGGTATCACTTAACAAAATGTAGGTGTGCATTATATATAAACAAATCCATCACTGTAAAATTTAAACTCAACCCAGAGGATTTGTGCATTGTGGTCAACTAAAACTTCATGGCAGATAATGAGTCTTGTTTCCTTTGTTGTACAGCTGTTCTGAAGGACTTTTTCTGTGCTGGCCTCCATAGACCTGCTTGTAAATTCTCTCCTGGTGTCAGACCATTTGCAGATTGAACTTCTGTGATTTGTTTTCTTTTCCCTGTAGCAAACGCATACAGGGACTCCAGCGATGGGGACTGTGAGCACCATAGAGCTTGAAGCTTTTAAGAGACAGCAGCAGGCCCTTGCACCAGCAGGTATGTTCCACAGGCACAATTCCACTTCCATCCTCTTTTTTTTTTCCAAACAGTGATTGGAGCCCACTGTTCAAAGATACATTTTTGCCTCACCTTGGGAATCACCAGATCCCTAGGACTATCTACTGTGACTGGTGCTGTGGGAAGAGTGCACTCCACTCCCAGTAGATAGGCCTGGATTTGGCAGGCATGGAGACACGGTTAGGTTGATTGTTCTGGCTGAGAAGACTGGAGATGGCCAACTTGAAGTCAGAGGGACTCTGCCCCTGGAGCATGTTCTTCATAAATGCTACACATGTACAGTAGTTGTAGCTTTCGGAGCTGACGGTGGAATCATGTGTAGTAGTTTGCTTTGTAAAATTGAACCCATTCCATTATACCATGCCATAAATGGAATTTGAATATCACAGATTCGTCTAAGAGACCACGAATTGAAGTGGGCCGTCATGGGATGGTTTTTCAGCACCCGGGTGTGGCTTCAGGAGTTCCTCTTCAACAGCTAATGCCAACGGCACAAGGTACTGTGTCACCACATGCCAGTTGCACATTAATTTCACAAGGAGATGTTGGTGATGGAACTAGAAACTTGGGCTTCCGGCCTGCCAAGATCCTAGTCCCACCACACACTTCTCCATGTAAATTAATACTTGGTATGCAATGCCTGGTTTGTTTAAGGAGCTAAGTGACGGGCTCCAAAGGTGCATGTGGGCATGGAAATACGTCACAGGTGCTGATGCAAAATGGCCAATCTGAGAATTCTGGAACTGAACCAATGATTTATGAAAAGGAAACCATCTAATTGGAACATCATTACAAATTTTTGTTCATTAGTCATGCCAAGCTTTAGAATATGTGTTAGAGTGAATGTGTTCTTAGAAAGAACTAAGTAGTATTTAGACTTCATGCTGGTATTTTAGGTTAAATTCCATTAGTTCACCAGTTTTTTTTTTTTTTGAGTATTCAAAATTTAGAAGACCTATAATGACATGCTCTTTTTTAGTTGCTGTGCTCCACATTTTAGTTACAGTCCTCTGCATGAAGTACTTCGTTGTTTATTGTAATGGTGATATATTTTGTGATTGTGATGTGGTATTTTCAAGTGATGGTGTCTTGTGGCAAAGTAAGTAACAAAACCGCTCTATTCGCAGTCGATTTCCTCCTTAAATCAACAGAGAGCATCGGACATTTTAATGTTTTAATCTCACCTGCGCGTGTCTCCTGTTGCCCTGCAGGTGGGATGCCCCCCACTCCGCAGACGGTGCAGCTGACGGGGCAGAAGCAGAGCCAGCAGCAGTACGACCCCTCCAAGGGCCCTCCGGTGCAGAACGCGGCCAGCCTGCACACGCCGCCGCCGCAGCTGCCGGCGCGCCTGCAGCCCGCCAGCGTCCCCATGGCCCCGCTGCCCGCCGCCCTGCAGCTCCCGCAGCAGCAGCCTCAGCTCGTGGAGCCTCCGGCCCAGCCGCAGATCCAGGTGAAGATCCAGCCCCAAAGCGTGCCCCTGACGGCCGCCCCGCTTCCAGCGCCGCTGCAGCAGCAGGTGCCGCCGGCGATCCACGTGCAAGGACAGGCGCCCAGCCAAGTGTCACAGCCACAAGCTACCATACAGCAGCAGGTACGGGAGCGGTAGGGGTGGACATGGGTTTGTTTCCATGGCCAGTAGAACCTTAAAGTGCTGTCTTCATCTCTTAATTCCCTTGGACACTGAAATCCTTTCTTTGTAAAAATGCAGGTGTGTCACCCTGTTCTTCTAAAGTTCTAAGCCATCTGATGTTTACATTTTTGTAATAGAGTTTCTCACGCACTTTTCATGTAGATAATGGTTGTTTTGCATTCCTTTCTGGAAGAAGAGACAATTGATAAACTGTTACTTTGACCAGTGTGGTTGGAGAAGTAGCAATTTCATCCTCCAATCCATGGTCACTTTTAGAATTCTATAAATATTGAAGTCCAGAAATAAATTCACCTTTTTTTGCCTTAGACATCTCAGCATGTGAGTGTCATTCACTTCGTGATGTATTGCAACACAGGTGTGCATTTGTTATTAAGTTAAAGTCTCCATTATGTTCTGCTCTAGTGTAGATCAAGTATTGTATCCTCAGCTCATCAGTAACCAGTGTGTTTCTTGGGCAGACTGTGACTCTGACACGGCCATCTGCAGATCCTGCTCAGAGTTCTCAGCGTCTTGCAGCAAATCCACTGCCACCTACCTCATCCATCGCTCCAGCAGCGATCCCAGGCACAACACCGCCTTCTCCATACCCAGTGCAAACAAACAGGACCTCTCCAGCAACCAGCAAGTCCCTGTCTCCTATTGCATCCAAGCCTCCTGGCTTAGCAGTAGCAGCAGCAGCACCTAAAACACAAAGTCCAGCTCAGAATGCAGCAGTGTTGCCACAGGAAAACTCTCAAGACAAGCTTGCTGAGCAAGTCAAGCTGGTAATATATGTTCTGTGTGATGCTTTTACACTTTCATTTTCCTGTCAATTAATTTAGTAAAGTGGGAGAATTACTATTTTTCTCTGATTCGGCGACTTCAGGTGCATTCTGCAGCTTCATTGTAAGTCTCTGTACTTCTTTTTTAGGAAAATCAAATCCACCAGCGGATAGCAGAACTGAGAAAGGAGGGTTTATGGTCCCCCAGGCGACTGCCTAAACTCCAAGAGGCTCCAAGACCAAAATCCCACTGGGATTATTTGCTGGAAGAAATGCAGTGGATGGCAACTGATTTTGCCCAGGAGAGAAAATGGAAGATGGCAACTGCTAAGAAGGTACTTGAAACCATTTTATAACTCAGAGCAATAAATATTGATATCACTCAGGGTGGTAGCAAAGCTATTGAGATATCTTTTGCTACAGATAGAAGTAAAGGAAAGATGAGGCACTAACTTTTACTTCAAATGAGAAGTTCTGTCGTCAGTTTTGCATATGGCACCTGAGACAGACTGGATAATTGTACAGATTGTGGAAGCAAATAACAGTTTGTGGATTTTATTCCTCTGGAGATCAAATCGCTTTTTTAGGAGCCCGCTCAACATGTTGACTGGGTTTAAATAAAAACTGGAGTTGTCACACCTGTCTCACAAATGAGTTATTTCCAGCCAATAAAGAGTAAATACAGAATTTTGTCAATAACTTCCACTGGCTGTGGTTGTCTGTCTAGTTATTTTTTCTTAATCTCAGAGAAAAATAAGAGTAAAGACAGTAGTGGAAACATGGTAGAGAACTGTTTCCATAGGAGGAGAGAGCAGCACAGCAGGAATACAGTAGTGCAATGAAAATTTGTGTGGTGTGAGATGAAATATATAAAATCTGTTAATTTACAGTGAGCAAGGGTTTTCTATGGATACCAGCAATGTTCCATCTTTTTTTTTTTGGATACATTTATGACCAATTTAGGGTAATGAACAGAGCAACTGAAGGTCATTAGTTTAAATTACCATGTTGTTTTCTACTGTATATTCTGAAATGATGGAAACTCAGAAGCAAAGAATTGAAATAAGTGTATTGTTTTGTGCAATAAATATCTGCATTTTGAATATAATTTAAATCTGGATTTCCATTTGTGGCCAACGGTAGGTTTTTAAGAATAGGAGAAACAGGAAGGGCAAATGTGAAATGATCCTTCCCCTGGCACTATGCTTCAAACTTCTGGAAGTCAATGTTTTAGGGACCTCCTGAGCTAAAGGTTGCAATCAAGTCAGTCTTAACAGCCATTGACTGATCTTTCACTCATGTATGTACACTCTTTTTGAACTCATTTTAGCTTTGGTCTCTGACATTTTGTGGTGTGATTTCTGTGACTTCATATGTGCTGTCTGAAAAAAGGTTTTCTTTTGTGTGTTTGCTGCTAATTTCAGTGGAATTTTTTCTAATTTTGGTATTCAGAGAGTGAATTTAGAGTTTCCTACTTGATTGCTTAGTTATAGTTGTATTTTTTTTTCTTTGAGTTTCATGTCTGTTGCTTTACTGGCATGGTAAGAATTAGAAATACTGGAGGTAAGTGCTGTGTGTGTAAAGCTATGGTCAACATCTGGCTGCTGAAAACCACTATAATCTTAAGAAATGCAATGATATGTATTTTGAGGTAACCTAATTCAGTATTTCATGGTATTTTAGATGGTAAGAACTGTGGCTCGTTACCATGAAGAAAAGAAACTTAATGAAGAGAGAGCTAAAAGGGAGGAACAGAACAAACTGAGGAGGATTGCAGCATCCATTGCTAGAGAAATAGAGTATTTCTGGTCTAACATTGAGCAGGTAAAGTACCCACTCACTAAGACTTGTGTAATTTGTGGTGGTTTTTTCATCATCAGGAGTTTATTTGTGAAATGAAAGTGATTTATTAGACTTGCTTTACATTTCAGGTTGTTGAAATTAAACTGCAAATTGAATTTCAAGAGAAAAGGAAAAAAGCTTTGAATTTAAAGAGGTTTTCAAGGAAAGGTAATTGTATTTCATTTCATAAGAAATATAGTCTGAATTCTGATGATATTGTTTTATGTAATATCACTGAGTGCAGGTTAATCTTGTTGGTAAAATTGTGAGTTGCTAATAAAGGGTTGTGAATAGATTTAATCATGAATTATGGGTTTTTGTGTTAGATTTTGTTAATACTTCTTGTGTTTTGCTTTGAATGCATTTAAAAATTCATGTAAGAAATGTAAAATTGCTAAGTGATGAATATATACATCAAGTGTAATAATTTTCCAGGTAAGGATGCAAAAGAAGACCTTTATTTGGAAAAAGAAATTGAAATGGTAAGTCTTTGTTTTTTGAAAAAGCCATCAAATTGGTTTAAATGTGACTGCATATGTGAAAAAGTTTTGGTAAAAGTAATTTTTTTTAATATATGGTGATGATAAGAAGAGTTCACTGTAGTTGCTAACAAATGAACATTCACTCACAAGCACAATTTTTCTTCTCTGGTTAGGAAGGGAAGTGAATTGTGGTTGGTACATGTCTTTAGTGGCTGTGAATCAATCATTCTGAGATTTAAGACCAAAAAAACTGTACAAATTAATTGCCAGACTTGGGCAGGAGTTTCATTTGCAGTAGCCAGAGGTAGACTTTGTGGGGCATGAAAGTGTTTGCAGGTGTTCAGCAAAGATTTATCTGCTAAGAGACAAAGGTGTGTTACAGAATGGATCAAACTGAATGAAACTTGGATATCTTTTTCCCTGGATGAAATGTGTGTTAAGGGCTCCTTGGCTGTGTCTGTGCAATTGGAAAAAAAAAAATGGACAAGGGATCTGAGGCCCTGAGCCATCTGTTGTGGCACAGCTGATGCCCATGTGCTGAAATACACCCCCTTCGCTAAGCAGAGTGCCTGCATCTGAATTTCCTGCTAGGAACAAGCCTTAGCATGTGTTACCAGCACTGGCTGGGAGAGTTAATTGGCACAGGCTAAACAATTCTACAGACTGCACTGGACAGCTGAGACAAACACAGGCCTGTGCCGTATCCCTTTTTTATTGACTAGTGAAAAAATTTAGTCCTTGAGCCAGCCTGGCTAAAAGTTTTGTACCACAGCTGGACCTAAATAATTTGCCCCATGAGCAGTGGAAGTGGCAGACTGCACACTCCCATCAATTCAGAAGCAGAGTTTCTGTTTTGGCATGACCAGGGAAGTGGTAATAGGTGTTAAATGTCTATCAGCAAATGCTTTTGAGATTGCAAGGCGTGTTTTGTTGTCTTTAAAAAACAAAGCCCCCTGCTTATCTTTTGTTTTCTCTGATATTAAGTATTACAATTATTTAATGCTAGGGGGGTTCATCATCTGGAAGGAAAAGAAAGGCAAGCACGTCTTTGACTGATGAGGAAGGTAAGTCACTTCCCAAAATTTTGCATCCATAGCATAGTACATAAGTTGAATATTAAACCCACAGGTTTTCAGTCTGTTACTGTGTGGATGCAGTGCTCTTCATGAACCAAATACCAACCTTCATCTATTTCTTAGAGACATTAGATAGTCAATTAAATAGTAAATTATCCTAAAAGAGCTCTAGTGAAAATTTGAAAATAACATTTTCCTTGAAATGATACTGCTACCATTACTGGAGGATTTTAATTCTTTCTGTCCTCATTACTTCATTTGTCAGGCCTTACTAATGGTCTTGAAATTCTTTTGAGGATTTTAGACTGAATTACCCATCTGCTTTGGGTCCTTTCTTGTTGGTGACCACTCTGTCATGTTGTTTACAATGGAGCTCCCCTGTTCAAAGCTATGGAACAACCTGTGGTGAACATTGTCAATCAACATTAAATTGCCTTCTGTCCTGAGGCAGAAGTGCTTCTCTCCTGTTCATTTATCTTTTAAATACTGCATATGTTTGCTTTCAGATTATGTTGTTTTCCATACGTATTTAACTTTTTTACATCCTGCAGACTTAGAATATTCTACAGACTTAGAATATTCTGTGCTCATTCACTTCAGGGGGATAGAATTACAAGCCTCCTGAATTATTGTATAGTTTTAACCCAAGATTTGCATTTGTTTTCTTGTAGTTGAAGATGAAGAAGAAACAATTGAAGAACAAGAAGCTAAAGAAGGAAACATAAACCATCAAACTGAATTGTCTAATCTAGCCAAAGAAGGTAGGCACGTGGCTTGGTCCTTCTCTGGGCTGGGCTCTGAAACAGCAGCTGGAAGTACACAGCACTTGTTATATTTGTAAAGAGGATTAGAGGTGCATTCAGATGTTCAGTCCTGTGTAGTCTGTGTTTAGTTTTTTCTGTTTGGAAAGCTGCAGCAGTTTATGGGGTGATGATCTGCACTTTATGAAGCAGTCCTAGTTATCACACAGGGTGGCTTGAGAAAAAGTAGTTCTCTAGTGGAGCACTGCATTAAAACCTTACATCAAGACTCTCAACCCAAGTTCTAGGAGTGCATGATAACAGGGTCATATCAGATTGAACATGGACATTTTATCAACTGTCTTGAGTATCCCAGAAGTGTTTTGTGACTGACTTGGTAGGTCCAAAAGGGCACTTAAGTTGACGTTGAAGGGGGGGTATAAATATTTGAAGATAAGGTGCTTTTAGGGACAGTGCTCTGGCTAGTAGCTCTCTCTCATTAGCAATGTAATTGCTATGCTGAGCTTGATGTGTGCAAAGTAGCCCACAGAGATGTGTCACTTAGCCTGGTAAAAGCAGATTTTTAGAGGCAGGCTGCCCATTGGGCCGAGCGTGCCTGGCGATGAACGCGCCGTTTGCAGATCTGTTTGTTTGGTCTGTTTGGCAGCTTGGTGGCTGCACTGAACTGGCCAGTTGGAGGGATTATAACCCTTGGCCAGTCAGCCAGGTTCCTAATGAGAATGTGTGCTGACTGATTGGCTGCTGCCAGCATGTACAGTCCTGCTTTAACAGCTCAGACAAGGGATCCTGGAGTTACAGCTCAGTTTTGAAACTCAGTTTTGAAAATTTTGAAGTCTTGCATTGTCTTCCAACCACTCAGCTGCATTTGATGCCCCTACCTTCCCAACTGGGGATTTACTGAGAGTTGTAGTGTGTGTTCGTAATACACAAAAGTATGTGTAATGTATAAAAAGCAGGGTATGAGAGCAAACTGCTTGGTGTAGTGCCACATGTTCTCTGTAATCAAGGTTATTAAATAAATATTGCCATGATTCACTTAATAATTACCTCTGAAGGTAACTTCTGATTTGAGAACTGGTTTTATGCAATTGTGAAGAATGTAATGAGATTATAATTAATAGAATCTATTGTTCCAAGTTTTGGTATTTTTAAACTTCCATCCTTTAATGACCTTCAGCTGAATTGCCTCTGGAAGATTTGGTAAAGATGTACGAAGGTGCCTTTGCAGAAAATTTTCACTGGCCCCAGCCAAAGCCTGACAGTGAAGAGGAGAGCAGTGAGGAAGGTAAATTACTCTATGTTTAGATGTAGTTGTGCTGATTTACAAGGTGAAATAAGTTGCTTGGCTCTTCAGGACTCTGGGAAAAGACATTTTGTTCTAGGAGAAAACACTTCTTGAGTGAATCACGTTTAAAATTTCTCATTTGGTGAAAAGAGGGCAGTGTTTACCTGTCCTAAAGTGAAGATGTGTGAGATTTTCAAGAACAGTACTGAGCCATAGAAAAGCCTCTCTACACTGAATTAAACAGCACACTTCAAAGGTAGCTATAATTATACCATGTTAGCCTAGCTAGTGTGAATGTCCACAACATGTACATGAACCTGAGCTTAGGCTATTTGCATTTTACCTGGACTAGTTTGAAAATCATAGAAATGCTTTTAAAAGTTAGCTGCCTCCTTTAGACCCACGTTTGAATCCTGGTTATCTCAATTCCTTTGTGTAACTGCTTCTGAAGTTTATTTTAGATACCACTGTAATTTTTCTCTCTCTCCTAGAAATGGAAGACCACTTGTCTGATAGGGAAAGTCCCCAGAAAGAAGTTGTCCTCATAGACTCCCTTCTCAGCATTGACCAGTACAAGGGCATGGACAGGTCGAGTCCTCCCAAGAAGCACATGCGAGACATAGCAGAAGTGGCTGCTGCAGCAGAGGTGTTGTTACCTAAAGGCAGCTCCAGGATAACAACAGCAGTAAGAATCCCTATTTTCTGCTACTCTGTGTGCTGATGTTTACAAAAAGGAATGATTTTTTCTTCATTAGTTTGTAGCTTTTAGCAAGTAGTTGCATTTTTTAAAATTACCTATAGAATGTTTATGCTTTATGCCACTCTCAGTGAATTTAACTCAGGAAAGAATATCAAATTATTCACATTACAGGTAAAATACAACACTCCATCACTGTTGTATGGGTCTCTCAGAGAATATCAGAAGATTGGGCTGGATTGGCTGGCAAAGCTGTACAGGAAGAATCTCAATGGCATCCTGGCAGATGAGGCAGGGCTTGGAAAAACAGTGCAAATTATTGCCTTTTTTGCCCATTTGGCATGTAATGAAGGTAAGTTCATTTGGCTAACTCTTTTAGACAGGTAACTGGGCCAGCATCGTCTTTGTGAATTGTAGACCAGGATCACTTTTTTTCCCTACTGAACTGTATCAGACTCTAGCTAATGATAGGAGTAAGATTGTGTCAGAATAACTTTCTGATATTTTGTGACATAAGGATGCTATCTAGTCAAGTATATCTGATCAACCTATTACCCTCTAGAGATTCTTCTGAATTCTTCTAAATTCTTAGTAGTACAAGCCTTACAAAGTAAGTAGTACAAAGCCTTACAAAGCCTTAGTAAGAAAAGCCTTACAAATTGTTTAATGTCCAGGAGTAGATTAGTAATTTAAATGCCTCTGTTGTTGTTGGATCTCACTTTTAATGATTAATTTAATGCAATGCACTTAAAAAATCAAGGGAGAATATAAGCCACATGCACTGTAAGGAGTCTCCTTCCAGTGTTAACTGCTGTGTTTCCCCTTCTGTAGGGAACTGGGGCCCTCACCTTGTTGTTGTCCGGAGCTGTAACATATTGAAGTGGGAGCTGGAACTGAAACGCTGGTGCCCGGGGTTAAAAATACTTCTCTACTTTGGGAGCCAAAGAGAACTTAGGGCAAAAAGACAGGTGCTGTATTTTGCATTAACTCTTACACTGTTGCCTGAGACATTTAGCCTGTATATATCTGTCTTAATATGTCTTTTCTAATGAAGAAGTTGCTGGTTGTAAGATATTTGAGAATTCTGCCTTTTCTGTCTCATCCTTTCTTTCCTTTTCCATAGGAATGGACAGAACCCAACAGCTTCAATGTGTGCATCACTTCCTACAAGCAGCTGTTCAAGGGCCACACAGCATTCATGAAAATGCGATGGAAATATTTAATAGTAGATGAGATGCAGCAAATAAAGAATATGACTGAGAAACACTGGGAGGCACTTTTCAATCTCCGCAGGTACAGAGCAGAGAATTGATTTCCTGCTGGCAGTGAGTTTTTCTCTTTTCATGTCATGCAGTTCTCTTCTTAACAGAAAACTTGATTAAAAAACCCTCTTGGCTTAGTCTGCCCAAATTCCAGGGCAATGTGCACCTATAGAAAAGTGCTCTTATTTGAAACAATTAGGACTCAGAGAAATACTTGAGATCTTTTTGTTTCCACTATCATATCAGTGTCATTCTTCTTTGCTGATATTCTGTGCTCCCAAACAGATTCCCTTGTATGTCCTGATACTCTGCAGTGAAGAAGCTATTTAGTGGTATATTCAAGATTGAAAAGATACTTTATCCTAGGTTTAATTTTATTATATCTACATAATTCTTCTGTGTATCTGACAAACATAAAGGCATAGTAATCAATCAATTAAAAATCTTCTTTTGTTCACAGCCAGCATCGTTTGCTTCTGATAGACACTCCTTTGCATAACACATTGATGGAGCTGTGGACCATGGTACATTTTTTGATTCCGGGAATTTCCAGACCTTACCTGGATTTTCCAGTAAAAGCACCTAATGAGGAGAACCAGGATTATTGCCATAAACTGGTCATCAGGTTGCACAGAGTATGTTGGAATTTTTTTTCTCATGTGTCCTACTACAGGAGTAATGCTGTTAAGGAGAGGGGGAATAAAAATATATGGCTCAGATCAGATTTTGTGTCTTTTCTTAACACTTTGTTCACTTTACACAGAAAATCCTGCTGAAAGCAGAGGGTTCTGCTACCAGAAGAGTGTGGAGATTTCTTTTAAAAATAATACAAGGATCAGATTTTCAAGCATGACATGCAGAATCTAAAGAGCAAATTAATGTCTATACAACTGTGCGCATAGCAGAATGATTATATATAACATATGCAGTTCATCACATCAAATCTGTTAGGTGTGAATAAGTTTAGCTTCCTGTTGTAAAGTCTTTGAAGTGAGATTTTTTTCCTCTCAATTCTGCAATGTTTCAGATGATTCAGCCATTCATTTTGAGGAGGTCAAAGAGGGATGTTGAGAAACAGCTCACAAAGAAGTATGAGCACGTGCTCAAGTGCCGTCTGTCCAGTCGACAAAAAGCCATGTATGAGGATGTCATATTGCAACCAGGGTAAGGGCTTGGAACAGGAAATATAAAATGCTGTCACTTCTAGTGCTTAAGCAAGGAAAGAAATGATTGTCATGTGGGGAAGTGTTTTTGTGCTTCTCTGAAATTTTGCATTATGACCTGCGAATAAAATGTGATTGCATTATGGACTGGAATTACAGCAGGTGGTGTAATTTTGTGATATTGGATGCTGATGTGATAAGCATGCATTTACCTCTGGAACCTAAGAATCCAGTTATGATGGTCAGGTCTTCTGCTGTGTTGTTCTAACATTTGTCTCTAATGAGTGGTTCTTTACTTTTTTAAAGCCCAGAGTTTTTCCTCACCACCCCCCTGCCAGTGGTAATTGATAGGTGCAGGGATGAAACAGAAACGAAGCAGGGAGAGGATGGGGAGCTAGATAGATTCTATTTGATTGTAAGGCAGCCCTGGATCCTTAAGTTTCACTTTTCCAAATTTACTTTTGGTACAGTGCTGCTTAGAATACTGCAGAAGACCTTGGTGAAATCTACTCTTGTTCTAAGACTTTTGCATAACATACTGCATTGTTCATTCTCACCTTGCTGATTTAGGGACACCTCCATAAAATCTGCACATAAATCAATGTCTTTCTGTATAATTTATGTGGTAGAACCCAGGAAGCCCTCAAAAGTGGACACTTCATCAGTGTCCTGCATGTCCTGATGCAGCTGCAGCGGATCTGTAACCACCCTGATCTGATAAATCCCCGGCTTTCAAGCTCCTCTTATGTATCAGAAACACTGGAATACAGAACAGCCTCTCTGGTGCTGCGAGCCCTGGAGAGGGATATTTGGAAGGTCAGTAGAAAAGTTAAGGGTTTTTTCCTCTCTTAGTGTCCTGGCAGAATACTGTTTTTCTGTTATATGTGATAAGTCTACCTGAAGTTTATAAATAGAAGGAATTCACTCTTCCATAACTGTGGCTACCAAGTGTGTTCTTGCTGCATCTCTTTTTTTGTCATAGTGGTTTGAACTTTTCAAGTGGTTTGTAAACAGCAATTTTTCATGAGCTACTTGGTCAAAGAGAAATTGCCTTTGCTTTTATCATGCTCATGTTTGCTGGAATTTTCCAACACTGAAGTCACTCTGGGTAGCACTGTGCTTATTTATGGCATTCTGCAATTTTTTTTTTTTGCTTTTACTAGCTGAAGGGAAAGCAAGATTTTTTCTTTTCCATGTAACAGTAAACATTCTGTTACAGTGACTAAATTAGTACCCTTCTGTCAATCCATTTGAAGTACCACTATTTCTGTTATTGTTAAACAAGTGGTCTCACTCCTTGACATGATAAAAATATTGAAGAAGTATGAGTAATGGAGCAGATGACATTTTTTGTTTAATTTTATTTCCATTCTTCATATTTTTCTACCCCTAAGTTATAGTTTGGCATTTAAGCTTGATAGTTAACCTTCAAAGAGTTCTATTTAATTCTTTGGAAACTATGATATATGAAGAATTGTTAAATATGTTTTGCTTTAATTTCCATAACTGGCTAATGATTTCAGTTCTTTTTCTTCTAATGCTTAAAATGGGACTGTCTGTTTAAGATTTGTTTCCAAAGTTTCTAGACAGTTTTGGCTAATAATAATAAATAGTTTATTTCTTAAACTTACACCATTTATTTCAAGTTAAAAAGTAATTCAGCTTTGAATGTAAAAAGGACTTAACTGTTTGGGTCATCACATAAAACAAACGGTTTTCTGAAATCCCTAGGAATCGGACCTGTCTCTTTTTGATCTCATTGGAATGGAAGACAAAATGACTCATTATGAAGCACAAATGTTGCCAAAACAGAAGGTTACTAGAAAGTTGATTGAAGAAATCTACAGCTCCCCTCCACCACCAGCGAGGCCCAACCCAGTGAAGCTCAAACCAAGCAGGTGTGTACACCTACACTCCTTCTAAGCTAGAATTACAGCAGCAGAAGGTGGTTCTGCTGCAATCTTTTCTGAGTTCTCTCTGCATCCCTCTAATGGGATTCACACAAAACCTCAGGCTTACCTTTGCATTTAATTTTTATCTTGCTTTCATGTTTACCTCTGAAAATAAGAATTCTGTTCTTTGAGGCATGCAATTCCATTTGAAGTTTGTTGATGGATTTCCCATAATCCTGACTTCAGCAGCAGATGAGCTTTGTTCTTGGACCTTGTTTATGGCAAATTGAGTGTTGTTTTGCAGAATTAACGTGAGGACAATTCAAGACTAAGTTGGGCCTGCAGTGTCAGCTGTGCTCTCACTGTTATGGCAGAGACATAGGAAGTTTTTAGCAGTACATTTTTTTAAAGTATTTTTCTTCTAGTGCAGTAGTGTTCTCAAAGTAATGTAGAACTGTTTTGCTAATGCAGGAGAGCTGCCTGATGACCTGCAGCATGTTGATGTCTCTCTGGAGATTTTATAGGAGCCCTTTTTTCCAGATATCTTCAGATATATCTTTTCCCAGATATTGACCTAGCCTCTTTAAGATGTTTTCTTGTTTTCTGTAATTCTGAAGGATCCTGCATTAAACTGGGTGGCAGTGAAAGTTTTTTTTTAACTGTATGGCAATGAAAGTTTCTTTTCTTGGATTCAGCAAAATCACTTTCTACAGTGTTCACTTAGGAAGCTTGTGAAGTGCAGAGTCTTGCCAGCTTCAGCCATCTGTAGGAAGATCAGCATCTGACATGATCAGTCTCTGTGTTCCTGGGGTGACAGAGTTCATTCCTAAAGGCCAAATTATGATCTTCCTCTAGACTTTGACTTCTCCTGCTCTTACCAGGTTGTTCCAGCCCGTTCAGTATGGTCAGAAGCCCGAGGGCAGGACTGTAGTTTTCCCGAGCACTCAAGTCCAGCGCACGGTGACCACGGCAACGGTGACTCAGCAGGGACAAGTTCGAGGCAGATCCCCCATAGCCACGGTGTCTTCAAATCAAGGTAAGGGGGTCAGTGCCACCCTGGTCACCTGCACCTCAGCGTAGACAGATACAAGTTAGTCTGTTTAATAGAACTCCTTTTCCCTCTAGCTTATTGGTCTAGAATACTAATGGCTTAAATATACCAACAGACTAATTGCCAGTAAAATTCCCCACTAGTTTCTCCAGTGTGATCTGCCAGTAAAATGCAAAACTAAGCTTTGTGTAACCTGTTAGCATATGGAGTAAATATGCCACAGTTGATATTTAAATCCTGAAGACATGTAATGTTCTGTCAAAGATGGGAATGTACAGTGCTTCTCTGTATTCATTTATCCTTTAAACGATGCTTTCCAAGTAGATAATGTTATAAAACTAGGATGGAGTAAGAGGTGTGGCTAGAATTCCCGGTGTGTAAGGACAAAGCCGTTCTTGTAGCCGTTTGATTATCCTGTTGGAAGGTTTCTTTTTAATGCAGGTTGTTTAAAAGAGCCGAGTTAAAACCTCTAACAGCTTGCACAAACAACCCTTATTGATTGCAGCTGCAGCAGCACAGTTTCAGACAACTCAGGCTTCCACCAGTGCTCCAAGACACCAGCCCGCAGCGACCTTCACCACAGCAACTAGCGCAGCCAACCCTGTGAAACCGCGGGGCCAGACCTCTGCGCCGGCCCCGCAGCCGGGCCAGCCCCAGCCACAGCCACAGCCCCCCCCGCACACCATCCAACAGAGTGTGCTGCCTCAGAGGCTCGTACTGACCTCTCAGGCCCAGGCACGGTTGCCTAGTAAGTGGCCTCCCCTTTCAAGGTTTCTCCCACCTTTGTACTACAATGAGGTTAAGTTACTAGGCACCCTAAGATGTGTACAGAATCGTTGTTTTTTTTTCACTCTTCTGATTAGCCTTGCTCAGTATGTTGCTTATGACCAAGGAAAATCGAAAATTGGATAAGAAACAATAGAATTGCTGTGGACATACATTAGCGGTGTCAACTTAATCTCCTATTTCTGCATGTTTCTTCTGCTGGCAAGACTTCCTTCAGACCAAATGTTGTAGCTCTCTCCTAATTATTCCTTTCATGTTAAACACTAATCCATCTGCTAAAGGCCTCTCTGGCGGAGAGGAGCGTCGCCACTGTTAGGCAGAGAAAAGTGATGAGGCTTTGCTTTAAGGTTGTATGTGCACTGCCTATTAGCATGTGTAGAGAGTACTGAGCACTGATGTATTAATTTTATCTCTGGGGTAATGCACTGCCTTTACAAAAGCTGAATTTTCACACCAGTATTTTCTCAATATCGTAAAACTTAATGCTGAAATGCCTCTAACCTTTCTGCATTTAAATCACAAAAAGCTTGGTCCTTGCCACTTCAAAGCTTTTTGGTTTGTCTAAATGCAGATTGCTTAAAATAAATCATGTTTCATCAGCAGATTTCAAATGTGTATTTAATGTGCCACACATAGGAATATTTTAATTTCTTCCTTAAACCTTCCTTCATGCTCTTGAAAAGGCAGTGAAAATCACTTTAATGTCTATACTTGTTCTGTTACAAAGTGTCACATGAGTTTTCAGGTAGCTCTTAACTTTTTTGCTAATGAAAGTGGTAATTTCTAAAATGTTGATGTTCTTACCCTTTAAACAATCAGCTTCTTTCCAGTTTGTCCAACAAATATAGAAAGCAATACCTGCTTAACTTTTATATGACACTTTTGATGCACTAAGTATAATTATGCATGGAAGGCGCTTCAGCACCAGTTTACTAACCAAAATGTAGAATTGTGAATATAGAAAATCTTGCCTCCCACTTTGATTTTTTAATGCCTGTTTCCCTCCTTAACAGGTGGTGAGGTAGTAAAAATAGCCCAGCTGGCTTCTATAGCAGGAGCACAAGGCAGAATTGCTCAGCCAGAGACCCCAGTGACTCTGCAGTTCCAAGGGAACAAGTTCACCTTGTCACACAGTCAACTCCGCCAGCTCACTGCAGGGCAGCCCCTGCAGCTACAAGGTACTTACTTCAACAAAGGAAATTTTCCATTATTCAGAATGCTCGTGTTTTGATATGGGCACCATGTTGCTTGTTGCTGGAGATTTTTCCATCCCCAGTGCTTTTACTGTCTTGCTCTTCTTATTTTCTGTGAGCCACGGTAGCTCTGGTTTGAAACATAAATGCCTATCAGATGGAAGACATGGTTAGTTTCTTTTTCTGTATTGTATTTGAAAAATGTTATTTCCTTTGTTTCCACACCCATGCAGTGCAGCTAAAGTAAGGTGAGGCATTATTTGATAAAAGCTCCCTGCTGAGCAGAAACGGAAGAACTGAGAACATGCTTGGTTTATTCTAAAATTGTGTAAATAATACTTCAAGATTGGCATCTGAATATTGGCCCATTTATTGCCCTTGTCTGAATGCTCTACCTACACTATATTTTGTTCTCAAATCTCCCTTGCTGGTGGTGAGTGTTGCCAAATTTAGGAGAACTGGCATATCTTCATTCTCTGTGGCCAACTAAGTACAGGGAATGTTAAATGAAGACTTTCTGTT
Source organism: Motacilla alba alba (assembly GCF_015832195.1). Classification (NCBI taxonomy): domain Eukaryota; kingdom Metazoa; phylum Chordata; class Aves; order Passeriformes; family Motacillidae; genus Motacilla; species Motacilla alba. The sequence continues at coordinate 8,338,241 of NC_052030.1, read as the reverse complement.
TCATTGGATTTTGTCCAAATTCTGTATAAATACCTAGATTAGAATGATACCCCTATGACATGAAACTCCTCTTCAGCTATGAATACTTGGGTGTTTCCCTCCTTTTTGGCAGATTGGTGTAATGAACGTGTCTGGTAAAATTTAACACAGTTTGAAGCAGTAATGATCAGCTTGCAACACGAATAGATTTTGCTAGAGAACACGAATTCTTTGCCACCCTAATGTGTGTTAAAATCCTCCACTGCAGGAAGTGTTCTTCAGATTGTGTCAGCCCCTGGGCAGCAGTACCTGAGGCCTCAGGGCCCCGTGGTCATGCAGACAGTTTCCCAAGCAGGAACTGTGCAGAATGCCCTGAATGCTTTAGGAAACCAGCATCAGGCAGGTGGCCCAGCTTCCACTGCAGTCACACAGCAAGGTGGGTTCTTCAGCCTGAAGAAATGTCTCTGTCTAAATATTCAATTGCTAAAATCACATTCATATCTGACTCCCAAATTGTTGCAGATCATAATTCTGTAAGTTGAGCTCAGAAGTGGGTAAACCATGAGGCAAATCTTTGCAGTTTGTATTTGGTGTGTTCTGGAGTTTTAAGAAAATTTTAAGTGCAAACTTAGGAGAGCATGTAACATAATTATAATTTTTTTACCTGTTTTGCCTTTGGTCAATTTTTTTTTTTGGGAAGAAGTGAATTTGAAATACTTTTAAAATTTTTGCAAGGAAAAATCAAGGGTGATCAGTTTTTATACTGGCAGAGAATGTCCAGTGATTGTCTCCGTTTTTCCACATTGATTTTGCTTTTATCTAATTTCTTTCACTTTTCTAGCTTATCAAGCTACAGTTTTCTAGTTCCCTCTGCAAATGTTGCTTAGGTATTTGGTGCCTTACTGTAAATGTGATCAGTTCCTTGCTTAAAAACACAACCAAGATATTGATCAAAAATAATGGAGAAATTATGCATTTACAACAAAACAGCAGATTATTAAATGAAGATAGATATAACACTAGAAGTTAATTCCCTGAAAATAGCCATCTGCTGTAATTTTCTTGGGATATAAAAAACCATTCCTTCAAAATGGTATGATGCTCTTACGGTGTAGTTAACTGTCTGGGTAAACATCTGCTAACAGTTGAATTTACAAGAATGCTACTGAAATTCCATCATATGATTTCACCAATTTGTAGATACACTCAGTTGATGTGTTTTCTGAAAACTCTTCGATGATTTGCTCAAGATAAGTTAAAACAATCTTTTTCTGAATTAGAACATTTTCTGTTTTCTACTGTGTTCATATTAACATTTTCCAAATGTCAATGTGTATTGCACTATACATGACATTTTGAATAATGTACAAATGGAGCACAGCACTTTGCTTAGTACAAAGCAAAGTAAAATTCCATTGATCTATCTTGGAGTTTTGTGAGAACAGTTAATGTGAATATCTGTCAGAGAGCTGATGTATAACAAAGTACAAATTTGCAATACTCAATGGACATTTAGACCAAAAATTTGTCTGCAGCAATGATGTATTACAGCTATGAAGTGTCTACTTATTGAAAATAATAAAGAGACCAATTTTCAGATGAATAAGTGTATAAACACAAGGTTTATCCTCAGTTTGTATTCCAGGTAGAGCTGCAGTTACTAACTTGCCATCTGGTGACATGGGAGCAGTGTTAAAACCAGCACCTTTGCATGGACAGCCACAGGTACTCAATTTTTATTTTCTTGTGGAAACACCACTTTTCAGAATCAATAGTAAGTCTGTGTAATAGTTGAAAGCTATAATTTGCAAAGCTGGAATTAATCAGGGACTTTGATGATTATAGAGTAGGTAAACATCCCAACTTCTGTCCATGTTTCAGGTTGACAGATCTGACGCATTTGTAATCCGTAGATAAAATAATCTGGTGTATAAAGGCAGCTGATAGCTTTCTTGTGCTGTGATAGACAGGTTCTTGTAACTGTAATATATCTTAATTATATAGTAATGCATAAATAAAGAAATCCTGTGGGTATTTTGTGTTTTGAACATGATGGCAACAGGGTAAATTTTTATCGGTAAGATAACTCAAACAACTTACAAAGTGTAGGGAAACATAGAGAATATATCCAAAAGCTATGAAAATGTACCTTTAAAAAGCAAGAAGATGCCAAACTAAGGAAAATTGACTCTTTAATATGAACTGAATTCAGCTATAGTCTTCAGATTTGGTATGAAATGCATACCTTTAATAATTGCTCTAAGTAGTAATTCTACTCTAGGATCTATACTCTGATCCTGATAGTTTCATTCTAAAGAACCTCAAATCCCTCATTTATTATTACTGTGATGAGCAGCAAATGTGGTTTTCATTCACCTTCTCTTTGCAAAGGAGACGTTTGAGGAGAAGAACCGGCTCTTGAAGGAGCGCCTGGACAGGATCTTCTCCGGCAACGAGCGCCGCTGCTCGCGCGCGCCGGTGTACGGCCGGGACGTGCTGAGTGTTTGCTCCCTGGCTGGGGACACAAAGGCCTCCCAGCTGCCTTCCAGTGAGGGCAACAGCTGGAGGTGGGCTGGCTTTGTCAACTGCTGCCTTTCCACAAGTGCCTGCGGAGGCCCGAGTAACCCCTTGAGGGAAATGATCCTGGGTTTGGTTCAGCAACAGGAATCTCTGAAGGATCTTGTTAACAGGTAATGTGTGCCTCTGCCCTACAAGCCTCTACACCTCTAGTTATTTCTAAAACACTTCTCAACAAGGCTTAAAGCTTTGTTTCTGTTGATGAGCTTATTTGGTTTAGACTGGTTTATTTAGCAGTAGATGATGTGCAGCATGGAAGTAAAAATAAGTCACTTGGATCTTTATAAATAAGTGTTTTCAGTGCCTCTTTCCTAATTTGAAGCCCAAGTTCGGCTAACCTACTTAGACTTACATTCTTATGCTTTTGGATTTACTTGAATAGGTACCACTTGGACCCAACTAACAAGAGTTAAGACCCAGAGATGCAGGCAGAAGCTGGTTTAGCCAAGCCTGACTTTGACTGCTGTGCCTATGATTATTGATGATCATTTTGTGTGTAGCTTTTAAAATCAATATTGCCTTGTTTTTATGCTTTTCACAGGGCTCTCTTTGTGTTGCCAGCTGCAGTTGCTGCTCCCCCATGTTTCTATGTAGCAAATCCTCCCCCTTCATACAGTCACAGACTGAAACTCCTTAAGCACAGCCTGAGGCAGAAGGCAGCTCCACACTTGCATCAGTTGCAGCAGCTGACAACTCCTCACTTGCTGCAGTTCCCTGACCTCCGGCTGGTGCAGTATGACTCAGGTAAGGGACATTTGCTGACAAGATTTCAGTAATTTCCTCTATCACGTGAATGGAACTTCTATATAAAACCATTATTGTTTTTTCTGTTTGAATTATAGGAAAATTAGAAGCTCTTGCTGTCTTGCTTCAGAAGTTGAAATCTGAAGGGCGCCGTGTGCTGATTTTGTCACAGATGATTCTGATGCTGGACATACTGGAGTTGTTCCTGAATTTCCATTTCCTCACTTTTGTGAGGATTGATGAATATGCCAACCAGGAGCAACGGCAGGTACGTGTGCCCCTGCCACCTGCCCACTGGTACAGCAATAAGTGCTGCCCAGGCTTGTATACACTACAGCAGAGAAAGGAAATTTGCCTTGTTTTGTATTCAGTTTAAAACACTTGACGTGTTTTTATCCCTTTTTTTATAGTGAATTTGGTTTGGTATTTTATTTTGGTGTGCATTTTATTTAGTCCTTGCTTTTATTCTGTTTATGTAGGAGCTGATGAAAATTTTCAACAGAGACAAGCGCATTTTCTGTGCCATCCTCTCCTCTCACAGCCGTTCCACAGGAGTCAATCTTGTGGAGGCAGACACTGTTGTGTTCTATGACAATGATCTGAACCCAGTGATGGATGCAAAAGCTCAGGAATGGTGTGACAGAATTGGGAGATGTAAAGATATCCATATATACAGGTGATGGTGACAGTCAACATCTGCTCTTTGACATGTTTTATTGTGAGGTTAGTTCAGATAGTGCTGCCCTGGATGATCTGGAATAAAGTGGAAACAGTGCTGAAAACCACTGCCCTTCAATAAAAAAGATGCCAGAGTATCCTATGAAAAAGTGTGGGGGGGGGTTTAACACCCAGTGTAGTAAATGAATCATACCTGCATGGGTATTGTCTGTTAGTCTACATGGAATTTTTTAAGGGATCCTTTTCATTGTTGTTTTCAGTTTGTTTTTTTTTTTTAATTACATAAATTAGAAGACAGCTGTGAAGTAAAGGTGGTAGTGTGTTTTTTTCTGGGCCTGCACCATAACTAAAAAAACTCCCACATACTACCACATTTTAAACATTTAGTGGTATTCTCTAAGGACAGTTTGTCTTTTTATTTCTGAAAGCTGGTTTGGAAATGGCTTATCAGATTTCTATGGTTTTTTCCTTTTTTTTAGGCTTGTCAGTGGTAATTCTGTAGAAGAGAAACTTTTGAAAAATGGCACAAAAGACTTGATCAGAGAAGTGGCTGCTCAGGGAAATGACTATTCAATGGCCTTTTTAACACAGGTAAGTTAATATTTGGAATGCATTGAAACACCCATGTTGCAGTGTTTAATAAATTCAAGCATCTGTGTTGGAGTGTTTAATAGCAGTTTAGTGGAAATCTGTCTGGGCTAGAATTAATAAGGAGGCATCTTGGATTGCATGATTGCTTGAACTCTCAGTGTTGGGGCCACGTTCTTTCAAATATTGTCCATCTGTTTTGTTCCGTTATTTGCATAGTGATGCACAGACATCACCCATGACTTAATATACTGTGGTTTCTTCACCCTGCTGCAAAATTTTACAGAGCTTTTAAGGGTGAAGGTCTCAACAGCTTTGAAAATGTGAAATAAGTTTAATAAATGTGGATATTTAGAGAGATAGGCTTTGAATTGCTGCTCTGAAGATAGATGAGACAGTGACTGCACTGGTGAAGCCAGGCTGTCCTGTCTGGCACTCCTGATGCTCCCAAAAACTGAATGTATTTCTCTTTTTTCTTTCTATTTACCAAGCAAACAATTCAGGAATTGTTTGAGGTTCATTCTCCTATGGAGGATTCTGGATTTAGAGTGAAAGCAGAAGAATTTGTAGTACTTTCTCAAGAGCCGTCTCCAGCAGAAAATATTTCACCTAAAGTTGCAAGACCATTCATTGAGGTAATGATTAACACACACATTAAAAATACAGCTGTGCAACATTAGTATTAAACAGCTGAGTAATCCCATTTTATTCAAGTAAATTCTGTCAGTCTCTTTTTCTTGTAGTTTTATGCTCTTTTGTCGTTTGCCTTGTGACAAAACTGCCAAAAGCCCAAAGCTGAGTTTTATAATTTCTGGGACTGTTCCTCTTGCTGAAGCAGAGACTTCAGAAATTTAGTGAACTCCTTTCGAGTTTCTTTCCATATTTTTGAAGTCTTAATTATTTTTAAAATATATCTCTCTGAAAGGCCCTCAACAGCATTGAACGAGAGGATGAGGAGTCAAATGATCACATCCAAGAAACAGGATCTGAGTCAAGCATTGAACCTTTAATCTCAGAGCTCTGTGAGACAAAATACAAAGAAGAGCCCTCACAGCTGCAGGAGTTAGTTGCTGTTGTGGATCAGGTACCGTGTCTTCCCTTGAATTGCTGTCTAAAAAGTAATGTTTAGTTCAAATGTTTCAATTTCTTTGCAGTCTGACCTTAAAGCAACTTTGTTGTTTCTCCCATTAAATGGCCGGGAGATCTCCCGCTGATTTAAAATGTTAAGATGAGTTTGAAGGAGAGCTTTGATACTTCATGTAATGTTTCTTTTATTACCCTCAAAGTAACATTTTTCCCCTTTGATACTTCCCTCAGCTGACTCCAATTGAGAAGTATGCTTTGAATTATCTGGAGCTCTTCCACGGTTCAGTTGATGACAATGAGCCACGGCTGAGTGAGGTAAAACAAATCTTTCTTTGCCATGTTATTCTGTCACAGAACAACATTTATTATATTTTCAATATGAAATGGAAGTTTCTTCAGTGATGTGGAATATATTGTAGGCACGTCTGTGATCTTCTCTTGCTATACCTTATGAACAGCATAATGCCTTCCAGAGAGCTCATTATTTTGGGATTCTCTGGTTTAAGCAGGTGTCAGTTCTTAATTTCTTTTTTATAAAATGGGAATTGCTTTCAGCCCGGCTCAGCAAATATTTGTTGTACTCCATTGATAGCAGGGGAAAAAATTTCATTAATTTTAGTGAGCCTGTGTTCTGGTTGTCTTCATTGTTTAACTGAAATTCTTTGATTGCTTTATATTGATGGGTTTTAAAACCCTCCACAAAGACCAAAAAAATATCTTCTAAATGCTTGTGAAAGTATGTGTTAAGAAATTGCTATAAGATTCCTGTGCCTGAAAATGTCAAAGTTTAAGGCATTTATGCATAAAATTGCAAATTGATTATTTCTAATCCAGTGCCTGTTACAGGATAAAGTTTCTAAGCAGTCTGACTTTAATCTAGATGGAACTGAAAACTGCAAAGAAAGCCTGGGAAATCCAGCATATGAAGGAGTTAAAGGAAAGAGAGCAAAAAATGCTTTGGGAAGATGAAGAGGAACTTCTCACCTACACTCGGGAGGATGCGTACAACAAAGTAATTGCTGTTTAGTCTTGTTTTTTCTAAGTAGTTATTTCTTAACAGTTAGTCTGAGAATACCTTTACCCTTCAGGTTGCAGTTGGATCATTTGAATTATGTTCTCTTTTTGCTTAAGATAATTCTTTTTGCTTAAGATAATTTGATAATTCTCTTATTTGTGTAGGAATATGTCTATGAAGGTCCAGATGGACAAACTGAAATTATGCCAGTAAGTAAAAGTAACACCAGGCAGCCTAAACAGGCTTTTTATTTTATGAAACATTAAGATCAGTGGAGAGTTAACATTGCAGTAATTACAGACTTTATTCTGTGCAGCTCTGGACTCCTCCTACTCCACCTCAGGATGACAATGATATCTACATAGATTCTGTTATGTGCCTGATGTATGATACCACCCCTATTCCAGAGTCAAAATTGCCTCCAGTGTACGTCAGGAAGGAGCGTAAACGACACAAAACAGATCTCTCTGGTGAGTGTGTGCTCAAAACTGTTCTGAGATTTATTGCTGAAATTTCAAAAAATCAGAGGGGTTTTCATACCTCCTATATATTCAGAATGCATTGAAACAAGCATCTGTGTTGGACTGGTCCTGTAAAGATCAAGTTTGTGTGTTTTGAAGGGATGAAAATTCTTGTATCACCATGGCCTTGAAGCAGTGGAATCACTGGAAGGCTCAGTTCTTATGGCATGTTTTCTCTTTAGACATTAAAGTCTTCTTGAAAGGATAGTTTTAGAAAGCAGACATTCTACTTTGTCAGCTTGGACAGGGCTGGTCTTACTTTATAACAGGCTCTGTTTAGTTCCTGGCTGTGCTTTTCAGAGGCAGTAGGGAATACTCTGTACAAGTATGAGCATTTTGCATTCTGTAGGCAGAGGAATCAAAGAATGACAGTATCTACCAATAATGCTTTATGTTTTGTCTTAGCAGCAGGTAGAAAGAAGAAGCAACGTCATGGGGAGACAGTTATCCCACCTCGTTCACTCTTTGATCGAGCAACTCCAGGAATGTTGAAAATGCGCCGCGAGGGCAAAGAGCAAAAGAAGAACATCTTGTTGAAACAACAGACACAGTTCGCAAAGCCTTTGCCAACTCTTGTCAAACCAGCTACTGAGGTTGGACAGGATAATCCAGAGTGGTTGATCAGCGAAGACTGGGCACTTCTGCAGGTCAGATGATACCTGCAGCTTCTGTTTTTGTTGTGTTTTTATTCCTGCACTTTATCTCTTCAAGGTTGTTTCTATTTCTTAATGGCAATTTGCTGTCATAACTTGGAACAGCTTGCCTGTCATTTGTGCTCCTCTAAGGAGAAATTAAAGGCTAAAGTACAAAATGTATGATTAAGCCCTATTGTTGTTTTAGAAACCACTTACTGTTATTCAGAGTAGTTGTGCTGGCTGGACACTGGATAATGCAGCTAAGGTTCTTCCCACCTTTGAGGGGAGAGCAGCATTTGAATAGCAGCTCTCTGTCCCTCTCATACCAATCTCCCACCGTTTCCCTGCACATCAGTCAGCATTAAAGCACTGCCCTGTTGGGTGAGTTTGCCTGTTTATTCTCTGTGGCTGTAGCTGAACACAGAGCCTTGGCCCTGAGCTGTCCCACTGCGGTAACGGTGTGTGGGCGCACGCAGGTAAGGGAAGGTTTGGAAGATGGCAACGATGTCTCCTGATGCATTTGTACCTTTCTGTGTTGCAGGCAGTGAAGCAGCTGCTGGAGCTTCCTTTAAACCTTGCTGTTGTGTCGCCAGCACACACTCCCAACTGGGACCTGGTCAGTGATGTTGTTAACTCCTGCAGCAGAGTCTATCGCTCGCCCAAGCAGTGCCGCAACCGATACGAGAATGTCATAATCCCAAGGGAGGAAGGAAAGGTGAGCTCACCTGGAGTGATGCGTCTTTTTTTTTACCTTAAGTTGTAGAGCTTTTTTTCCTTAACTCCATAAACACTTGTTTTTTGTTAAACGTTTCAACAGTGTAAATAAATAACTTTTAAAAGATCTTTTTAAATTATTCTCATCAGGATTTCCACTTATTTTATGTGATTTCTTTGAAAAGAAAAAGCACCTGAACAAAATCTTCCACAAAAGATCATCTAACTTTCCTTCTTATTTTACAGCTAATGTACGAAGCTAATCCTAAAAAGAAGACAAAAAGTATTTATAAGGTGTGCATTGGTATTCTTTCAAAATCAAATCTAGACACTGTGGTATTTAGCAGCAATGGAGGTGGGCAGATAATTCATATGAGATCCATGTTGAGTGTTACTTGAGTTCTGAAACATCAATTAAAATTCCAAATTTATTTTTCCTTTCTTTGTTGATACAGTGGATTGACACCAGACTTCAGCTTTTGGATTTGATAGATAAATTTTAGATCATGCAAGAAGTTTGTGATTTCACTTAAACTGTAGTTGGCATTTTTCCACCATGTATCTTATCCTGATGGTATTTAAGATCTGTAAGAATGAACTTCATGCTAGAGTCTAAGTGGATTACAAATACATAGTGAATTTGATGCCTGAAACACATTTTAGTAAATAAGGATGATAGGACACTACAGAAACAAAACCAAATTCCGTGACTGTGAACACCTTCTTCCAAACCACACAGCAATTTAGTCACAGAGTTGGGTGGAGAATCCAGAACTTCTGGCTGTAGTCCCATTCTCTGGCTGCTAAGGAGGTTTGTCCCTGGCAGTTTCTGCTTAGGAGAAGCCAAATGTTAGACTGGCATGGTGTGTGGATGTTAACCTAGCTTTGTTGGGAGAGCAGTGCAGTGATGGTTTTGTTTTATTATCTTACGTGTGCGCTATGCATAACTATAAACTAATGGGCTCTTGGTTTGGGTAATGAATTAAACTTGCAAAATCTAAACTAAAGCAAAGATTCTTTCTCAAATTAGAGTTTGCCATTTTGTATGTCCCCAAGTGCTGATGCCAGTGTGACCGTGAGAACTGCTCCTTATTTTGCTCTTTCTTTATATATTTCCCATAGAGTTTTGTGTGACAGTAAGTTATCAGTGACACGAGGCAGGAACCAGTCTGTGATAGATATGTTGGAGAGTGTTTTTAAATAATCTACGAGCGCGCCTTGTGTTTAAACATAGACAAAATGCCCTGCTGGGTGAGTTTGCAATTGAAAGTTGCTTTGTTTTCTTTTTTTAGACTAAAAACAGTCGCCCACTTCGTACCAATCAGATCTATGCTCAAGATGAGGGTGCAACCCACACACAGCTTTATACTAATCATTTTGAGATGATGAAAATGATTGCAGGGAAACGAAGTCCACCTATCAAACCTCTGTAAGTTTACCTGGGATCATTGATCTCCTGTCACCACAGATCTCCTGGAAACTGTGTTTTGAATGGCTCTCAAAGCCCAGAGTTATTCTGCACTCTGTTTCTCTGTTCTTGATCTCTCTCTCTCTCTGTGTTGTGTGTTAGTGGAAACACCTCCATACTTCATGTGTTTGGGTCTCACTGCAGGAATTTGCTCTTTGTCATTAAGAGCAGAACTGCATTCAGTTGGGGTTTTTTTAATCTACTTTATCCATTTGCCTGAATTGTAGACAATTTGCTGTCTGTGCTGTTTAGTAGTCCATTCCTTCCTATGTATTTTCCTGCAGTTTTTTGTTATTTATTTAGTAGTTACTCTGAGTCTTTCTTAAATGTCTGTCTGTATGCAGGCTCCAGTACTGGCTGGAATATCATGGACTTCACTAAATGTGAAGTTAAATGTGTGAAATGAAATATTTTTTTAAGGTTTTTCTGTCTCAAGTAATAGAGTTTTTCTCAATTTCAGACTTGGCATGAATCCTTTCCAGAAGAATCCAAAGCATGCATCGGTGCTTGCTGAAAGGTGAGCACTCCCTGTCTTGAAGGAGTGATAAATTGCATAAAAGTGCTTTTTTTTATTTTCTTTTTTTTTTTAGGTTTCAGTTCTTTCTAAATATTGTGTGTTTTGTCTCATTATTATTTCTAGTGGAATCAACTATGATAAGCCCCTCCCTCCGATTCAAGTGGCGTCCCTCCGAGCAGAACGCATTGCCAAGGAGAAAAAGGTATGGTCCCATCTCTGCTGCACAGATGACTGCACTAATTAAAAAATCAGGCAACAGATGAGGTATGAGCAAAGCTGCCTCCTGGGAGAAGCTTGGCAGTACAATGGATGTTATGAGCAGCTGCACGTTGTTCATGTACAGGGATTTAGATAACCAAGGCCCAAAGTAGGACCTTTCCTTGAACTTCTTGTCACTCTCAGACCCCTTAAACAATGAGGAGCATATTTTTGCAAAAGATTCTAAAACATTGAAAAATGTTGTTTAATTCTTGACCATTCTGTAGCCTCCTTTCTTATATTATTCAGAAAGGACTACTTGTCCTTGCTTTTGGATGATAAGTTGTTTGTTGTGCTATGCTCTAAGCCATAAAACCATGAGTACATCTTGCAGTTTGAAATGAGTCAGGTTGTGTAACTTGGACTTGAAAAGTGAGGGCAGCTTTGTGGGCTGTCTCCGGTTAGAATTAAAGGGGTTGTGTGGATAGAAATAAAGAGGTTTTATCTTGTTGTTTTGTTTTATAAAAACCACATCTTGCTTGTTCCATGCTTGAAGACTGAAGGTGCCCCTTGCCTTGCAGGCGCTGGCGGAGCAGCAGAGGGCCCAGCAGCAGACGGGCCCCCAGCCCCAGCAGCCCCAGGCGGGCCAGCAGCCCCCCCAGCAGCCCCCCGTGCAGCAGGCCCAGGCCCAGCCACAGGCACAGGCACAAGCACAGGTAGTTCAGCAGCCACAGGCTGTGGTGCAGACTGCAGTCACTACTGTGGCCAACACAGCAGTATTGGTAAGAAAGGGAGAGCTCGGTGCCTCTGATGTAGTAACTTCAGTTCTTCTGTGTGTGCTGTATTTGTGTCATGTTTTCTCTGGAAAGAGAATTTTAGGTCAGTATAGTGAGATCAAAGATATTTTTTCTTGTTTGCTTTCCCTGGTTATGCTGAATGTCTTCTGATTCCTTGATTTATTAAGACTATTTGTACCATTGTAGCCACAGATCTTGGCATTCTGAGCTGGAAGAACACCATGCAAAGATGGTTTTTCCTTTTTCACTTTAGACTTTCATTTAGTGAGGTCTTAGTGAACAGATGTACATGGTCAACGAGAAGTATTTGTAAAGAGAACTTGCAGAATACAGAGAGTAAAAGAGAATGTAGCTGTTATAAGGATTCAGTTAAAGAGCTTAAAAGCCAAAGATTCATTAACCTTTGCAGGGCAAGTGAAATGATGCATCCTACAGGAAATACCATGGTGCTTTTACTGTGAATTTGTGCAAAGTTTTCATGTCTTCCCCAAATCTAGAGTCTGAATGAGTCTGATGACGGGTCTGTGGCCTTTGTATTTAGAGCCAATCCAGTTTGCATAGTAATGTGTGCAGGCAGTGGTGGATTTATTTTGCTTGCTGCAGAGCAGGAGAACCACAGCTTTTGCAGAAAGACCCAGAGGATGTGTTCTGACCCACAAGCACTGCTGTGTATGAAGTGCTCAGTGATGTTCCTGTATGAGTGGTTGTGCAAGGTATTGCTCCCTTCCTCTGCTAACAGGGATGTCCAGTGACCAGGCTTTACCACACCCCTGGCTGGTCTGCAGTTGCTCATTAGTGAGACAGAATCCTGATACCTGTGGGCATGAGTTGCTGTGATCTGTAAAGTCAATGAACAGCTGCAGAAATCTCTGTGTGTTCCATTGCATTTTTGTTATTTTGTCACTTCTGGAATAGAGCACTGTGTTAAGCAATGCTCAGTTTTCTTTTATTGTTTTTCTGAACTGTCTTAATTGTCTTCTAATTAGGCAGGCACCATCAAAACAGCAGTGACGGGGACGAGCATCCAGACTGGTAAGGGGACTTTGTAACTGGGCATGGGAGGTGATGGGACATTGGGATTTTCACTTCCAGAATCTCACATTTAATCCTGGCTTGCTTTCAGCTACAGTGAGTGGAAATGTGATTGTGAACACTGTTGCTGGGGTCCCTGCTGCCACCTTCCAGCCCATCAATAAGCGTCTGGCCTCACCTGTTATACCTGGGACGCTGACTGTGAGTAGATCCTGTCACTAGCCGTGTCCCTGGACACACTGGGTTGCATGTTTTAACAGCATATCTTTAGCTTTCCATGTTGTCAGAAATTCTACTTCTTGCAAATGTCATGTGCATCTTGGGATTCTTTATCAAACCTCTCTCTCTTACCAGACACACTGGAATTGTTTATCAGAAAAAAATGCTTAATATTGTTAAAAATAGTTTATAGGGAAGTGCTGCTAAAAGCAATGTATTATGTCATTAACATTTTCAGCCTGTAACTGTTTTGTGCTTTATTAATTATGATCTTTATGTTAATGGTTTAAGACTATGGAAGATAAAGCAAAATAATGAAAGGTACTAAAATCAAATGTCTATAATGGAGTGAAGGGTTTGGTGATCAGCCTGTTGGAAAAAGATTTAACCACATGCTGATTTTAAGATTCATCCAAACAGATGTGTTAGACAGATTTGCAGCTTTTTTTCTTTTGCATTTTTCATGCTTGTTTTTAAAATTTCCTAGAAGGCCAATTCCATTTCCAGAAGGGAGATGTGAGGTGTGGGAAGGGAGCAGTAATGGCTGTGTTCCTTGCAGACCTCGGGAGGCACCGCCACTGCCCAGGTGGTTCACAGCCAGCCCCGAGCGGCCGCGGCGCCGGCAGCGTCCACCGAGCTGGTGACCATCGCCTCCACGCAGGGCGTGCGCGCCGTCACATCGGTGACAGCTTCCGCCGTGGTCACCACCAACCTCACGCCCGTGCAGACCCAGACAAGGTCTTTGGTGACCCAGGTCACACCAGGTAATGGTCCTGTATAGTGGATGTTTTTGCCCCTGACGAGGGGGAGAGAATGATGCATCTGACTCCATCTTATCAGAAGGCTAATTAATTAATTTATTATACTATATTACATTGTATTACATTGCATCTAAAATGAATCTGCCCAGCACTCAACTGCACTCCCCTGCACAGAATCTCGTGACTGTCAGCCAACAATCCTGACACACACACACACTCTTGGCCCTGATAGGCCAAGGAAACAAAACACCATCACTTTGGGTAAACAGTCTCCATATTGCGTTCTACTTTGGCACAAACACAGGTGCAGCAAATGAGGTAAGAATTGTTTTGATCATTCTCTGAGGTTCAGAGAATGTGAAACCCAGAAATATTCTTGGAAAGAATTGTGCCTTGCTTTTCTCTGTGAAATGTGGCAACAGTTCTGTGTTCAGGGACTTTTTCCAGTAGTGCACAAAGGGCCCCAGAATTCCTGTAGATCCACCACCACGGCACCACAATATTGGAAGTCTGGGATGCAATTAAACAGGGCTATGATTTTTAACTTGCTTTATTCTTGGTGCTCAGATGACATTTATCACCAGTATTTCTGGATAAAGTATGGCAATAGAGAGCTTGGCCCCTAGGCATTGCAATTTAACAATATTATTAACAATCTAGCAGTAAAATATTAGAATTGACTGTCTTGACTAAAAACCATTGTGAAGAAAGGCCCTTGTATTTTATGATCTACTCTGCTTTTACATCATGCTCATGATAATGTGTTCTTACATGTAGTAAATCCACAAAGTGTGCTGGAGCATAAAAATAAGCATTTAACAGCTCGACTTCTCAGGTGAAATTCATGAGTGAAACCGAATGTTGAAAAGTATTTGTCATAACATTCTGTTTTTTCTTTATTCACAGCTACTCCAACAGTCCAGCTGTCAGGCAAAACCATCACCCCTGCTCACTTCCAGCTTCTGAGGCAACAGCAGCAGCAGGCTGCTCAGGTGCAGGTCCCACAGATCCAGGCACAGGCACAAGCTCAGTCTCCAGCTCAAATCAAAACTGTAGGGAAATTGTCACAGGTGAGGAACCACTCATGAGGTAACGTAGCACATTGCTGTCATTACTGTAAGCTTCCTTAGCAGTGTGTGTTGTTCTGTTTTCTTGGGCTACAGTGAGATGTATTTCCCTCTTAAATTTCATCCTTCTAAAATTTCATGCAGGCAGTGAGTCTGACAGCACTTTCAATAGTAGAGTAGGGCAGGATGGAAAGCACTTACTGTTGCTCACTGGAAGCCATTGTGTAAAAGAGTTACATTTTAGATACTTGATCTTAGCTCTAGTCTGGTACAAATGTTTTTCCTTTTAAGCTTTGGATGCATCTCCATTTTTCTCCTGTAACGTAAACCGTTAGAAATGATGGAGGTGTTTGATTTTTGCAGGAGCAGCTGATCAAGTTGCAGAAGCAGAAGCTGCAGCTCCCCCAGCAGCAGGCAGCACAGCAGACACAGCAAGGGGCACAGCAGCAAACAGCACAAGTGCAAGTGCAGCAGCAGCAGCAAACCCAGCAGCTGACTGCTGTGACAGCCCCTCGTCCTGGCGCTGTCCTCACGGGCACTACGGTCACCAACCTGCAAGTGGCACGCCTGGTGAGTTGGCTTTGACTTGGCAAAAACTGTCTCAAACATCTCACTCTTGTCTGGTTTCAGTGAGCTGGGCACTGATCATTCACACTCACAAGTGCCCTTTGCATTGCTCTCGCAGTTCAGAAGGAAAACTGTAACATAAATGGCTTTACATGGTATTTACCCATTGATACCATCTGTGAATTGTGTCACTATATAGGAGCCATTACATTTAGAAACATTTACAGCTGTCACTTTATAATCACCTGTTATATGCAGCAAATCTTTCTGTGCTGGTACAATAATCTTCATTCCTTACTGCTTAGACTCGTGTTCCTGCTTCCCAGCTCCAAGCACAAGGACAGATCCAGGCCCAGACTCCACAAGCAGCCCAGGTTGCTCTGGCAAAGCCTCCAGTGGTGTCTGTTCCAGCTGCTGTTGTGTCATCTGCAGGAGTCACCACACTCCCTGTGACTGTGGCAGGCATTAGTGTTGCCATTGGGCAGCCACAGAAAGCAGCAGGTATGTGAATGCAAGTTGGATATAGGAAGAATTGTATTTCATGGCTGTTTCCTATAGTATAGACAATTTTTTTTCTTGTAGGAAAATTGTTGTTGGAACAAAAAATTAGCTTACTTATGCCCTTGGAGAAGAAATTTTCTCCACTGTCAAAACTGTGTCTTATTCCCATTAAAATCAGTAGGTTGTTAGTGCTCAAAGCTGTGCAGATGTATAAGTCTGTAAAAGCAGAATTTGTGTGTGCAAGCTGTGATTACTAGGACAAAACAGTAAGCTGAAGACTCTTGCAGTTCTAATTATTTCTGTAATTTTCAGGAGGCCAGACAGTAGTTGCACAGCCACTGCATGTCCAGCAGCTGCTGAAACTCAAGCACCACCAAGCAGCACAGCAGCAGAAAGCCATCCAGCCCCAGGTTGCACAGGGACAAGCTACTGTGCAGCAAAAGGTACCATTGTCTGCTCTGCCATTAACCTGTGCAGTGGTTCTGGATGACCAGGATGCCCCTAGAGAATCAGTCAGGATTTCTAGGGGTGAATCTTTTGTATATCTAGAGAGAACAGGTTCTCAGGTGCTTAATTTTTTTTTCTGTAAAGTGGTTGATTGGTAGTTTTTAGTAAGTGTATTGTTGTGTGAGTGTTGTGTGTAAGAGAGAAAGTTTTCATTAAATACTTTAATTCTGAATACTTGTGTAAATGCATGAAGGCTTTCATCTAGTGCTCATTTTTATTGCCTTTTATAAAAATAATGAAATGTAATTAATCTCTTTTTCCCCACATAGCTGCTCTTTAAAATACACTTAACTTTTGTAGTCATTGATGCCTTTTTTAATCTTGTGCAGATAAATGCTCAACAAGTCACGGTCCAGACCCAGCAGCAGACTTCCCAGCAGCAAAAAGTAACTTATGCTACACAGCCTGCCATTAAAACACAGTTCTTAACAACTCCAATTTCCCAAACCCAGAAACCAGGTGGAACCCAGCAAGTGCAGGCCCAGATTCAGGTACAGGTAACACAGGTTTACACCTTTAAACTGTACTGGGACTGGAGAATTGTAAGGACAACAGGTGAGGTAGAATTCAGCACCCACTCATTTTAATTCTAGTCACACGTTCATTTAAATTGACTTTTTAATAAAATTCACTGGTGCTGCATGTGTGGCCTTACAGCGAGTCAGAGCAACTGTGAGCTGCAAGTTTGCCTTTCCTCTTTGAAATAAAATCATTGAGTCACTCCTTTTTATTAGGCAAGGGATTCCATACTGTCTTTACTAAGGAAAATTCCACCAGTTTTTCCTGTTTCTGGTGCTGCTCAGAGCCTAATCTCTGGTAGCCAAGAGTAGGTGACAGCTCACATACTTTATTTTCTGCATAACTGGATCAGCCTAACAAAGGGAAAAGAAGGGTGTTAGGAATTGGAAGCCTTACTCTTTCAAAAGTATATCCCAGATAATAGAACCTGTTAGAACTCGTGTGCTTCCTTGAGTTTTCTAGGTAGTCGGGATGAAATGACTCTGTTGTAGTTAAAAATGAAAATATTTATCTTCCTCCCATAGCTAAGTTCTTTTCACTGATCTAAAATGTTTCATAAACATTCATCCTCACTGAAAATGCCAAGCTGCAGCTTACCATTAACAGGCCTTGTGTTTTGCTGCTATCAGCAGCTTTTTATTTTGATCCAGTCTTTCTTTATTTCATATCACTACAGGTTGCAAAACTCCCACAAGTGGTCCAGCAACAGGCTACTGTTGCCAACATTCAGCAGATGGTTTCAGTTTCCCAACAGGTAGGATTTGCTCTCGTCAGATATAGCACTAGAAACATGATCTTTAGAAAAGCTCATTTTTTTGGAATGTGTGTATTTTTCACGTTATGTGTGGCACAGGTAGTATTTTTGAAGGGTATAGCAAGTGCCTTTCTATAAAAATAAGTCTTGAATACTGAATCAGCTGAGGTATATTCTCTGGTCTAAAACTCTTGTAGATGTAGCAATGTTTGTTCAGCACTGTAGATAACTGAAAAACAGATTTTTAAAAGTGTTTTCTAGAGCTGAAAGGATGTTTAAAAATTGGTGATGTATGGTCAATATAGCAAATAATTGAACTAATGAGCACCATCTGAGCTTTTCCCACAAAAATTAGGACAAATTGAAGGTTACAAGTTTTTTTGTTTCAGTTCATAGAGCTATGCCAAGTGCTCTGTAAAAGGCAGAATGGTGTGGTAGCTGTTCCAAATGTGTGCTGGTAGCAGACAGGGCTCCAGCAGGAGAAGCTCAGGTGGTTTGATTCCCCTCCCCTAATGACCAGGCAGTTTAATTAACACTGTTTAGAACAATGTCATCCAGATCATTAGCAACAGGCCTAACTTAGGCAGTTGATTGGCAGGAATGATTTCACTTTGGAGGGTGGATGAAGTTCTTGCCTTTGGTGCACAAAACTCTGGGCCAGATGGCTCTTAGTCTGCCACAGTTCACAGTGCAGAATAAAATCTGTGACTCTATCTCCAAATGGTGATGAAGTGGTAAGCTGTCTATAACCACCTCAGATGTGAATGCTTCAAGGATGAAGTAGACAGCAGGAAGTAGAAACCTCATCAGTCAACACAAGTTGAGTTGCCCTCTGTAGTCAGGAAGAGCTCCTAGATAATTTTCAAAAGTCATCAATGGTGGCATGACTGTTGGAGTCTGTGGCAAAAAGAAAAATAGTTTCCCTCCCATGTACACCAGTGACTTCAGTGGCAGTAGTTTTAGGCCATGATAAGTATTTTTTAAACTATGGTCTTTATGTGTTTGTGGCATTCTTTTTATCTGCATTTTTAGTGCTTCCCACTGAAATCCTTTTGGATCATTCAAGAGTTAATTTTTCCTCTGGAGAAGTCCTTGTAGCTTTGTTTGGCTTCTGCATCTGACAAAGGCAGCTGAAGCTGCTCAGTTTTCATTACCTTGTCCTCTGAACAAGGAGATATTTTTTTTTTTCTCCCTTGCTCTGGGAGCTATGAAAATTAGATGTCTGGATGGAGTTCAAACTATTCTGCTATAAATTGGCAATAGAGACTGGCAAGTGTAGTCTGAAAGGGAAATGGCAGAGACTGGTGGGAAGCCTCAGTGGCTGTATTTATTGTCACAATGTGGGTGCAGAGTCAGCATTTTAACCTCTTTGGTCCTCTGGCTGTCCCTCTGTTCTTTTCCCTGCTCCTTCACTTCTGCAGTACAGGAATTTCCCTATATATCTGGTGGGGTTTCTATACCTTTCATCTGCCTTCTGAATGTGTCTGAGGGCATGTCCTTGGATTTGCACTGCAGAGACCTGAGTTACAGGCATCTTGGCTCCTAGTTCTGATTTATAAGGCTCTAGGAAATGTGTCAGAATAGTGTTTCTCAGTGAAACCACAGAGCTTATGTTCCCGGAATCATTGTCTGAGATGTTTGTCAGTTAAGAGAGCAAATACCTAAGGAAGCAGGATTCCTTTTGTCAAGTAGAAATGTAAGGAAGTGTAAGTAGAGCAGAAATGTAAGTTTAATGCCATGCCATTTTGTAATTGCCTTTTCCTCCCGACGTGTAGGTACAAGCTCAGCCCCAAACTGTGACCCTTTCTCAGACGACAGCAGGTCAACAGCAGGTTCAGGTGATCCCTGCAACCACTGCTACTGCTCAGGTCGTGCAGCAGAAGCTGATCCAGCAGCAGGTCGTGACCACAGCATCTCCCCAGGTTCAGGCTCCAGGTGTACAGAACCCAGCCCAGACACCAGCAACACCTGAAGCCCAGAGTCAGCAAGCAAAAGTACAGATGAGGACACCGACTGTCAGATTAAAGGCACCCACTAAACCAAGTTGAACTATTGCAATAACACAGAAACACAGTATTATGTGTTTGCTGAGACAAGTGAGAAGCTACTCCAAACATCCAAATGAAGACAAAACACCTCTATTTTTTTTTTTTTTTTTTTTTTGTAGCAGAAGGTTTCTGGCTGGTGAACATTTAAACATGAAAACTCACATGTAACTTCAGTGTATTAGCAACTGTTCAGCACTCAAACTCTGTACAAGATGCATTCTGCCTGTGTTCTCTGTGCTCATTTAAACCACATAAAGCATTACTTAGGTTGAAATTCTGCCCAGCTTCTCAAAAGTGGAATGGTGATCTGCCATAAATGTCAGTAAAATCCATCTGTGTTAGAATACCACACCTGCCTGTGGGCATGTGCAGCCCCTTGCTGTAGTTCAGTGTGTGCTCAGTACCCACAGTGAAGCCACACAAAGAACCAGGTGTAGTTGATACAGCACAGTATTTTCCATCTGTACAAAAGCTCTGTGTTGTTCTTCCCTGTGGTAAACACCCCTGGAAGATCTAGCACAGACTTGAAGTGCTCCCTGCAAAGTTTAGCCAATAAATGTGAAAACCTGTAAGTATATGTAATTAAAAAGGAAAAAAAAAAGGTTTCATTCTCCATTTTTGTAAGTCTTTTAAAATGTTTGTTAGTAGTTTTTGTGTACAGTTTACTGAATCACCCAACCTGTGTGCTCATTCTTGTATTTCACTTTAAAATAATGGATATTTTAGGCATGAGCTGAGTAAATACTGTGTTGATAGTATATGTGTATTAAAGTGTAGCCCATTTTTTTTTTGTAAAAGAATTGTTCAGTAGATACAGCTAAACAGATGATCCATAGCTGTTTCTCATGGGACTTCTGTCACAAAAAAATCTCCAGCTGATAAAATCTAATCTCTCCGTTTCATTCTGCTCTTGCAACATGTTTAAATGTTCAGTACTTTTTACACGGCTTTCAGCTTGGGGGGTGGGGGCTGGGGGAAGGGGAGAATAGTGAAATTAAATCTAAGACTTAATTCTTCAACTGTGTAAAGAGTAAGATCTAACTTTTGTACTATTTTACTAAAGCTAACAATGAATGTATCTTCAGGTGGGTATTTTGGATGTGAATAGAGCGTGGCCTCTTCCTCCAAATCAGTTTGCCTTATTGTTATGGAGAAAAAAAAAAAAGCAAAAAGCTGCATAGAACTGTGGGGGGTTTCTTTACTTTTCTTGCATACAATGAATAACTGACTTTGCAAACAGCACTGAATGAGGAATCAAAAAGCCCAGGGTGGCTTGAAGGGATTTATTTTACTTTGGCCATAAAACTGCACAATGTGTAAAATCCAGACAAAATTACAACATTCCTTTTCTGAGGTGGTTTTAAAATTATTTTTTCATTCTGTGATCTTTTTACTCTTTTAGGAAAGGAGCCTATTTAAGGGCAAGAAAAGCATATATTTTGTTTTTACATCTGTATGTCCACACTTGTTGGTACCTGGCAATCCACATGGCTTAAACAAGAAAGAATTCTCAGCCAGCTCCTCTGTGTTAGTTGGGATAGGTACAGCCAATTCTGTTCAGATCACAAATGTAAGCATTGGCTCAGGCAGCGTTCCTGATTTTTCTATTTTATACCTCTTTTGTCCTGCATACTTTTTTTCTTGGACCCTCAGGTGTACAAATACAAGGGCATTTTGTTTTTTTTTAAGCTGTTTTTGCATGCAGTAGTATTCCCCTGACCCTGCTAACCCCTGGCGTGTGCCATCCCCTAAACTTCACTGCCAGCCAGAGAGCTGGCACTGCTGACAGCAGAGTAGTTTAAAATGCAAAGCAGATGCAGTGGTAATGGATAGTGACACTGTGTACAGTATAGCCTTGCTTATCCAAAAATATTGCTTAGGTAGCCCCAGTTTTACTTTTAAGTGTTTAGCTTCTATGATGTGCATGAAGGTCGGGGTGGGGGGGAACAGTCCCAGCAGTGGGAGAGCTGTTGGCTACGTTGTTGTGCCGGTCTGATTTGGTGTCTAAAGAGGCGATTGTTTCTTGTTTAGGTCAGTTGATGAAGATAAAAAGTCACCATATTTTTTTTTCCTTCAATTTTCTTTTTTCTTCCTTTCGATGTGTCTTTCTCCCAGGAGTGTGTTAGGAAGTCAACCTGTACATAAGTGATGAACATTTGTACTCGACCCAGTAGGATGATAAGGAATAGTGCTGTATCCTACCTGAAGGTGTAATAAAGTGTACATTTTTATACCGCCGCCTCTCCCTGCCTTCTGTACCGGGTTGCCGGGAGGAGCGGTGTGGGTGGCGGGATCCCGATCCCGATCCCCGCCCCGCTGCCGGCCCCGCCTGCGGGCGGAGCGGCCGCGGCTCCTCCTCCTCCGTCCCCTGCGAGCATGGCGCGGGAGGCCGCGCTCGCCGCCTGCCTGGAGGCCGTGCTGGGCAGCCGCTGCAGCGCCAACCGCGTCTTCGAGCTCCTGGAGCCGCTGGCGGTGCGGGCCGGGCCGGGCCGGGCCGGGCGGGGGCAGCGGGCGGAGGGAGGGCAGCGCGGCCGGGCCGCCGCTCTGACGCGCTGTTCCTCAGGGCCAGGAGGAGCCGGAGGACATCGTGAGCGCCGCCAGGACCTGCAGCCGGCTGTTCGGGGCGCTGCTGGAGCGGCGGGAGCTGTTCGTGGGGCCGCTGCCCGACCAGGACGCCTCTCTGGGCGGTGAGCGCGGAGCGGGGCCCGCGGCGCTGGCCGGGCCAGGCGCGGCCCTGCCCGAGCCCCGCCTGTGTGCGCGTGTCTGTCCCTCGCAGAGAGCTGCAGCGCCGAGGACAAGTACAGGATATGGATGCGGCACCGCTACAGGGACTGCGTGGGCTGCCTGGGCGAGCTCATGGGGCACGACGCCTTCCAGGTCAAGGTGGGTCCTGAGCCCGCTGCTGATCCCCGGGGGGTTCACGGGGGTCCCTTGGGGCTCTCGCCCAGCATTTCAGTGTGGGAGGCCAGGCAGTGCTGTGAGACAGCTCTGATGCTCTGACTCACCTCTGCTCACCAGCAGCGAGCATGCAGCTTTCTCAGGAAATAATATTTCATTCTTCCTCCTCTTGAAGGTGCCTCCTTTGGGTTTGACCCCTGGTGTTCTTGTTTAGGTGGTTTTTTTATTGGTTTTTTTTGTGATGTTGCTTTCTATTTTTTTAAAGGAGCTGGCACTCTGCACGCTCATGAAGTTTGTCGAATTGGAGGCACAATATCCATTGATCAAAATAGAGTGGAAGGGAACTTTAACTTTTCCATGTGACCTTCTTAAGGTAAGCAGCGGAACTGAAAAGCCCCTCCTGTCAGTGACCTGATGGCACAGGAACTCATGTGCCCTCAGCTGTATCACTCTGTGCTCCAGTGCTGTGAGAGACCGACTTGTTGCTCTTCTTTCCAAACCCTTTGTTAGGTGGTCGTTGATGGTTTGCTCCCCACCACCGAGGACGCCTCACTGCTGATCTCCCGCTTTCAGGAGTACCTGGAGTACGACGACGTGCGGTACTTTGTCATGAAGGCTGTCACTGCCAGCATCGGGCAGGTCATGCAGAAGACAAAGGAGGTAACAAATTGTTACTGCTCAGGTGGCTCTGGATGAGCTGCTCTGGGTTGTGTATCTTGTGTGTGAAGCAGGGAGGAGTTAGTAGTATATGGAAATATTTGGAGGCTAGAGAAATGAGTGTGCCCACTGGAGGCATTGAATTTTTTTAAAATATGTGTCAGTATGCCAAGAGTGGCTTTACTCAAGACACATACTGTTCTTTCTGGTCTAAGCTCTAGCTTCTGTTTTATCCAAATCTTCACAGCTTGGGTGATACACAGAGAATTTTAATTCTTTTTACTCTGGTGCAGAGGAAGAACCTGTTTCCTTCATTGGATCCACCAGTTTTGTTAAACCAGAGTAAGTGCAGAGAAAGGTTTCATGTTGGATAAATAAGTAGTACTCCAGGCTGAGGCTGCAACAGAGAATATACCTGTGTGTAGTTTATTTATGTAGTTTTTAGCTATCATTTTCCCTTTTTCTTTCCTAAATATATTCAGTACTTGGAAACAGAGCAATATTGAATCCCAGCATCTTGCCATCTGATGTGGAAGTTGCTTCATGTTTGTTTATATGCTTTTTTCCTCAGAGGCCGCTGCCTTTTTACCAGCAGAATGTATTTTCCCTCATCTCACCTATTAACATGCCAAACAAAGAGTCTGAGATGGTCAAATTTATGGTCAAGCAAGGTTAGTAAACTCTGCATGATAAACTGTGTGTGAAAAGGAAAATCAGGTTAAGATTTCTAGTGTGTAAAGACTTTATTTTTATGTTTATTGTTTGCTGATGAAGAATTTCTGCTTCTTTGATGACTGTGATTCTAAACAGTATCCAAAACCCACATTCCTCAGTCTACAGGGGGGTCTGTTATGGCCTTGTATCAAATTAAGTACTTCAGCCCAAGTTTTTAGAGCATCAAAGGGCTAAGTTAAAAAGGGTCGTCTTAATTTTTTGAATATCCATTTCAAGTTCAACATCTGGTTTTCCTTTCTTCTTAGATAACCGTGAGGAGTTGAAATTTTCAAAGCTGCAGGTAACTGTTCATTTGGTGCATTAGAATCGAAATTTTGTCTGCTTAAAATAGAGCATTATCTGTACCAGTGTGTTTAACTCACTGTTTGCAATTCTGTTTTAAGGCACACAAACAGGTGTTTGAAAAAATGTGGCTGACGTTTTTGAAGCACAAGGTGAGTGTTTCTTCTGCCACTGATTTGCATTGCTCTTTAATTTAGGGTTGCTGATCCTTAGCACTTGTGTCCAGCCTTGCAGGGAGCTGCTGGTAGGACCCCAGTGTGTTTCCAGTGTTGGGTGGGAACAGCCCAGTGACCATTTCTGTTGGATCACTCTGCCAAGAAACATGACCTCATGTATGGCTGCTTTTCCCCCTTACCCTCAGCCTTTTTTCTCTACCTTAAACATCTCTGCCCATAAGGGTGATCTGCAGCACAACAATCTCTGCTCACAAGCTGAAGCTTCCTCAGCCTTTTTCCTGGTGATTCTCCCCATCTCAGTGATGACACTGTTAGTTGTGAGCACCTGCTTCTTGAATGAACTTCATTGGTGTCACTTGGAAACTCTCCTGTTTGGGAACTGCTGCTGCAAGCTGTTCTGTATTTTCCTGGCACATTCCCTTCTGCTTGTGCATTGCCTTTCTGAGCCACAGGTTGCTGCTGCTGCTGACCGAGTTCTCCCTGCAGTGCTTGTTTCTCTGTGTTGTTTTGTCCTTCACAGCTGCCCCCTGGCCTTTACAAAAAGGTCCTTGTCATTCTGCACGACTCTGTCCTGCCTTACATGAACGAGCCCACTCTCATGATGGACTTCTTGACAGTGGCCTATGGCATAGGTGAGTGTGAGCAGCCTTTTATCCTTTGTGGCACCTTCAGCATGGCACAGATGGACTTGGAAGCTCTGCTGGATGCAGCAGCACAGCCTGGGTGATGGAATAGGTGTACTTTTGGCTGGGATGGAGCTAAGGAACTAGGGTCAACTCCATTGTCCCTGAAAGTGAGATGATTTTGCCTGTGTTTGTCAATGTCATTGCTCCGTATGTGTGTAAGGAAAATCATATTTAAGGCTGTGGGGAAGAGTACAATACTGGAGTGATTTGTTTTAAATATAGAGTTCAGCCAGTGCTGCTGATCCAAACACAGGATCCACAGATTGCTGCAGATATGTCCTTTCTGAGCAGACCTTAGCCTCCCCAGGGTGACTTTATTTAGGAATTAGAGCAGCACATTTTGTGTCTCAGTCGTTGAACATTTGTCTTCTGAACTACAGCTTAATCTTTGGAAGAAACTTGGGAGTCTCTGGAGGGGTGCAGATGAAATTGTTTCACCTTTCAGCCATCACACTGCCTCTGATTTCAGCTACTGAGTTTTGCTTTCCTTCTGGGAAGATTGTATTATAGAAAAACCTTGAAGATTATTTTTTTCTAGTTATTTTTATTGTGTTGATATCTGCCTGTTTTCTTACAGGTGGAGCAATCAGTCTTCTAGCCCTAAATGGGTTGTTTATTTTGATTCATCAGCATAATCTGTAAGTAAAAAGAGTATATTGTTTAAAGGAACATGGGTTTTTGCATTTATGTCTTTATGTAAGAGGAACTGAAATGGATTCACCACACCTTCAGGCTTTGAAATTCTCCCATGAGAAAGACAAACTGTACAAGAGACTCAGGCTGTTTGAATGTTGAGCTTTTTTTGGCTGTCTGATTTCTTTTACAACTGAACCTAAATAGTCTGTTCTCTAGACTGTGGTTGCTCAGCACTTAAAAATCAATTTCCATTGATCTGATTACAGAGTGAAGCCATGGTCTTTGGTGTCCCTTTCACTGCATCCTGTACCATTTGCAGTCACTGGACATGGCTTCACAGCCTGAAGATGGCTGGGCCCTGCAAGAGCCATAAATTCACCTTGCAGCTTGTTTTCAGGTGGTGACTGTAGAGGGAAGCCTAAGAGAGCTAAACAGAGCCCAGCAGTGGGCTGGGGTGCTCTTAATGAAAGCACAATAACATTCAGACACAGTCCCTCTGTACAACTCTAATGGATGTTGTATTTTTCCCTTTTTTCAACAGGGAGTATCCTGACTTTTACAAGAAGCTGTACAGTCTGTTAGACCCTTCCATCTATCACGTGAAGTACCGAGCTCGCTTTTTCCACCTGACTGATCTGTTTTTGTCTTCATCGTAAGTAGCATCTTTATTATGTATGCTCACATATTTTCCTCCTGCTTTTTTTCTTCTTGAGCAGTCTCCCACACGTCTGGATTTAATGTATTCGGTGTGCCTGCTGGATTAGATACATTTTTATGGAGAAAACTGAATCCGAGACTATTATTGTAGTCTTGTGTAATTTTTCATGTGCTATTTTTGAAGATTTGCCTCACAGCCATAGATTTTCAGAAAGGGAGAATTGCAGTTAGTTATCAGAGTTTGAGCTGCAAGTGCTTATGGATGTGTTTTTGATCTCTGTTCCACTTTGGGTGAAAGTGATGAATTTTCTGTCTTGTCTTTGTAGAAATGGAAAAGTAAAATTTGCAGGCTTTTTATAGATTACAAAGCTGTTGATAAATGGATGGCTTTTTGCAGACATAAAGCACTGAAATGTGAAGTGTTTGACAGCCTGTCTTGATGTTGTCAGTTCATTGTACACAGGG
Organism: Motacilla alba alba; assembly: GCF_015832195.1. Classification (NCBI taxonomy): domain Eukaryota; kingdom Metazoa; phylum Chordata; class Aves; order Passeriformes; family Motacillidae; genus Motacilla; species Motacilla alba. The sequence continues at coordinate 8,311,557 of NC_052030.1, read as the reverse complement.
AAGAAACTGGATAGGCAGCTGGTCATATAGTTGCTGTCATATGTTATAAAATAAACCAACAGTAACACAGCACCAGGCACTTCATATTCAACCCCCTTGTATTCCTGGTGTACTTTGGAGAGAGTGACAAGACCTGTGGGTAACTTTGTTGAGCTTTGCCGGTGTAGTGAGGCCTGAGTGACTGAAAATTGCCATTTTCATCTTCTGATGTGAAGAAGGGGCCTAAATGAGGTGGTTGCTGTTAGAAATTTGCATTTTTACCATTAAAAAAAAAAAAGGAATTATGCTGCACATTTACACTGCACAGGAGCTTTATGTTCCCATTAACAGCTGCAGTGCTTGGAAGTGTTATGTAAATTTAACACCATGGCCTGTATATTAATTAAACCCACAAAATGACATAAGAAGAATATAATTAAGGTTGCCTGGCCAAGCACTCAGTTTATGAAAGGACTGAATACAGTTTGCCATGAGAATGGCTGTGTACAGGTGCTGTACTTGGCAGTGGTGCCACATGCCAGGATTAAATCTCACAGTGATCTGAGATTATTCATGCACCGAATGTAAATTCCCCCAAAAATTTGTTCCAGCAAGCGCACAACATGTTGCTGCTTAAAATTCAGATTCCTAAACTTCTCTTTACTCCACAGCCAAAGCAGCCCCCTGACGTGCTGTTAGGGTGGCTGAGGCTGCTGGCTGTCCTGCCAGGAGTGTAACAGGCTGCTCCCTGCTGTCCCCTGTCCCCAGGCACTTGCCAGCGTACCTGGTGGCAGCGTTCATCAAGCGGCTGGCCCGGCTGGCGCTCACGGCCCCTCCCGAGGCTCTCCTCATGATCATCCCCTTCATCTGCAACCTCTTCCGCAGGCACCCCGCCTGCAGGGTGCTGCTGCACAGACCAGGAGGGCCAGCAGGTAACGGGGGACTTGTGTTATGCCTTTGAGGCAGCATAAAGAGGAGCATTCCTGTGGAGGGAAAGGGGAGATTGCAGTTCTGAGGTTTGGAAGGATCCCTTTGTCCTGTCCCTTGAGTTTGTGAAAGGTCAGCAGGCTCCTGCTGTTAAATTCAAAGCTATTCCAAGTGCCCTACTTCCTCTGCTCTTTAAAAGTAACATGGTTCTGTAGTGCTGCCAGCAGTGACTCTTGGGTCATGCTGGGATTTGTCAGATTGTCCCTGGAACCATAAATGACTTGGGAAGGAGCAGCTCTGGCTGCAGCACTGCGCTGGGGCTGTGTTCCCTTTGGGTTTATGTACATCACACAGGAGGTGTTAGCTCTGGATCTCCTATTTCCTTAGATATGTCAGAAGATCCATATGTTATGGAGGAGGAGGAGCCATCTGAAAGCAGGGCTTTGCAGAGCTCTCTCTGGGAGATTCAGGTATGTCATCCCAAAATGAGCATCTGGGTCTGGTGTGGGTCTCTGCCACCCTTGCTGTTTCCTTGACATGTGTTGGCAGTGGACAGCCCCTCTCACAAGAACCTGCTTGACATACACCTTGCAAATGAGATGAGTTCTTTTACTCTGCATCATTTTCTATCCTAGCAAAGGATTCCATACACTGGAGAAATGTCGATGCTTGTTAGTGGGTAGCTTGTGAGCAGCATTTGAACTTGCAGTTCACAGCTGAAACAAACTAAATAGCTGCAAATGGACCAGGCTCCTCATTTGCTCTGGAGGGGAGAGAGGAACTCGGTGAGCACTGATGGAAGTGAATTGAGTAGAGCAAGGTTATCCTCTAGAAATGGAGGAGGGGTTTGTGTAGGGGGCTGAAGCAGCAGCAAGAATGATGTGCAGGAGCTGGAATCCTGGAGAGCTGGAGCTTGGGTGTGGCTTGAGGGCACTGTGATGCAGCAGAATTGGGTTATGCAGTGTAGGCATGGCCTGTGGATGAATTTGTCTTCAGCTGGATGTGACCGTGTGAGAGGAGCCTTTGACATGTTTGAAAGACGCCTGAAATGAGGATTTCTTGAAGCTCTGTAGTAGCATGGTGCAGCAAACTTGGATCTGATGGAATTTGGTGGTCACTGGAGATCTGACCAACAAAAGGGCAGACTCCTGTGTGGGAGTGCAGATGGATGTGTGTTACCCTGTACTTTTAGATAATCTCCCATTTGTCTTGCTTTTCCAGTCTCTCCAGAACCATTATCACCCAGATGTGGCCAAGGCAGCTGCTGTCCTGAACCAGTCCCTGTCTGAAATGGAGGATGACATATCAGGGCTCTTGGAGCTCTCAGCTTCTGAGGTAATGCTGCTGTGCCTTTGTGAATGACTGGAACCAAAGGAAAGGAAATTCTGGATGCAGCAGCCATGTCCTCTTATCTGCCTTGCTGCTGGGGAGGGAGCTACACTGACTTGGTTACCCAGAACCAGGGCAATCCAGGGAAATGGTCTGTTAAATAACAGCATGAGCAGCAGTGGTGACAGGGCTGGCTTTCTTCTTTGAAGTGTTTATCTGCTGGATGTTTTAAGACTTTAGAGTGTGCAGTGCTATTGGGGTGAAGAGCCTGTGCTGAATTTTGACAATATTTTCTGGTTTTTATTTTGTAGCTTTTTGATAGAGAAGTAAAGAAAAAGGCTGTTGATGTGCCCCTGGAATTTGAGCAAGTACGAGGTTTGTTTGGGAAGAAAAATGACATTTTTGCAGAGCACTTCAGTTTAGACTGATGCCATCTCTTACCAAAACACGTCTGTCACAGTTGGATCTTGGGGACATGCAGAAAGCTCCCATGTGCTCTGCAGCCCTTCCCTGTGAGGAGAGCTGCACTGCTTGAGCTGCAGCCTTCTTCAGTGCCCCTTGCCACTGCCCCTGGATGGACTTTGCTGTGTTTCTCACACTTGCATACTGCCACCTGGTATTTGGGAGGGATTTCTCCTCGAAGCAAAGGTTTCTGGACTTGTTCATGACTGGGGTCCCAGTCTTTCCCCCAGAGCTGCTGGTGCTGGCTGTGACCAGGGGCTGCACCAGCAGACATCTCACTGCTGTTCCATGGGACTGAGGGGAATTGCATTCTCTGACTGCTCTTGTTTTTTAGATGTTTTACTTTTGTATGAGAGCTGACAGCCTGTTTGTAATAAATGTCTTGAATACACAATTGTAAACACCTGATGTATTATAATTATATTTTTATATGCATTTTTAAGCTCATCTTATCTTCCTTGTACTCAGCACTCCCACGTTCAAGGCATTGCAACTGGTTTGTGTAACAACTCAGAAGATGCTCAGTAAATCCATCTAGGAAATGTTGCTGGTGTTCCTTCCTCTGCATCCATCTCATGCACTGAGGTTGCTGGGTTCCAAATGCTCATGAGCTTTGGAAGTGAACATAATCCTGGTGCCTGCTGTAGCAGGGAGGCCAGCTGATGTGCAGTGGGAGGCTAATCCTTGAATTTTGCTTCAGAATGATAAGCAGCTTGGTGTGGTTTTGCTTGCAGCCTGCATGTGTTTTAGGAGCTCTGACCAGAGGGTATCCAAGGGCTAATAACTTTTTAACTCCACTGCTACTGGATGCTTTTGTTAATTTTTCATATACTTCCAGAAGTCTTGCACAAATTCCATTTGATGGGGTTCCCCCCCAAGGTTTTAAGTTTGAGATAAACTCATTATCAACAGCACAGATGAACTCAGGACTTTTTTAAAACTCATTTTCAACGACTTAATGTTACCTCCTTAGATTTAAACTCTGCTTGCATAATTTGAAATCATATTTTGTGGAAGAGTAAATTACAATCAAGAAAGCAGAGGCCAAAAAATCCAATTTCTGGCAGCCAAGTCTGGTTAAGTCAAGGAAAACTGCAGCTGTCTTGGAGACACTGAAGTGTTACATTTTCTTCATCCAGTTTTTCATGCTTTCCAAACAGTGGACGTGTCCTCACAGTGTAGAACTCTATTTTTTTTTTTTTTTTCCTTTCTGATGCTTTTGAATTCAGATGGGGTGTTTCTGAGGATTGATATTTCTCCTCTTTTTCTTTGGAAGTCACTTTCTTTCTTCTCTGGTGAAAGGGCAATAGGGCAATGCTGCCTCCTCCCTGGCCAGCCTGCTTTTCTTCTTTTTGACTTTGAGGTAGGAAGGCAGAATGGTTGAGATGTAACTTTCAACTTGAGAGGCCTCAGTTCAGGTTCACCCAAGCCTTCTGTTTCATCTCTGTGTCTCCTTTTGTCCTGGGGTTTTGTCTCTATGTGTTTGGTAAACATCTTGTGGTGCTCTGCTGTAGCAATGAGAACCACATGGCTCACTTTGAAAGAGGTCAGTGTATCATCTCACATGAAATTAATGACTATATTTGGAAGAATGAACTTCTGTGTTGAATGGTTTTCTCTGATAGTTTTATTTTATTCGGGTTATAGCTGAATTATATCTGTGTGTAATTGCTGGTGAGCAGTGTCATTCTCTTCTGTGATTATGGTGACACTCAGGAGTGTTGGGATCTTTTTGAAAGCACAGATATTAAACTGCTTGGGCATGGGGCAGATCCACATCTCAAAGTGCTGAAAATGAGGGAGTTTGGTTGTGTTCTACATGCACAGAGGGTGAGCAGTGTCCTCAGGGCTGTGTGACCTGTGTGCCTGTCTGTCCTGGAGTCTCCTGGCACCAAACAGGGACACCCTGCACGAGGGGCAGATGGATTTGGTGGGGAATATTGGAAAGCAGCAGCTCCTGCCTTGTGGTGTGGCCCTCTGCTGCTGTGGGGCAAGCCTTGTGTCTGAGACCAAATGGCCACAGCCTAAAGCATTATCCAAGCACCAGGAAAAGGGATGCCATGGAAAGGAAATGGGAAAAAAGGAAATGGAAATCCCTGTGCTTTTCAGGAGGAGGACTGCAAAGGCACCAGCATCTCCAGCCGTGGATGCCAAATACCACACTGCAGTGAGCAGTGCCTGCACTGGAGCAAGATGCAATTCATGTTCTCCAGAGCATTCCCAGTGTGCTGGGAATGTGTGGTGTCCATGTGCTGCCTGTGGCAGCTCCTGCTGACACAGAGGCTGAGGCTGAGGCTGACACAGGGTGTTTGCAGATTCCTCAGCACATTTCAGTGCTGAGCTGGAAATGCTGTTACCGCTGTACTTGAAGTATCTGCAGCTGACCTGGAGTGACTTAATTATTTTGTGATGATGCTTGGCAGCCCCAGCACAGTCCCACTGCGCTTGGTGCAGACAATCAAACTGCAGACAGCTCAGAGGAGCTTACAGCTGAAAGCCTGGGTGCACTTCAGACAAGCCTTGAAGGTCTTCCACAGACTCCCCCAGCTCTGATGCTGCTCTTACCTGAGCAGCATTTTTAAACCAGATCTTGGGTGCAGACAGCTTTGAGCCCCTGCCTGTCCTTGGAAAAAACATTCCACCTGGTCTTTCATCAAGGTTTTGTCTTTCAACTTTCACCCTTTCCCCTCAAATAGGAGGCATCAAGAAAAAAAAATCAGCAGTTATAAATATTGAAAGTTTCATCTGCACAGAGTGAGCAACCCTTATCAGGCTGCACACCTGCTGCTGCTCCTGCTCTCCAGGTCTCCACAGACTGTAGATTATAGATGCTTTAATCATGGGGTGTATTAACTGGAAAGCCAGATTGAAGTACCAGGCAGCGAGTGCATAAGTCACTCCTGTTATTATTTGGTTTTTATCAGATGTGGGGAGGGGGGAGAGGGCTGCTCTGGGGGTTTTTGTTGTTGTTGGGCTATTTCAGTGAGCATAAAACATAGTTTTATGAAAACATTGACATAACCCTGCAGCCTCCCCACCCATCACTGCCTTGGTCCCCTACCAGAGGGTAACGATAAGGTCTCTGACTCAATGGACTGCCCTTGGTTTATTTTCCTGAGCTTCCATTCAAAGTCATCCCAGCCTGGCTGCAAAATAGAGCTGCTCAGCAAGAGCATGATGTGATTTATCTGGGGAGTCAAAGGTTGAGGTGACTGCAATGTTTGTGTTAATCAGCTTGGATTCTTACTTTTAAGGTATTCATTGGGAGATAAAAGGGAGTGCAAATTTACATCTGTAAATGAATGCTGCTGTTAGCATTAAGGTGGTTTCATATCCCTGAGATAGTGAGAGCTACAGTGCAGCCATAACCCCTGTACTTTACCTAATTTTTAAAAACAAGCACAGGTAATTTACAGCCCTGCTCAGGCAAAAAGGGCTACAGGATCTCAGTTCAAGGAATGCTAGCTTTTTCAGCACTATCATAATCAATATTCATTAACTGAAGCCTATTGGACTTGGAGATTTACTGCTATTAATAAGCCAAGAGTCTATCTTTGTGTAGTTTATGAGGAAAGTTTGAGACCTGTTACTAAAAAGAATTGCTTTTCTGCAGTTTCTTTGCCCTGTCCCTGGGCCATATTTGCACCTCTAAAAAGAGAGTTCTGGAGCATGTGAATAGAGCCAAAAGAGATAAAACCAGAGTGAAACTGCCTTCCTCTTCCAGAGGAATAAACCTCAGCAGACAGGATGCTCTGGTTGATGGTGCATGCAGAGATGCAAACGTCATCTCTGTCCTAACAGAGTTAAAAGCTGTGGACTCCGTATCCTGCTGGTTATCCCCATTTTGTTGATAAATGCACAGAGTGAACCTTATCAAAAGGCTGCAGGCCTGCTAATGGAGCTGTGCTTGTGCTGAAGATAATTGATGCCTCAATAACTCCACGTGTTATCCCGAGAGCGGCTGGAGCAGTGTGTGAGGAGGAGCATCAATCACAGGTGCTCCTGTTAACTTTTATCAAATATTGAGGTGGGTGGCAAGGTGCATTCTTGGGCTGCTTTTGGGGAAAGAGTGTTGGGCTCGGAGACACAAAGTGAATGAATCATCACATGCCTTTTCCTACATCAGTTTCCTGCACACTGGGAGTGTGAGGATTTACATTTTAGTCATCTCGGCTGGAGATGGGAGATGCCACGGGCTGTGGCGCTGGAAGCCGAGGTTTGATGGCCAAGAGCCGCAGTTCCCCAGCGGCAGCCAGCCTTGAGGGTGAGCAGTGTGACAGCTGCAGTGTCCCTGCAAGGAAGGCAGTCCCACTTCACCTGGACGGGAGGGGCGGAGAGGAGACCGCGCTGCAGTGCCATGGGGAAAGGAAAAGGAAAAGGAAAAGGAAAAGGAAAAGGAAAAGGGGCTGCCCCGGCTCTGCCCTGGGGCCAGTGAAGCGGGGCCGGTGGCCGCTAGAGGACGGTGCAGACCGGGCGGCGGTGCCCGCTGTGCCGCCGCGGGGCTCTGCCCGTGCCGGGGCTGCTCCCCGCCCCGAAACCGATCCCTCCGGCCGCTCCCTGGCCCTGCAGGTGCCCCCGGGCTGGGCATCGCCCTCGGGGTGTGTGACCACGCAGGAGAGCGGATCCCGCGGCAAAGGGGGGCGCCGTGCGGTGCCGAGGGACAGATGCCGTGGGGATGGCGGCTTTGCTGGGCAAAGAGGGAAAACCAGAGATCCAGAGCAGCCGGCTGTGCTGTGCTGTGCTGTGCAGAGAGGGGACTGCGGGGCGCTGAATAGGGTGACCCGAGCCGGAGTCCTCTGTCCCCTCGCTGGGGCTGGCTCAGTGTGTCCCAGCAGGTGCTGAGGAGTGGGGGCAGGAGATGAGCACACCCTTTTTGGGATGAGCACACCTTTTGGGATGAGCACACCCGTTTTTGGGATGAGCACACCTTTTTTGGGATGAGGACACTCTTTTTTGGGATGAGCACACCCTTTTGGAGATGAGCACATCCTTTTGGGATGAGCACGCACTTATTGGGATGAGGACACCCTTTTGGACATGAGCACACCTTTTTGGGATGAGCACACCTGGTCCTGCCTCCCAGCACTGCCCTGACTGTGACCGAGCGGGCTCCAGCCCTCCCTCGGGGTGGGTGACCCATGTGTCCCCGGCTGGAATATCTGAGCCCTGGCAGTGAACAGTGCTGGCTGGCACTGCTCTGCTGGGGGAAAAGCCTTCCCTGCTTCTTCCCAAATAGCCTTATAGGGCCTTTCATCCTTATGTTTTTAACCATGTCCTAAAAACGTTCAGTCCCAGTTTAGAAAAATATTCTGTTTCAGGGTAGCATTTAGATATTTATATGCTTTAAGTATCTTGGCAGATGAAATGTAAATTTGTGCTTTAGAGCACTTGACTGTCTTTAACACTCCCCTGATTTCATTCCTGAGGAACAGGGCTGCAGAGCACCCACCAGAGAATGTCTGAGCAACACTCAAACAGGCAAAGGCTGCAGCCCAAGCACCAGGCTTGTTCTCAGAGCTCCCTTCAACCTACACAGCAATTCCATGTCCAAAAACCTTATGGCAAGACGAAGGACTCGGTGTAATCATGGAGGAAATCTGCTGGAGAGGCTCTGTCCCCAGAGCTGCTGGTTGTATAGGAACCCTTTTATCCATCTATAATGCATCATAAAGGCTCTCTTGATATTTTTTTAAACTGCATGTAGCAAAACAGATTTGGATTCTGTTTCTGTTTCAACTGGTTCTAACACCATTCATCATTGCTGTATCTTAACAGGATCTTACTTTGATAATAGGACTCCAAGCAGTGATGAAATAAAGTGAGATTAAAATAACTACAAAATAAAGTTCCAGATTAATCTGAAACTATGGTAAATCTTCCAGGTCTGTAGAAAGGCAATAGCTAAGCTGCATGGACTCAGTGTTCAGTGAATGACTGTGATAAAATGTGTTGATCCACATTATAGCTTTATGTCTGTTTAGGTATAATAACCATAACTACAGTTCAGCTGCAGTTAGGCACCTAAAAAAAATCTTCTTTGAATTTATAACTTGTTGCATGTCTTTTATTTGGCTTTTAAAATATCCAAATATTTGAAAAAAAAAAAAAAGAAAAAGTTATAGGTGATAGGAATTGACTCAGCACAGGGCCTGCTAAGCAAATGGGAAGGACAAAATCCTCTCCCCTTCTAGGAGCACTTTGGTTGTCTTGATTCAGTGTGGGACCCCTGCAATCCTGATTTCAGTGTGGCTGTAAAGCAGAGGGAGGTGGGGGGTCACAGGGCTCTGATGGTGCTGAATCTGAGGCTGCTGAGTCCCCTCTGCCCCATCTCCCACACACAGAGCTGGCACCCCAGGTTTTACAGCTGTGCACTTGGCCCTTCATGGCACTCTAATGGCCCAAGCAGCCTCCTGGCCACTGATCCCATCAGGTGACCCTTGGCTTTGGCTTGTGGGCTTGCAAACCTGGGAACTGAATTGCCTGCTGAACAAATTGCAGATCATGTTGCTTTACAGAACCAATGGTGTTTTTGTATTCTTTGGATTTACTGTTTACTCTTCCAGTTCAGATCAGTGATCCAGCAGCTGGCTCTGTTAGTGTATTGATTAGTCCAGAATCCCATCTGCCCCTTCACTGCTGTCATGAGATAGTTTTACAATAAGTGCCCTGAGACATTTCTGAAGGAATATCAGAGCCTCGGGCTCTCTATGCCAGTGAGCATCTCATGGATGAGCTCTGATGGTAGAAGGGGAGGAAGGTTTCTGGAGTAGGCTTTTAAAATAAAGAGTAGAAATTATTTAGCAAGCTGACACAGCCAGGAATCTCCCTCAGCCTGGGTCACATCAGCTCTCTTACTGCTGGAGTTTTGCTCAATGAGATGAAGCCCCTGCCATGGCAGAGTGGCACAGCACATGTGGACTGTCCCATCTGCAGCATGTCTGTTGTGCTCAGCCCATCCCTCTCCCACTCCATGGCTCTGGCATTCAGCAGCTCTACAGCAGGGACCTGTGTGTTCCTTGAGGCCCAACATGGAAACCCGGGAGTTGCCGAAAGAACCCAGGAGCCTTGTATAGGCTTTGAGCAGGGATGGAAGGGAGGCTCAGACTGCAGAGCTGGCTCACAAAGGGGTTTTTCTCCACCCAGGCAGGAGTGGGAGGATGTGCCACAAGAAAGGGCCCAGCAGACATGTCTAATGCAGAGCTTTGAACAGCTTGAGTGACATTAATGGAGAGAACTTTTCTTCCCCCTGCTCTGCATGGCTGCAGAGCACTCTCATCCTCTGGGATGGACCTGATGGGCATTTGGGCTGCTCCTAAGAGCCCAAACATCAGTGATGGACAGAGCTGTCTGTCATCCAGTCTCCCAGCCAGGTATGTGGGGGTCAGGTGCAGTGGTCAAGTCCTTCTCCCCAGTGGAACATCCCTCTCCAAGGACCCTCTTTCTCTGCAGCCTCAGAGATGCATTTCAGTCCTTCTGGACCAGCTGATGTTAGAGAAGGAGATTTTGAATTTTGAACATGCAAGAAATTGCCCCTGTAGGCTTGAATTACTTATAGAGTATAAATGATGCTGGAATGTTAATGCACATTCCAGAGGGGATGATAACTTCACTAAGTGCAGCCGCGCTGCACCACTGATGAATTCAGCCTGGGGTGCTTACTGGCAAACACAGCACCATCCATCCCTGCTTATTCGCCCCAAACCCTCCAGTTTGTGTCGACCTGTGAGCCAGGAGCACTCCAGAAGAGAGGCAGGGAGTGGGGAATAACAAAGAGACGCCTGTATATTGCAAAGATAAATTGTTCCCTTGGAAAAAGTGATCCTGAGGGTTGGCAAGCCACTGGTAAGCAGAGCAGCAGGCTGGAGCTGGAGAGAGTCCCTGGTAGAAGAGGGGATGAAGGCTGGAAGGCGGCTGGAAGGCTGCTATCAGAGCAGCAGGACCAGGCTCTCCAGTGATCCAGGACTAATCCTGACCCTGCCTGTGACAGGCCAGAGCAGCAGCAGTGCAGTGTGGCTGGGAAGGGAAGCTTGATTTGCCTGGCAGAATGTGCATTTTAATTGCTCATTTTCTTGCCTTTTATATGTGATTTGGTTGTGAATTATGTTTTCTGCATTTGTAATTAGAGGGTAGAGCAGATGGCTGGGTTTTGTCTGAAGTGATGTAGCTGTTGAAGTAACTCACACTCCTGGCTGACAATTTCCTAGCCAGGGAGTGTTGTGACATGAAGATACCCTGGGAGTGGCATGAAGGGAGTCCCACTAAATAGTCTGGGACAGAGCTTTAAATTACAGAAACCTGCACTGTCCCACTGGAATCAGCATCCAGGCTGGTTTACACCACCTGTGAAACTGTTCACTGGGGAGGAATTTTTCCACTTACACCTAGAAATCCTGCTCTCAGACTGTGCCTGCAGTGAGCTCTGCTGTATTTATCGATGTGTGACACGTGCCACAGCCAGCCCACAGAGTGTCAGTGCAGTTTGCTTGTGAGTCTGAAAGGGACTGGATGGTGAAAGCTGCTCAGGGCTTGATAGACCCCTGGGCAGTGGATTTTCCAGGAGGCAGAGGAGCAGGATGGTGAGCTGGATCTGGGGCTTTCCAGCCTTTCCAGCTTCACTCTCTGAGGCTTTGGCTGCCCACAGCCTGACACAGCCCCTCAGCCTGCTGGGACATGGGGTGCAAGCAGAGCATTCTGCACAGCCAGCTCATCCATGAAGGACAGATCTTCCCAGCCCTGGGAGATGCCCAGCTCTGCCTTTCCCTCCTGTCCTGCACTGGGAGGCAGTATTTTGTCATTCAAAACTTCCAAAAGTTACAAAGTTGAAATTTGGGAAAGATGACTTAGAAAGCTGTGGGAGTTCCCCCAAGGGTGACATCACTTTGTGCCTCTCTGTGTCAACCAGACACTTCACTCATCAGCTTCCCACCTGGCTGGTGATTTGCAGTGAAAATGTTGGAGTAGAGTCTCGAAACAGAGCAGATCCTGACTACACTTTTGATAAAGAGAGAAAATCCATCCTAGAAAGTTGCTTAAACACGTTCCAGCCTTTCATCCATGTCTTCTTTTATCAGACACAAGCTTTCAGTGCTAGGCCAGTAGGCAGAGCTGAGAGCTCAGCTAACAAACAGCTCCCAAAATAAGCTGTTCTGCCACCTTCCAGCCTCCCACCTTGGGAAGATGAGGTGTTTCCCATCCCACTGCCTTCCTCCATGCAGTCAGACCTTCTGCTTCCCTCTAGAAATCCTTAGCACAGTGTGAGTCTGGTTAAGAAGGCCCAGGAAATGCTGACCTTCAGTTCCTTCCTGAAGGACGTTTGTTTGTGACATTCATTTGTGAATAATGGAGGACATTTGGAGTGTCACCCACGCTGGCTCTGGGGAGCACATGCTGAAATGCTGGTGGGTGAACATCTCACAGCCCTGCCTGTCCCACTTTGTAGGAACTCCTTGTGCAGTGCCACCCCTGTGTGGGATGGCACAGGGCAGTGCAATTTAAGGTGAACTTCAGGCTCTGACTCCATAAATCCCTGAGGATCTGGGTTATTCCACAGAAGCACCAGAACCATCTTGGTGCATCCTGACCTCCCTGCACACCCTTATCTCTAGCCTGGAACCTGTCCCTCACTCCAGAGGCAGTGCTGATGCATAAAGGAGCACTGAGAAGGTCCCATCATAAATCAAACCTGCTTATAGGGGTGTGTGCCTGCTCTGGCAGGGCTCTGGGAGGAGGGGTGGGAGGTTTCCAAAGGGAGTTTGCTGGCTCTGGTGGCTACAGATGGTCTGATGGCATCCTTCATCTTCTGGAGGGATGCAGTTACTTACCTGTTCTCTCTGGCTGGCACTTGTAAACACTCACAGATTTTTATTTTTACTCCTTAATACAGCAGCACTGTGAGCTCTTCCATTTGTAAAATCTACCTGAAGAGAAAAAAAGGAAATATATTTAAAAATGCACTCTCAGGCACACACATATCATTTAAGACAACAAATAACCAGGAAAGAAGAGGCAGTAGTAATTCACTCTCGTTTTTCCTCTGATGTTTTTAAACGCCTCAAGTTTTCCTCTTATGGTTTATGATGCTATCATGCTCCTGTCTAAACTACCACCTTAAAATACATTCTACATGGTTATTTTCTCCATAAAATCCCGACAATAATAATTTCCCCTGTACTCCTACTTGCACTGTAATTTTGGATCTGCCAAGCCATCCACACCGATCTGACGGCCAGCAAATTGCAGCCTTGCAGGAGTGTGCTCTCCCCGACCACCACTCGTGGGTCACATTGCACCACTCTGGGGACAAATTCCCTGAGCTGGCAGAGGTGGCCTTGGATCACCTCAGGTCGCCAGCAAGGACTGGGGATGACAAGAGGCTCATTTAATGAATTGTGTCCTTTCAATATCAGCGGTGCTGCCCTGGGCCAGCTCATGCTGGTGACCTTGGGCAAGGCCTGGGTAATCCTGGGGTGATGGCACATGCCAGCTGTGCCACCTGATCCCAGGTGTCCCCTGGGCTGTTTTCCAGCCCCCACGGCTGCCAAATGTGTCGTGCTGGAGCTGCAGCAGCAGTCTGTGCCTGGCCAGGCTGGTTCTTGCCCTGCTCCCTGTTCCAGCTGGCAGTGCACTGATCCCTGGGCAGGGTTTGGGCCAGGAGCTGCCCGAGCAGGGCTGTGCTGGGGCTGCCTTTCAGCCAGGGTTTGGGCCAGGAGCTGCCCGAGCAGGGCTGTGCTGGGGCTGCCTCTCAGCCAGGATTTGGGCCAGGAGCTGCCCGAGCAGGGCTGTGCTGGGGCTGCCTTTCAGCCAGGGTTTGGGCCAGGAGCTGCCTGAGCAGGGCTGTGCTGGGGCTCTAGGACACGAAATAAAACCACGTGGACACTGGAATCTCCAAGGTAAAAAGAAGAATGTTTGATTTCTGACTCTAACATTTATAGATTTTCAAAAGTGACAGTGGACTGGAGGATGACAATGCCACCTCTCCAATGACACTGGACAAACCAACAGTCCATCAAATTTCTCTTCCCCCAGAAAAGAATACAAACCAAAAATTATTTAGCAAAAAAAGCGCGTGAGAAAGTTTGTTACAGGAATGTAAACATCAGAAGGCTCAGAAGAACTTAGAAGAACAGGGGGACAGTGCTGGGGCTGCCTTCCAGCAGGAACCATTTAATGCAGCTGTGCTCTCCTGAGAGCCTTCTCTGCCTGAGCTCCCAGTGAGTGCCCAGGGCTGCAGCCCTCTCTGAGCACTCCATCCCAGCTGGACCAGAGGGTGGAGTTAGACCTTGAGGAGGAGCAGGTCAGGACCCAACGTCCTGGAATTTGTGCTTAGTAAAACCAGAGGCTTCTTGGAGCAAAATTCATCATCTGTTGTAGCCTGGTGGATGAGTTTTCCCATACCTTTGGAAAGAGCTGCCACATTAACCCTGTCCTGGTTAGATTTGAAGCAAAGACCTTGCTCTCAATTACTCATTTTTACTATTGCCAACTCATTTGTAGCAAGGAAAGAAACCCTGTGAGTATTGCCAAACCATGAGAGCATCCTCACAGAGCCTGACACTGCTACTGCATGATATCATTTCTCCTCTGGGTTGTTTCAGCTCATCTGAGATGAGGGTAATATTATTTTTTTAGCTTGTTTGTTTGTTTAGGTTTCAGTTTGATTTTTGAACTTTCAGCTTACTGCATGGAACATTTTGGGATCATCTGAGGTTCTATCTGGTCTTATCTCCAAAGCACACTGCTGAAAACCATCAGGGAGTGGGTCTGGCTTAAGCAGGAATTAAGTGGCTCTCTGGATTTTGAGATAGAAAAAGCATGGCATCCTGCTGCTTGCAAATATCGTTTGCTTTGTCCAAAAGTGGCTTCAGTCTAGTCCAGGGCAAACAGAAATGAATCTGCTTCATTCAAAAGTTTTCCATGCAGGCCAGATATTTGCTGTGTGCAGTGGCACCCTACTTCCATGCACTTGCCCAACAATTATTATTATCATCATCATTATTATTATTGTTATTATTATTATTATTATTATTATTATTATTATTAATAATAATAATAATAATAATAATAATAATAATAATAATAATAATAGGTGCAAAGCAGCTCACAGGAGCAGGAGAAGGGACAAAGGCACCTGTTGAGAAGGATAATGGATAATGCATCTTGTGGGGATCTGTGTGTTCAAGCTGCTGCTTTGCCTCAGATTAACTTCACTTGTGCTTGCAGAACTGAACTGAGCCAGGTTTTCTGGCTCATTTTGCCCTTGGAATGCTGATCCAGAGAGGAAATGTGCCTGCTGCAGGCTTTGGGCCATGCTCTGCTCTTGGAGGTTTCTCAGTCCTGTTCTTTCTGGGACAAGCTGTCCATCACCCCACAGGACCCTTTCATTTTTCCCCTCTCTTTCTCTCCTTCTATTTGTTTTCAGAAAGGAGTATTCCAGTAATAGCTAAATCACACACCAGTGAAGTTTATCAGTAGTTTAGAAGAGGTGTTAGCAACATATTTGCTAAAAAGTCAGTGAGGGGAAGTATATTAGCTCATGGATGAAAGTGTGTATTTTTTTTCTCTTTGCTGCCTAGTTAGCTCTTAAATTTCTCATATAATTAAGTTGATATGGAACAGCAGAGACACCCAGTTTCTTTAAATTTTCCCCCTCTTTCTCTTTATTATATGTATATTTATATATATATATATATACATATATATAAAATTTAAAATAGAGTAGATATAAAATATGTAGTATTTATATAAAAATAGATATTGTTATATGTAATAGTTATAAAAGTAATATAAATATATAATTAATAAAATTACTTATTCTATATATAAATATATAAAATAGGTAATATTTATATAGAGATAGCATGTATATAATAATACAATAAAATACAACTCTATAAATATAATATATAAATATTAATATAATAGCATAATATATATTAAGAATAAGATCAAAATTATAATCTCATTCTAATCAAAGATCATTTTCCAAGGAAATGCTTCAGTTTTATCCCAGGAGTATAAGTCCAAAGACCAGCATAGAAGCAGAGGTAACAGAAAAAAAATATAGCATATTGGGATTTTGTTAGCTTGTTGTTTTTTGGGTTTTTTTAGCATGGCAGTAGCATCTGCACTTAATTTTTCTGCTATGAACATTTGTACTTGTCACTATTTAACAAGATTATTAGCAATGAAAAATGTGAATAAAAAAGAAATGCAATGCAACCACATTGCAATTATCCCATCCTCTCCGTAATGATATGGCTTGAGGAGTTCCCCGTGCAGTGCTCATTCCACGAACTAATTAGAGCTGCTGCATTACAAACTGCACCGTCGGTGTCTGCTGCTCCACAGCAGCGAGGAGTGTGACTGCTGCACCTGGAGTGACCTGGGAGAGATGCTGCATTCGTGGGGGACAGCAGCAGCCACACAGAGGCACTGGGGGCTGCTGCTGTGGCAGATATTTTTCAAGAGTATTGTCATGACAACTGAGCCAAGGAATTCCTTTTCCTGCCTTTGTTCTGGCCGTTGTTAGGTGAGAATGGAGCCGTGGCATTTAATTTCGGTTTAATTCCTGTCCCTGCTGTGGATGTGCTCCATTTCATGCCCTGCATGGTACAGGTGCTGCCAATGTGAGCACTTGGCACCTTCCTGTGGCTGAGCAGCTTCCTCCAAACAGTTTGGAGGGAAGAATCAACTTGCCTGCTGTTGTTTTATTTTTGATTTTTTTTTTCCCTCCCCACAGAGGTGTCCTGGCACAGCTTTGGCTGGGTGTGAGGTGGGCAGGGCTGTGCTGAGGGTGGTGCTGGAGCAGTGTGGGTGCTGCAGGAGCAGGTCAGGCTGTCAGGGTCTCTGCAGGAGCCAGGGACAAACCCAGAGCTTGCCTGTCACTCACAGAGCCAGTGGAGCACCCTGGCACCTGTGCTGAGTAACCCTGTAGCTGGAAAGATGTCCAGACTGATTTGAGAGCTGGGAAGGAAGGGCAAAGACACAGCTTTTATTTGCGCCATCATGCCCCTGTGTCATCACTCTGCAGCACCATCCTTGCCCACAGGCACCCTGTGTACTCTAGCTCCTTTTTGAAGTGTTTGCTTATTTGTTTATTTCAATTTCATCTGAGGCTGCATTCTGCTCAGCTGGCAGGGCAGGGTGGTGCAGCCTTTTCCCCCCTGGGAGCTTGCTGACGTGTGCTGGGCTGTTCTTGGCTCACAAGCCTCCCAGTGACCACAGCAACCAGCAGAGCATCTGGTGTGCCAGCTGCACTGCCAGCTCTGCACGGCACCCAGCTGCCTGCCTGAGCTCCCCTGTGCAGTAACAAAGGTCATTTACAGAAAGGGACTTTGCTTACAAAAGAAAAAAAAACAAGGTGAACATAGTAGTCAATCCCCCCAAACTCAGAATTCAGAATTCAGGAGCAGGAGGTGTTTGCAGCTCCTGTTGCTTTGGTGGCTGGGGGAGGCACCTCTTCAGCTCTCTGCTCCTTGCTGCTACACCAGGATCTTTTGTTCTCCAGGTGTATTGAAGCTCTCAGAGTTTGTTTGCAAAGAGCATTTTGTTCCAACCCTCAGAAGGATCAGGAGCTTTGAGTGTCTGCAGGGACCAAGAATGTATACAGCCTTGGAAAGGCAAGGAAGAATGAGGCAGAAAATGTCTTTCTTAGCCTGGGAAAATGATTGGATGGCTGAAAGGGTAGAGCCTGAGCCCCAGACACAAAGCAGAGGCAGGACAGAGAAGGAGCAGCCTGTGCCTGGGGGGCTGCTGCTGAGTGATGTGCCCTGGGAGCACGTTTGATCCAGCAGCCCTGAGCCAAGCACCCCAAAGGCACCCCGGCATCCTCAGCTTTGGGGAAGGTCTGTCAAAGCTCGTGTGCACAGCCAGATGAAGGGTAAATCCAAAGAAACAGGTGACAGAAGCACAGAGCTCCAGCTCCTGCCCTTGGTGGGGTGTTCTGCAGGGTGTGCTGCTCTCGTCCTGCTGTCACTGCTGTAAATAACCTCGAGCTCCTTCCAGGCTGTGGCTCACCTCTGGCAGCACCCTCCTGGGAAAATCCAGAATTACTGCAGCTCCTCTTTCCATGAAATGTATCCATGCTCCCAGTCTAATTTTACTCTTTTAAAACTTATCTTCTTTGTTTTTAAAATAAAAATTAACTTGCTGCTCATCTTTCATTTCCTTTTCATGCTCTGAGCAGTGAGTAATTAGAGCTGCATCACACTGGAGAAATGACAACAATATGATGTTTCTACAGTTAAATCTGCAGAAGTATAATATCTTTGAAAAATAACAAGCTGCTCTAAGGGAAATTAATGATCCCATTGGGACTGTCATTATTCTGAAACAAAAGCTCTGAGTTTTCTTTACCCACTCTCATTTTGGCCATTTCTTTCATTTTAAATACTGGCCACATATTGCATCCCTTTTCACTGTAGCTGGAACATAAATAACAACATGTTTAAAGCAGTGTAAAGTCCTTCTTGGAACTTATTACAGATATCACAAGAATATTAAGCAACTTTAAAATTAAGTCAAAGTGCATTTTGCAAATCTGTGTTGGTGGCTATATATCATTACTGTTCATCAAGCCAGTTCAGCCTCATTTTCCTTGGCTATTTTTTGGTTTTTTGTGAGTTGCTGCTTCTTTGGGGAACGTGACTCCATTTATCATAATAAGCATTTATTATCATCCTATTCTCTACCCAGGCACAAGCATTGTATTTAAGAGAGATTTTTTTTTCTCCGAAGGGGATGGTACTGCTGTACTTGGTGTATCCCTGTATTTGAGAATCCCCCTCTCCCCAAAACCCAGAACCCATTATCAAGTCTTGCATGTGACTGCAATGGCTTTTGCAGTCAAAGTGAATTACAAGGATTCTTGCTGAATCCCTGACAGATACAAATGCCTAGTTATCCTTGGCTTTCCTGCTGAACCTAATCAAAGATATTGTTTATTAAAATCCTATTGTCTCTGCAGTGAGGAACAAGGACAAGTTGCTCTGGAGTGATTTAATACATCCAGCAGTTCTGTGTAAAGATTTATTATGGCCAGGAGAAAGAGCAAACACAAAATGCCTGAGTCATTACTTTTAATTTGCCATTTCTTTAAAAGTATGTATAGACAAGGCTAAAACCTTCTCTGCAGTTCAGTGTGATCTCTTATCAGCCAGGGGACAGACCAAAGCACAAACCCTCACCCCTTCCTTCAAACAGAGGGAGGACGTGAAGATTTAGCCTTGAATTTGAAAGCAGACTACCATGCTTCTGCTTAGACTGGTGGTTTTCAGAGTTTTGAGGCTTTATAAAAGAAATTTATCAGTTTTAATGATTCAAACTACCAGTTCAAGCTATCCAGGTGTGCCTGTGATTCTCTCTGAGGTGACCCATTGGAGGGGACAATGCTCCTGCAGAGGGCTCAGCCCTGCAGTCAGGTCCTTGCCCCACACCCAGGTGACAGCAAGACCCCTTTGTGCAGGGCCACACAAACTGAACTCATTAAAAGTAAAAAACTCTTTTTTTTTCCCAAGTAATGAGATTTTCTTTGTGATTCAGTTTTATTAAGGTTTCAGGGACTGTATCGTAAGTAAAGCACAAAGATAAATGAGTGAGCACAATTAATAAATGCTCACAATTAATTCAGCTCTCTGAGCTTTTAAACTGCTTATCTAATCATATGTAATCTTTATTCACAGTGCCAAAACTACCACATTACAACAGCTGTAAATCAATTAGGAAAATGTCTTTAATGGTTCAGAGAAGGCAAAAGGCAAGGTGTGCTTTTCCAGACTGCCCATGCTCAGGAGAAGGGAAGTCTCCCTTAGCAGCTCTGCTAAGGACCAGAACCTAAATCTGAAAGATTTCCATGAAGGAAAGCTGCTGCCTTCCCTCCCCTGTGAGATGGGGACCCAAGTGCAGGAGAGATGGGAGAAGAGACATCACACTATTCCACAATAATCCAATGGGATTTCACTGTTTTCCATGGCTACCTTTTCTGCAGCCTGTTAAATCCCAGCAGTCACAACCCAAAATCTTCTTATCCTTCATTATCCCACAAGCCCCAGTTGAAACAGCTCCTTATTTTGTGAAAGTTTTCTCTCGGACATTTTAATATTTCCAACCACTGTTCCCAGCTCCTTTCTTTCTCACTGCTAAAGCCATGAAATTTACATTAAAGAAAAAAAGCCAACCATGTAATCAGACGTGTCCTGGCAGGTTTGGTCACACACTCTACACTCTGCTGAATGCCAGGGCAGGACAATATTGATCTGAAGGAAGTTCCAAGCCTCCTCTCACATCAGGAGCCCAGTGCTCCTGGCTCTGGCTGCACCCAGGAAATCCAACCATTCCTGGTGGTGCCTCTTGACTTTGCGCCTGAAGTTCCCTCTCTTCACTCTGTTTTAATTTGCACCTAACTCTTGTGGTGAGATGCTTCTGGTTTAGGTTTCCTGTGTCTGCTTATTGGATTTAACAGTGTTTCTCCAACTAATTTTCACCAGCAAGCTGTACAGGGCTGGCTTCTGCTCGACTCATTCCCAGCTGCCAATCCCCTACTCCAGGCCTGCGCTGGGAGTAAAAATGAAAGTTACACCCTCAAAGCCCTCTTTGCCTTCCTGCCTCCTCTGCCTTCCAGCTGCTGCTCCTTCATTTAACAACTCACAGATTCCTCTGAGCACATGGTTTTTTATTTGGCCAGGCTTTCAGCTGCAAGAGAAGCTCTCTTTTTGTGTTGGAAAAACAAAAAGACAGGTCTAAATTAAAAAAAACAAAAAACAAACACCCAAATGTAACAAAGAACACCCTCTCTCTCCCAAGGTGCAGCTCTCCTTCCCCATGGGTGAGGAGTCTGGAGCTGTCACAGGTGGCTGACCAGTGATGCTCTGCCTGGTCCAGGGGGCTGCCTGTCCCTCAATCCTTCTAAAGGCTCGAATTTTACATGGCCTTTCAGGTAAAAGAAAAGGAAAGTTGTTGCTTTGATTATGTTGTATCTTTTTGTCCTGAAAAGTTGCTTTGAAAGCAGCTTGCACAGCTGATCTATGGACACCTTTCTCCTGTAATTCTGCTGTGACCTTTTCACCATCCTTCCACAAGTAACTGGGCAAAAAAAAAGAAAAAAAGAAAAAATCCCCAAAGCCAAACCAAAGGGATATAAACAGATATTTTCTTTCTTCTGCCTTCAGAGAGTGTGGGGTTTTTTTTCCCTCACAAAACATATTCTTGTTTTACAGGCTTCAAATCTGAAGGACTCAGAACAAATGGTCAGAGCCATGGTAGCAGAAAGCTTTGGACTGAGCACCAGAGAGGTGCAGTCTCAAACCAGTTTGCACTAATGAGCATTAAATTTTTTACCTGTGGAAAAGGTCACACTTGAATTTCTATTTGGTGTTGATATCCCCTGGAGAAGTGACAGATATCTGTTGGGACAGCAGTTGAAGGGAGAATATGACTATGAAGAGGAAAAATGAAAAAATCCCCAAACAATCCAAGGCTGAAAATGAAGTGGAATTTTTGGCCAAATAGAAATGTATTAAATTCTTTACTGCTGATGAAATTTGGAACACAAGCTTACAAGGGGTTTAAGGACACTTTCCAAATATGACTGAACAATATAATCTCTTTTTGGTCAGATCTGGAGGCTTTGAACTATCTTGGAAAAGGAGAGCTTGTGAATGGTATTTAATTCTCCTGAAAAATGAAAAAGTTGTATAATAAAAGCTTCCTAATATCACCTGCTATTATAAGAGCACTTTCCCCCTCACAGGGTGTATTTTCACATGCCATGTACAATCACTCCAGTTCCAAGATTTTTGTATTTTTGCAGAAACACAAATCTGACCTGTATTCCATGCTTTCTAAGAGTTCACTGTCCTAAATCTATTATGTGCCTCTAAGCCAAGCTCCAAGCTCTGGAGATGACACAGTCACTGGTATGGATAATTTGGCTCCTAAATGTTTGCTTTGTGCCTTGAAAAAACATCTTTGAGCAGTTTCTTAAATGTCATTCCTTGCAGTACACAGAGCAGGCAATAAACAATAAAATTATTCACCTTGAAGAAACCATCTGCAGTCTTTAAGGACATCACCAGGTTTTTTGTTGCTTTCAATGGTCCTCTGGGATGCTGTAAGTGTCATTTTAATGCTGTGTTTCCCATCATCTCCGTGCCAGCCTCATTTTGCTTCAGAAGCAAAAGTGATGATGGGCAAATTAAGAAGAAATTCCACTCTCTGTTAGTCCCTCTATTTCATTTATTTTTGTAACTGCCTAATATAACTCTTGGCATTTGGAATTCTCATTTGGAGGCAGCATGAGGAGGGTTCCTCCCCGGCATGAGCAGAGCTGTGGGTGCAGCAGGGTGACCCAGCTGCAGGCTCTGCTGCCCCTGGTGATCCTGGCTGGGCTCAGAGCCCTGACCTGGGTGATGTGCTCAGCCTGGCGTGCTCAGCTGCAGCAAGGAGAGGCTGCACTTCACCCAGGCACATCTGTCACCATTTTGCTCCTGTTTTTCTCATGGGTGGAGCAGATGTTGCCATTTTCAGTGGGAGCTCAGCTCCCTTTGTCCCCTTCCTGCCATGTTGGTGCCGCCTGCTCTGATCTGTTCCCCTGCAGGGGTGACACCGTGAGACCAGCAGTGTGCTCCTGTGCATGGGGACATCCTTCCCAGGCTAAAGAGGACTTGTCTCTGGCTCCCTCAGACAGCCATCCTCACGGGGAGGCAGGCAGAGCTGCTCCCACTGGCCTCTTTCTAGCTCTGCACGAAGTCTTTGTTCTTTTACTGAGTTAAAAAAGAAAAAAAGCCCAGCAATGCCCCTTACAACTCCACCCCCACTTCACAGGAAGAACCTGAGGCTCCAGACAGAAGTTGAGGAAAAAACTGCAGGAATGTCCACTTCAAAAAAGGCTCTTACTGTCAGGACATCAGATTAGGGGAGGTGAAATCCACCTGCATCCACCCCCAGACTGAACCCAGTCCTGGCAGAGCCCTTGGCATGGGCAGGTTCCAGACAGGGTGATGCTGGAGCCTGGTTAAAGGTCAGAGAAGAGGCTGCTTGTCTGAGAGAGCAAAGGCTGAGAGCTGCATTTGAAATGGGCTGGGAGAAATAATATTTTTTAAAAGAAGTCTTCACGTTTTAAATGCTGTATTTTTCAGGATGTGCCAGCTTCCTCCTAATGGAAGCCTGCAAGGGCCATCCCTGATGCAATGGGCTCTGCCTTGCAGGGTTCAACCTTAGTTAAAAGGTTGTGAGGTTTATTTCTAGAGGCTAAATTTACTGTATAAAATCTTTCCAAAAGCTAGCTAGCTAATGTAATGAAAAAGCAATCAAACTCTAAGAAAGAGCCATTACAACAGAGACAACCCACCATTATTAATCCAGCTAAAACCAAAGGCTAAGGTCTGTCAGCCTTAAAAATGAAATGAATTCCTTCTTAGCTCTACAACCTTTAATTATTTTCACTAATCGATGAGTTATAAAAATACAAAGAAAAGATTCCAAGCTAAACCAGAGCTCCTTTAAAATTAAATTAAATAAAAGAACAGTAGAACCAGCCTGAGGTTGGGGTGACACTGGTTTTGCTGTTGTGGTTTCTGATTTCAGAGCCCTCTGTGATGGGATTATTTCTCCATGCCTCACGATCCATCCATTATAGTGCCCATATTGTAGACTTCATGTCACAGTCAACAATAAAAACCACCCTTGGCAACCTCCATTACATCCTGCAGTTAATTTGTGTTCTCACAAAGTGCTTATATTTACTATGAGTGATAATCATAAATATGCATGAGGCCTTAAGTGAGGGAGAATGTGCTTAGGAGCTAATACAGCAGGAGGCTTGCCTAGAAGAGATGTCAAAATCTGTTCACTTTTGTTATATATGAGTAATTTAATTTCCTCTACAGTGTTATTAGGGCAAGAATGAAGTAACATTCTTTGGTGTAATTGAAGCAAATCCTGGCAAGACAAGAGGATAACAAAGCTTTTCCATCTCGTCATGTCAAACTCTTACCTTCTATTCAGTGCACACAGACGGGCTCTTTGTGCTGAATTAAATTATCCAGTTGAGTTTATTAACTTGTGATGTCCCGTGACCTTCAGCATATTTACTGCTGGATCTTTAAAACTGTCTTTAATTTACTGCTTCACAACCGACCTCGTTTTTGTGTCAGATCAGAAATACTGATGCCATTCAGTCCTTTCTCAGCTCCTGATTTTCAGCAGCAGCGTCCCTTGTGGAACCCTGAAACACGGAGCATTTCCAGTGCTCCCAAACAGGTTATAAACCCACCAGCCAAGGATTCCTGGGACGGGGGAGGAGATGGTTCCATCCTTTCCCCAAATTCCTGTAGCAGGGTGATGCTCAAAGGCACCGTGATTGTAGCCCAGGGTGAGCAAAGCCACTGAGAGCTGTGGGACAGACCTGCTGCTGGTGCCTCTCAGGGTGGGTGATTTCAGCCAAATTTAATTGATTTCAAGCTGTAATGTTCTCCGAAGGATAAACTGGAGCTTTTTCAAAAGAACAAGTGGATCACAGGAAAATCACTTATCTGGTGTGAGCCTGGCCATGGTGGCTGAGCCCCTTGATATTTTTTCAGGATTTCCAGCCTTGCATTGCAACTCAGAGCAAGTCCTTTGACTCCAGAGCTTGGTGGCCAAGTCCCAGGCATTGAGCTTCACAGCCCTGCTCTGCAGGCACTGACTGATGGCCCCTCAGCAAGACCTGCCTTTGATATTTATTTGAGACTTACCAAAATCCCAGACAGTACTGCTTGGCATGATCCAGCGTGGCAAAGGCACATCCCTCTT
This sequence comes from Motacilla alba alba, assembly GCF_015832195.1. Classification (NCBI taxonomy): domain Eukaryota; kingdom Metazoa; phylum Chordata; class Aves; order Passeriformes; family Motacillidae; genus Motacilla; species Motacilla alba. Next base: position 8,287,074 of record NC_052030.1, on the reverse strand, counting down.
GCTGAGTGACACTTTGCTCTCCTGCTGCTGCCATCCCTCTTACCTCATCCGTAAAAGAGGAATAAATGCTATTTATGCACTGGGTAAAGCATGTGAGAGCACCAGAGGTGAGGCACTGAGCACGTGGCTGTGTTATTAGGTCTATTCACACAGGGAAAAGTCAAATGACAACACATAAGCAATTTGCAACAGCTCATTTTAGCACTGTTCAGCCTGGGAAGGTTGCTGGAGAGAGAGAAAACTCCCCAGCTCTGAGCAGGGCTTGCCTGAAGGAGGAATATTCCATACACCAGGCTCAGGCAAGCCTCAGCTCACACATCAGCTTATCTTGGCCATGCACAAGTTACCCTTTCTTCACATGGCATTTAAAACTCTTCAACTTGTACCTTCCTGAATATGTGAGATAAAAACAAGTCATTGCAGGATGAACCCTGGCTCCCTAAACCTCCCCGAACAGGAATGGAATGGATAGAAGCAAAAAGAAGGACATATTTCCCAGGTGTACTGGGTGGAGCCACATATTTGTTGCAGATGCTGTATGTCTCATTTATCATATTCTTCTACTCTTGGCTTGTTTTTAATTGTTCTCTTGAAATACTATTGCTACACAACTGAATTTTGGGACTGCTTAATCGAGAAAGGTGGTAAGTGGCAGTCATTCCTGGAAGAAAGTAGCAGATAAATAGCAGCAAAAATAAACCAAAATTGAATATCAGCAAGTGAAGCAAGGTTTTCTGAAATTTCTTACAGTGATAAATCAATGACAAACTCCTTCATATCCGAAGAAGGATGAGCCATGGAAATTAGGAGTAGCCTGTTACCTTTTCTTGGACTTAATGGATGATCTGCCTTTAGGTATTAGACATTATCCAGGTGTTCAGGATAATTCAGTCCTTTAGCCTTTGGGCAGAGCTAGTTTGCTGTCCCCTCACCCTCAGCACAGTGATGGGGATCACTGCCCTGCAGGGCATTGAACTGAGCCAGGGAGATCATCCCACATTTAGCAGAGGAGAGTCAGGAGGTGCCTGGAGCCACCTGGGTCCATCAATAATGTCTCAGTTTAAAACACACTCCTTGGCAAGTTAAAAATAAAGAAAAGATGAATTCTACCCTGTCTGCTGTGCCCTACGTCAGTGCCAAAACTGCTGTGTCCTCTCTGAGCTCCACACACCCAGCCTGAAACACACCTCCAGGGAAATTAAGGACATGTGTTTAGAGCACAGCCAGAGCTTCTTGGTGGGCTGAATCAAGATGGGAGGAACACTTCACTGTGCTTCTGCTATGTGCCTATAAATTGATGCAATGATTCTGAGATTTTTAAGGCTGGAAGAAAATATAATAATCTAATCTGAGCTCCTGGATCACAAGAGATCACCCACAGGTCATGGGTGCTGTCTGATGTTGGAGGAGTGTAGCAAAGGCTCCATCTATGATTTTAACCCACTCCAGACAGCTGTTGATGGAACTGAAATGGAAACCCTTGAACTCTGTCAGACGGGGAATAGCAAACTGTCTTCTGGCTGCTGCAGGCAAAACTGCATTAAGCTAAGCTACAGATGAAATTATTGTTATATTCATTGTGAGGGCTGCTATGACAACAGATGAATGCAGCAGGTAATTTAATTACATTTCTGTCAGCCCCTGTGCCTTTCAGGAGACAATGCAGCAGTCAGCAGCATTTTCTTTTAATATTGCAGGTGGCACAGAAAATGCCAAATTCTCCTCCAGAGGGCCTAATGAGAGCATTTCACTTGAGTCACAAATTGTTATTTAGGTATCTTGAAGGATCACTCCTGGTTTTTCCCAGCATTTCTGACTCCATGAGTATTCCCTTCACTCTGCTCACAAGGCTGTACCACACACCTAGAGCTGAACCCTGGCACAAGCTTTCTGCACACCTGCCCAGCCCATCAGAAAACCAGATTTGTTCACCCAGAGGTGACCCTCCACATCCCCTTCCTGCTTCTCTGCCTTTCCTGGGTGGTTTTGGGAGCCACCACTCACTTGGCTGCATTAAAGGGGAGAGCATTGAGGGGTGGAGGTGAGAAAATTCCCTTTTTCCTCTGAGCATGAGCTGTGCAGCTGGGAGAGGGAAACAACTGCTTTAAAGACAAGGTATTGACTTACAGAACAGAGGGAAGTTAATAGACATTGACTCCCACTTGTTTCAAGTAGGTCACACAGTGCAGGATTGTGCTGCACGGCCTCTGAGGGTTGGGGGTAGGGAATTCTTGCCAAAGGAGAAAAATGTTAAATGTTGTTGTGTGTGTGTGATTCCCTCAGGGACAGTATTTGCCTATGCAAAAGTTCTAATTTCTGTAGAGCTGGGTGAAGTGAAAACCTGCTCTGAAAACCTCAGTGGGTGCTGTGGGAGCTCAGCATGACTGGGTAAGTGATCTGTGTCTAACCAAGGCTGGACCCAAGATCATTCAAATAATCTTATAATGCACATTAATTGAAGTGGGAGCATGGCAATTATGTATTGTTTATCTGAGGAAACCATCTGAGGAGCAATCCTGCATGCCAGGGTATAAACTCAGTTGCCATGTAATTAAGTCATGGCTACAGAAGCACTGAACAAATGTGCAACAAGATTCAGATAATACCTTAATGTGATAAGAAATACCCAGGCATTTAGCTGGCATTGAGGAAATTAGCCACACCAAATTAGATATCAATGAACACATTTGCTACCATGTCAGTTACCATTCTGAGCATAAATTGAAACCTAATCAATTATTTCTACAGAGCTCTGGCATAAACTCAGATTAGGAATTGAAAAAAATGCTGTTATTTTATAATGTTATAAATGTTGTTCTGTAAGTGTGTGTTTTATGACACTGACAAAGATGGTGTGACATCTCCCTGTACTTCCCTGGAATGAAGAAAGAAAGATGGAATAACAGCAAGACATAGTTTAAAGTCAACACTGAAGGGGGTTGACAAAACACTGAAGTCTTGGGACACCTAGCCCTTTTCTCATCTCCTGGACACCTTTGTGCCTTGATTTCTCCTTTAGCATGTGGAAGTTATGATACTTCCTTTGTAAGGAGCTCTGAAATGCCTCTTGGTGGAAAACTCCACCAAATGACAAAGCTGCCCACAGCCTTTCCTCATCACCTTCATCTCAACATACTCAAGGAAGAATTTCATGGAAATTCTAATAAAAGCTGGCATTGCCCAGTGCCTCCATCCTGAGGCAAAGAGGGGACTCTCCTAAGGGACACACTCAATTCCATGTGTGTTCAGTCCTTTACAATTACACAGAAACACCTAACCCACGAGATTTTTCCTGATGCATCTTCCCTCAAGCACAGTGTGCTCCATGTCCATATGATTATCTCCCGGCATCCCTACAAGATCAGGACCCATTTCCAGACAAGTTTCTCAAAAATGCAAAAATTGCCCTTTAACATCCTACCACCCCCTCCCTCTCTCTGTGAGACACAGCCTCTCACTGTGACTGTCAGTTTTTACATGATTATTCACAGTGCCTTTATTCATCCTTCAGAGAGAACTGGCTGGCATCTTCCAACCACCAATTTCTCACAGGGTCTGTCTTTTTCTCCGATGAAAAGGAAATATTTTGGTATGTGCATCCAGCCTTGCTGCTCAGACAGTTTAATGAATACATCAATAAAGCACCGACCAGAGAAGGAGAGGGAGGTGCACAGTCATTAGGATCCATCATTAGCATTTTGCACACCACCACAAGCTTTTGTGCATGAGCAATTAATACAGCAATAAATGCCACAATGAGCTGCAGAAACCTCATTGAGGCTGGGAAGTGTAAACAGTGCCCTCCACTTAAAACAATTGTGAGAAGCATTTAAGAACCTTCACGGAAAGGAGCAGCTGAAGCTTCTGATGAAGGCACAAAAATCCACCCCCAGACATGATGGAGAAACCTTCCACCATCTTAAAAAGAAGCCATCTCAGGGAGACAGAATAAATGCTGGCCACATATCAGATACTGGAGTAATTACCTGGAGCATCCTTCCATAAGCTACCAGCCCACCAAAGTGTAAATACTAGGTTTAGAGAAGTGGAAACAGGAAGTTTACTCCAGTCAGTTTATCCCCAGACATGATCTACAGCATCAACTGGTTTATTCTGGCTGCATGAAGAAAGACAGGTGATACCTGATGTGTTGGTACACCAGGAGTTTTTGAACACTCTTGAACAATGGATTGAGTTTTTGCAAGAAAAATGTTTCTCTCTGTATTTTTGACTTAGCATTACACAACCCTAGTGCTGGATTTACTGTCCTGCAAGACCCTGGCTGGAGAGCAGTGTGATAATAACATGGGAATATCCTGTACGGCCAGAGACAGGGCCTGGCTCTGCAGGATCTGTCCCACATGGAATCAGAATTCTTGCTCTCATTACAAACCTTTGCCTTGGGTACAATTCTTCACCCATCCGTATAAAACACCTCACAAGGTTAAGTTTGCCCAAGGAAAGCACAGGCAGAAAGAGTCCTCTCCCACAGTTTGCTTGTACACACCAGTTGCCAGCAACTTTGTTAATAACACATTGCCCATGCAAATTAATTCAGCTTAGAGAAACAAGTCTTGATGATTATAAAATGCTGCAATCACAGTATTGCTTCCGGCCAGCTGAGAGTAAATTCATCAAGCATTTGTTATTTAAAGCTGCTGTGGTGATAAATGCTTCCCTTCATTTATGATTGTACACCAAGACAGAGAGAAAATGGAATACATAAAAATGACTGCATGATGGGAATCCCAACAGAAACCACCCGAAACAAAGGCAGGGAGATGGAATCTCTTCCACAGGATGCTGAAATGCAGCCACTCATCCTCCTGTAACGAGGTTCTGCTGCAACAAAAGCAACAACAAACACCAGCTTTGCTCAGACAGAAGTACTGAGTGTGCTCCTGTTGGCTGCATCTGATAAAAGCCTTATTATGCCAAGGTCAAGGACGGGGGTGCAGTGGTGTCTCTCCTGCCCAGCACTACGCACACAGCAGCTGTTATGATTAGGGATGCTCCCTCCATGTGTGCAGAGCATATAAAGAGGAGGATAAACCCCTCTGAGTTTTTGATAACAGCCCTGCTGCTGCTGTGGACCTTTGCTCTGCATATGACATTACAGTAAAAACAAAAGGAAAATGAATCCAGCAGTAAATACCCACAATTACACTGCACTAATTGTTTTAATGGGTTTATGTGGAGTCAACGTTTCAGGCAGTGCTGCCCATACAGAGCAAGTAATTAACTCCACTGGTATTCAGAGTAATGGCAATTAAATACAATGAGCTGTTCTACTAATGAATGTGGTGAGAGCAGTGCAAGGCAGGGGGAGTTAGCTGTAACTTTTAATTCGATGAGCTCTGCCCAGCTGCCTCCTGGCAAGCAACTGATGGCAAGTCGATCAAGCTGATGATCATGGCCAGTCCCAGGAGCATCTGAGGGTGGGGGGATTCCAGGAGATGGCTAGTGGCTGTTTTTCCACGTTTGCTGTCAGGGCTGACTTTGTCCTGTGGCAGCCACAGGGTATCTCACCAGCAGGATGCTGGTAGCAGCAGCACTGACCTGGAGCTGATTAGCTTTGTGAGAGTCTTTCCAATAGCTGAGACAGGAAACATGTCCTTGTGCAGCGTGGGGATGTTCAGCCCAACAGGTCCTCTGGGCAATGCTTTATAAATTCCACCTGTGCTGTCCCTGGGCAGGGAGGAAATGCTCCTCTGGAGTGGGCTGGCATAGCAGAGTCGTGGTCCCAGGTGGAGGGAAAAAAGAAGATCTAAGGACAAGAGGAAGCAGAAAACCCTTGGACAGAAACCTCTTGGCAAGCTGTGTTTGCCAAACCACTGTTGTCATTTATCCTAGGATAACATCTTAGAAAAAGGAGCTGAGTTCCCATCTAGGGCTCTATAATGAAATTATAAAGCAGCTATCTATTTTTTCATTAAAATTAAATAATTGAATCTGTCCAGATTCATGTACTTTCCCCCCATGAGATATCCAGGAGAATTAAGTTTCAATTGACTTTCCAGACCTTGGTTATCATAGGAAGCTTTTAAAAAATCGGAACATTTGGCAATTTGAAATTCAAATAGGTTTCAGTCAATATGTTTACTATTGCTAGACAGGCATCTTTGTCCCCTGGGTGTTTAATGCCTCAATAAGTAATTGGTCCTTTCATCTTTTATAGGCACAGAGTGAAGAGTTTATGGCTCATACAGTGAATTGTCAATACAAAGGATCTTTGCATCAGTTTTAAATAACCCAGCTCCCAGCTCCATTAAATCCTGTTTAAAATTCCCCCCTCCCTCCACACGCCCACTACAAGCCTTGAAGCACTTCTTCCCTCCCCTGATTTCAGTGGCATCCTTAAAGTAGCTCTGCTTCACTCCCCAAGCCCAGACACAGGCAAAAGAAGGGGTGAACATAAAGAATAAGAATTTGCCCCCAACAGACTGAAATTCCAAGGATTTTCAGGAAAATTCTTGTTTTGCCTTTATCCATTAGGTCTGAAACTCAAAGTAGCTAATGCAGTGCTGTCTAAACTGAAATCAGAATTTCTCTTTTCCATGAAACTGTCCCATGACTTTTTGTGTTCTTTTTTCTTTTGCTCTAAGTTAAAATACTTGAGATTAATTTTCAGGCCACTGAAACATGGTGTTTCAATCAAGAAAGAAATCTGTCATTGAAATTGGACACTTCTGTACATTGTGCACTATATACACATTCATGCCACGTGCAAGTATTAAACCCCAAGAAAATGTTTGTTTTTTTTCCTGAAGAAAAAATTGTGTTAATTTCCAAGAAGCTCAGAACTGAAAGTTACCTTATTTCTTCAAAACAGGCACTTTCATGATGTGCTTTCCTTTCAACGAGCCAGGATTTTGCCGGAAGAGCAGCTTCTCTTGGCCCGTTTCCACTGAGGCAGGACACCAGAAAAAGCTGTTTTGCTCTGACTCTGTGTCACACACTGGCAGCACAGGTGTGAAGCAGCTCAGGTTTGCACTGGGTTTGTGTCAGCTGTGCCAGCTGCAGGACAGATGTCACTGTGCTGCTGCAGAGCCACTCTCACCCCTGTGCAGTCACACCGAGCTCACAAGAGCCTTTGTGCAAGGACCAGGCTCTGAGAAGCACAGCCAGCCTTTGATATTTTCCTTTTTGAATATGGTGCTGCCTGCCACTGGAGGATGTGGAGGAAGCCTAATATCAAAATTTGCATCTGGGTTTGGAGCTGTGAAGAGCTGTGGGATGTGCAGAGCTTGATTTCACTTTCTGTAATGATGGGAATAATTTCTTTTCTTGTATGGGTTTTTTTTTGTTTGTTTGTTTGTTTGTTTGTTTATTTGTTGGGGGTTTTTAACCAGCACAAAATATCTTTTTCAGGCTAAGTTTCTAATTCAGTCAGACCTAAAAAGGTTTGGCAAGTCCCATTTCTTGAGGCCTTCAACCCAAAGGGCTGCCACATGATTCTGGTCAGTCAGTGCTGCTTCTGAACCACAGAGATTTTTCCCTGACTCAGTGCACAAGAAAATACTGGGCCTCTTCACAAAGGTTCTCCTCCATTACCCTTGTCCTGGCCCTCAACTGGGGATTAGTAAAGAGGCTGTGCTGATTGATATCACATCTGGCAAGCTGCTTGCAGAACCAGATTTGTGTTCTGTGAATGGAGAAATAACTCAGCGTTACTTTTCCTTATCAGAATGGCAGCATGTCCTCTTGGCAATGAGAGATCAAATGCATCTACAAGTGGCAGCTATCTTATCCCTGAGTCTGTACAGCCAGTCAAAATCAGAGCCCAGGATGATCAGGATGAAAAAAGCCTTCTCTTCAGTTCAGTCATTTTTTCAGTCCATGTTTGCTCAGCCCTCAGAGGAATGAACAGAATATAAAACAACTTCCAAAGGAACAGTCCTTGCATCAGCTAAAATATTACAACAGGAAACTTTGCTAGGTATTTTGCCAGCTGGTGACCCTGCTCTGGGACCGTGGCAGCTCTTGCTCTCTGCTGTCTGAGCAGGCACACTGTGTTTATCCTCACGGGCTCCTGCTGCTCGTGGAACTGCAATTCTGCACCAGCTTCCCGTGGCTTGGCATGAGAAATGTCTTCTCCTAGGATCAGACAAGGCAAAATTAATGAATAGATAAGGGTCCTCACAGTGGAGACTGATTTGCTTTCTCATCCAAAAAGCATTGCAGATTAAAAACTGGAACTAAACAACTCACAGAAAGCTGGAACTGCTGGAGAAGTGGGAGCTTTCATCCTTTGCAGATTAGGGAGACCCTCACCTGCAATCAGGATTGCAAAATTCCCCAGTCCAGCCTGGCCTCTAATCATTCCCCTTGCTTCATTCAAAGGAGCACAAAGGGAAATTTCCTTCCCTGATCAGGAGCGTGGAGAAGGCAATCACTGCCATTTGCATTCGATCAGATGTTTGCTCCCAGTGATAGAAGAGCATGAAGACTACTTGAAAAGCACCAAGGAAGTGCTATGCCATTTCACTAATTAAACCCACCGTTCTGCTCTCAAATTGATGAATAACGACACAACTTGACTCATAATCCCTTTGTCTTCTATTATTTACTCTTTTTTAACAGTGATTTAGGGGAAGGTAGTGCTTTCATTATTCTTGTTAATTACCTCTGTTCTCTACTTCAGCTTGTAGAATGTAATTGCCTGAAACATAAATCAAGTCTTGCCACCTAAGTTCACACATCATTAATATTATTCCGGCCATTCCTATAAAATCTTTATAAAAGATGATTTTATATGTGCCACTCAGTGCCATGCTGTGTAGAAGATGCACTAAGGATTTTCTGAGGACTAAACTGGTCTGTGTATTAAACTTCCCTGTTTGTGTTATGTGTTTATGTTTCCCTAAGGACAAAAAAACCCAAATAGCATTAATTGGTCAGTGACTGTAGATCCAATTAACAGCCCTCCACAATCCCAAGCCCTGCTAAGTGGCTGCTGACACTTCTGCACAGGGAAGCAGAGGCAGCTCCATGAGCAATGAGCTCTCCTTCACTCCCCACCCCTGGAAACAATAATTTCATTGCATTCAACAACAATTACTAGGCAAGAGGGTAGCAGACAAATGCAGCAGCTACTCACTTGAGTGATTATCAAGTTTCTTTCTGTAGGTAATCCCCAAACAAATTATTTTCATCCTCTCTGCCCTTGATACCTCGAGTCAGACAAACTGTGAATCACAGAAAGCAGGCACCTTCCAGAGGCCCTTTTCTTCCCCCCATTGTAATTTTTTAGTATTGCTTATGATTATATGTAAGGAAAAATCTATTAGAAGGAGAGGAAAGGCATCACCCCCAGTTTGTTGTTGGCAGGATATTAGCTCAGTGTTTGTCAGGTTTCTGGTAGTGAACAGGTTTATACACAGCACTTCATCTCTCCAACAGAACACTTGGCTGTATGAACAGCACTAATATCCCAGCTGAGCCTACTGAGAAACACCTTTATTATCTCTCTCAATGACAAAACCAACCAAAAACCCCAATTAATTTCTTGCAGATTCACTACTGCATTATTACCTAAGTGTGCATTTGGAGGTACTGGATCAGGTAATGGGAGCCCTTCAGCCAATAACTATTATCAAGTGTATTTCCATTAACTTCCATTCCCCACAATCATAGAAAGGACAGCCTATAATACACTGCAATTGCATTTACAATTGTTAATTACTGTAAATTCAGTGTTTGAGATAAGAGCGCTTGCTCTCTCCAGGTTTTCTACCTGATGGATGGTGGCTGTTCCAGCTTTCAGTTGGGTTTGCAGTGCTGAGGTGCTGCCTGGGGGGTTTCTCCTGCCTTACACCAGTGTCCAAGATCCAAATCACACCTTCCCAGCACGACAGCCCTGTCAGGGCCAGGACTATGAGAACTCAAACAGCAATGCAGATCTGAGAGGCATGGGCCAAAGGGAAGCAAGAGAGTGAAGTCTGAAAAATGAAGTCAAGAATTTTTCTCTGTCTTTTCCTATTCTTTCGTTGCCTGCAAGGAAAAAAATTTCCCGCCTGAGTCCACCTGGGGTGCTGGCATCCTCAAGAATGCATTTTATCAGGGGAAAGCTTTGTAACTTGGTTGCTTTGGGGGTAAGGCGGGGGGTGTGGAGAGGGGGGAGCATGGAACAGGATAAGAAATATCAGCCTTTAAATCAATTTTGTAAATCTATGCCAGACAGGGGCAGGGAGCATGAAAGAGGTAACTCAAAGGCCATACTCACCAATTACAATTACAGTTCCTAGAATAAGAAAGCACCTTAATTTTATTTTTTTTTTCCCCAAGGAAACATTTATGTCTTAAAATCAAGTCTATCTGATATAAGCCACAGAGGCAAACCAAGTCCTGGGACTTCTCAATGCAGATGTACTGCAGTGGTGCATGTGAACCTTCTGGGGATTTCACCTCAAAAGGAGTGGATGAATTTCACTCCAGTCCTAATTTAAACAGCTAGAAGTGGCTCCCTAGCCTGAAAGAGTAACCCAATAGGGTCAACTATGAGGCATCCAATCCCATTTTAGGCTGGTTTTGTAGGAAAAGTTGACTGGCTTTCCTGGCAACCTGTTTTTCTACATTTAGACATCTGAGGCGTCTGCTGAAAGCTAAAATTGTGCCCTGGTGGTTGAAGCCCCTCATTTGGGAAGTGCACCCCTCTGTCTCCTGCCTCCTGACCTCCCCACCAGCCCTGCTTTGGAATACAAGTGTCCACTGTGGATGGTCAGCAAGGAAGGTTGCTCCACCAGGGGCTCCTTTCAGTCAGACACTGAATATATTTTCATGCCAAGCAGGTCCCTCTGCAAGTGATTTAATTAAAACTTCTGAATTAATAAGCTTATCCTTCATTAGTAGTCAGAGTAATAAAAGCAGCATGGAACTTCTCTCTAATGAAACAAAACATACCTAAAAAGCAAAAAAGAAAGTGAAGAAGCAGCTGTAACTCTGAGCTGCTGTGGTGCATCAGTGTAATGACTATCAGGCAACTGCTGGGTGTGTTTTAGGGAGGGAAGAAAGACTGAACAAAGGGGAGCGTGTCAGAAAAAAATGGAATCAGCTTTGGAGGTTAAAACCACAGGGATGACAGGAGAACACTGAGATCTGGTGTTCTCAGTGTTCTGATAAACCAAAGCACCTCAGGTGTGCAGAGGTGATGGGGGTAGGGCACCTGATCACTTCCCAGGAGTGCAGTGGAGCAGATTGACTAAAATCTCTTCTCCCTTTGTGAGGAAAAGTCACAAACACATGGAGATCCCAGACATGGCAGAGGCTGAGGCCAGATCACAAGGTTGTGCATCAGGCTCATCTTTAATTCTGGGTGCATCACACACCACTTAATGCCTTTTGTCTTTTCTTAAAGTTTTCTGTTGTTTCATAGTTCTGCCCAAGTTTTGCAATCTTCTGTTACAAACCCGATGTGATTGTATCTCCTGCACAGCTGGGGGTTCCTGAAGCCAGTTTTCTAAGGAAAATGTGTTTTCTATCCATTGCTTCCATGAGCTTCCCTACTGGGAACAGTTTATGCTTAGCTACACTAAGGACATAATAAATGCAAAAGAAAAGGAGGCAAGATGAGGATTTAAAGATTTGTATCAATTTTTATCACTGGAATGAACAAAATCCTATTTTTTTCTGTTTAATGCATTTTGAAGTTCATTTTTTTTGACAGAAACCTCCACATGCACCTAAGGGATATTTTTTGTTTTTATTTAAAGTACCTCAATGGGTGAACTGGTCAGACTCTAATTGTGTCTGAAAGGCTGCAGCTGACACACACTGGAGACTTAATTATGTAGTGTGTGGCTCCATCTGTCAGCTGCAATATCTTTTGTTACCAAGAATCAGGCTGCCATAGAGGATGACGTGACAGATTCAATTTACTTTCACAGGGATAAGAGTTATGTGGGCATTTGAATGATGCTGGAAACGAGAACTACATTTGCACTCCTTGTGTAGAGATTGAAATGCTATTTACAGCAGTGTTTGTCCAAAATATGAAGCCAAGATTGAATGGGTGGCGAATGTGATGCTGAAAACCAGGAAACAATTAATTAAAATATCATTAAATGGAGGATGGACTTCAACAAAACTGCACCCATGCACATGCAGAAGATTTCTGAAGAGTGCTTTTGTGTTAAATTACTGTAAACAGCAAGTGTACTAACATTCAAGCACTTCTACAGGAAATTTGAGAGCAAAATGCAAAGATCATGAAATTCCATTTGGGAGGGAGAGGAGATAAAGTTTTCCTTTAGAATGGAGATTTTTGACCTTTTTCAACCCATTTACTATAAATATTTTTCTAGACTGATGCAGATTACTGTAAAACTCTTTAGACATGATGGCTGTAAGGTTGTCTTTCTGCCTTTGTAGACAGCTCACAGATCATATAGTGAGGTACACATAGTTTTTTTCATAATTTTTGTTAACACACACCCCTCCCATTTCAGTTTGTGAAACCCAAACAGACAACATGGGAAGCAAAGCAACCAATGATGGCATATTTACAAAGAGAAAATACAGAAGAGTGAAATTGTATACTATGAGGGATTTTGTTATTTGCTCTAAAATGAAGCCTCGTTAATTAGGAAATGCTTTTCACAACTGATTTAATTTGAAATTGGAGAGGACCCTTTTAATTTGCTTACAGGCTGCCATATTTTTCAACTGATGAACAACAAAGTTATTTTTAGCAAGCTATACATTCATCACAGAGAGATGCATCTGTAAGTCTAACCTGCCATTAAGTCAGTAGGCAATAAACAGTTTTGAAAAACTCCCTGTATTTATCAGCTTTTGAATTCAACGGTTGCCCAATTACCCCTAAAATTGTTATAATCTTAGTTTTAGGTGAAAAGCTTTTATTGAAAATCTACTAGTTATCTTCCATAAATGTTAGTCATAAACAACAGCACTAAATCATAAAAATATAACAGCTTGTGATTAATCTGGAAAGAGACTTGTGTTCAGTTCTAAATGTTCTCTCATCCCAGCACCAGACCAGGAGCGATAAATTGAATTAACTTAGTGTGAGGTTTGCTGTGAGCTTGCTTGCAAACCTCCCTGGAATTTCTATTTTAGCATCCTGGCAGAATGGTGTGAAAATTCAAACTCCAAACCAGATTTTCTGCAATTGGGTGAGGATCTTACAGAATCCTCTATGTGCACTCTCCTGAACATGCCTCTAACACTCATTTTGGACCCTGTATCTATACAGGTTTTACCTCCTAAAGGCCAAAGTAACCTGAGGCCAAGCAAACCATGGTTTCTCCATAACTGCATCCTCTGTCAAGCCCACCCTTTCTGACCAAACTGAACCCTTATCCTACTCTGTGTTTAGGTTTTCAGTGTGAGCAACAGCCATGAAACAAACAGGAGACAGGAGCACCAGGGACAAGGACAATGTTCTGGGCTGGTGACAGCTGCAGCTCAGAGCCAGGGTGAGCAAAATCATGACTTTATGGACTCCACCAAGCATGTGTGGATGCATTTCCCACACTGATTTGTACTTTGCAGCTACTGAAGCACACCCCTTCCTCTGCAACAATTCATTCACATCCACTCCCTGTTTGACAAGCTGTAACTGGGCTGAAGCTGAGCAAGAGCTAATCCTTAGAGTTAATGAGATTTCACTAAACATTGCTTGGAATATTGCTCCTGCTTGCAGCCTAACTTGAGAGCTGCTGAAGGAATGGAGGAAATCTAACCCATAAAACCAGGGCACCAGTGCTGCTGGCTAAGGAAGGAATGGCTGGAGGGAGGATGCTGCTGGAGCAGCTGCAGAGATCTGCTCTCCAGGGCTCTGGCAGGGAGGTGCCCAAGGGCTCAGGGGGCTGCCCCCAGCTCCCTCCTGGCATCCTCTGAGCTGTGCTGGGATGAGCCATTCCCTGCCAGCTGACAGAGCCAGCCTGTGAGCTGACACCTGCCAGCTGGCTGCAGCCTGAGAGGAAGGTGTTTTTATTTCCTCCCCATATTTACCTTCTCAAAGGCCTCCCCTTTGCCCCCTTGCCAGCAGAACCCCCCTGAGGAACCCCGGGGCTGGTGGGGACAGAGCAGTGGGGGATGCTGGAACAGGAAAAGTGGTACCTGCCCTGCAGACAGGTTTGTTTAGCAGCCACACCTTGATGCCTTCCGCATGCAGATAATGTTCCTGGCTTCCCAAATGTGCAAATCAAGCAGAAAAAACCTCCAGACCTTTCAATTAAATCCCATCTAACTGACACCACAGGAGGCTTTTGACCAGAGCAGAGAGCTGAGATATGCTTCCCTTCAGTAAAATGGGTAAATAGTTTCTGCTGCACACCAGAAAAATGTAGAAGACATGCAAACTTTAAGCAGCCATTTGGCATTAAATACTTGTAAAAGCCTTTTTTCCTTAGATTAATATCTCACATTTATCTGCACTATACATTTTGGAGACATGGTGAAAATTGCTTATTTCTAATAAAATGTAGCAACAGTACCCTGAGGAAAAATTACTGTGTTATGAGATATTTTTCCCCTCTACCACAGCCAATTTAGTTTTCATTTAAAATTCAATAACTGCATCATACTCAGAATCTTCCATGACTGTCATAATGACTTTGAACAAAAAGTGTGCTGTAAACAAGGAAGATTAGAAAGACATTATTGAGGTAATTTCTCCCCAAGTTTCTCTCACACAGTCAGGGATGCAGAAAAAGGATGCAACAGTTAGTGTGGATATGATTTAGAAATAAGTAGGAGAAAGCAAGCACTTTGTTCTGCAGATACTTTGGCAATAAAAGCATTACTGCCCCCATTTTATTTGAGATATATTTTACTGCAAGGTGGAAGGAAACGCTTCCTTGTTTTCTCACTGAAGTGTTGATGCAAGTGAAGAAGACAAACAGTATAATGTTGTTAGGAAAATGCTGCCTACTTGCTGTAACCTCTTCTTTCCTTGTTTCTCCATGAGGGGCTCTGACAGCAGCGCTGGGATGGATCTGCTGGGCAGGAGCTGCTGCTCCAGCCCCTCCATCCTGCACCCTGCTGCTCTCTCAGTAGCAGCATTTCAGGAGAAAAGACAGAAGGAAAAGAATCTTCCCCTTTTCTCTTTGCCTGGTGAGTGGCTTGTACAGTCCCCTTACATTTTAAGAACCTGCTCTTCCCTGCTCTCTCCAGGGATACACAACAAAGACACCTGAGAGCTGCCTTCTCCCTAGAGAAGGACTGAGTGCTCTTATTTAACAGAACCACTCAAAGGCAATTAAAAAAGATTCTGGTCAGATTCTTTGCCTCTGGATTAATCTAATCAATGGATTTTAAAATGCTGATAGCAAATTTCTGGGGCTTGCCAGGTAATTAAACCAGAGGAGGTCTCTGTAGGCCAAATCCTGATCACATTTATACCAGACAGTCTTGCTGGTGTTCTGTAGACACAGGATCATGTTAACAACATTGACTTTCTCCCCTTTGCATTTATCAACATTTATATCTCACCTGCAAGCAGAGGTAGCTTTTTATATAGCTATGGCATAGATGTCTTCAAAAAGTACAGGAATCTTTGGACAAATGGACTATGAAGAGCAAACAAAAGTTTCAAAAAGTAAAGCAAACTCCTGTTAGTGAGCGAGAAAGTCCTGGTGTGTTCTCTGACACACACAGAGTAAGAACCAGTCTCATTGCACAGGACTGCCCTTAAAAGATAATCTACCACATGGATTTTCCACTTCTCTGTGGTGGGGTGGTCTCTATCAGTCACAAAGATTTGGGTGCTCTGGTTCACTCTCTGCCCAGTGCTGGATCTGGGATTTGCTACAAACACTTGTCCCTAGTCCTGTTTTGAGAAAGGTAAGAAACAAAAGGATGGATTCTGCTTCATCCTCCTGCCATGCTTTTGTGCCAGAGCAAAACAATTGTGTGGGTACTTTCCTGCAGCCTGGCCACACCACACTGATTCAACAGTTGGGATTATGAGATGAAAGGATGCTGTTCAGACTGATTAATCAAACCCCCTTATGCTTGCCAAAGCCTAATTATTCTTTGATCTACATTAATGACTTCAGAAAGCATAGCACACCTGGTGGGAGTTCTCAATGGGGAGCATTTTAGACTAAAAGGAAAACTCCTCCCTGTGTCACAAAAACCTAATTTGCTTATATCAGTAGAATCAATTGTTTTATACAGAACTGTGTCTCCCACAGGTGCTGTTGGTTGTGTGGAGAGATAACGTAGGCAGGTTTTACTTTTATTTGATCAAAATGGTATTGTTTGACAAATAGCAAACTCCATCTCAGGGTGCCTTGAAAAACCACATTGTTATCACAAACTGTGGCTATCTGCAGCTTTTTATTGAACAGCCTGGCTGTAACTCACATGAGCACAGAGGTCTTATCTCATGGTTTCTGCATTCTCTGGGAGATGAGTGAGTGGCTCATACCCCAATTTAAAACTCAGCAAGAGATTAATTTACAATCCAGATCCAGCAGCATTCACATGGATAAGGATGACACAGCACCACAAAAGGAAAAAAAATATTTCTGAATAAAGCAATTCACCCCAGCTCTACTTGGTTTAAAAAAATCCCAACATTGAGTCACTAAAATGTTGAAAGCTTAAGGTCTGTGCTTGTGCACTGGGAATTTACTGCATCAAAGGGTTCTTTATGATCATCAAACAGAAACACCTAAATATGATATAATTTTCTCTAGCAAATCTACCTAGAGCTGCATGAATTTCTAACAGAAATTTTAAGATTGGCATGAGTGACAGGCAAACAAAGAGGTGTAGCTGAGCACCATAGACAGTAATGGAACAAAGGCTTAAAGAACAGCATTTGCAACCAGAACAAATTGTGGTAAACTGATGATGCCACAGCTCCTCCGTGCTGTTGAGGATAACCTTGGGAAGAAGGTATCATTTGCTCCACAAGGAATATATGCCCAAATCCCATAGCCAGGAGTACAATTTCCTGAGCATTTGTGGATGAGACCACCTTGACAACCCTCTGCATTTTGAGAAGCTGAGACTCCTTACAGAAAAATTTAACAAAGGAAACGAAGAACAAAGATTTCATAACAGAAAGAAATGCATCAAAACAGGTGCTGTCTATGCAGAACTCAGAGGAAGCAAAGAAACCAAAAATCTGGTGTTTCCCTGGGTACATGAATATTTGAGAAGCCTGGAATAAATCAGTGCTGGAGTTTTGCAACAAAATGACAGGCACGAGTTGTGTTTGCCAGATAATCTTGGAATGTATCAGTTTCACAGCATCACAGGGAGGAGAGGAGCAGATCTGCATGGCACCAACAGTCTGCCAAACCAGAACATATCCCCCAAGGCTCCTGCACCTTATTTTAGGCCCTTTGAATTTTAATGCCCTGGGCACAACCTGTCCAAGGTACCTGTGGGCCACTCTGTGGCTGCAGGGCAGCACATGGCTGGGAGGAAACAGCATCTGGAAGAGATCTTTGTTATAAACCAACAATTTCCATCCAAGTCACGAGGTTTCTAAGGACCTGCACAAGCCAGGAACAGCCAGGAGCCTCACCCTTCCAGCCCAGTTCAGGGACCAGGGCTTCAGCTGATCTCCATCTACCAACAGGACTGTGCTGGTAAGAGCAGACATTCCTGCCCTGTTGTGTTTGCTTTGGACTATCATTTTCTTCTCATCAAGAAACAAACTCAATTATACTTTTCTCTGCTCCAGGCATAACTAATCAGCAGGCAACTCCCTCAGTAAGCCCAGCCATTTCAAACACCTCCTCACACACACAGATAGCTCAAATAAGGAGTGTTACTTCTATACCCCTCAAGGGGTGCAGGCACAGTCATTAATCTTTCTTTCATCTCATAGAATGCTAATAAAACAATCCCCTCCCTATCTCTGAATTGGGTAGGTCCTAATTAACATGCTAATTGGGCAGATCTTCCCTAATGACTCCCAAACCTCAGCAGTAATATGTTATTTAGATAGAAAAGAGTTATCTATAAGATAGGTAGAATTAAAAAACTGGTGAGACAGAGCAGAGTTTGGATAGGCAAAATACTGAAATGGACATTTCTGCTGTGAAAATTAAAACTCTCCACCTGTCTATGCTACAGATCACAGATCCAGCACCTTGTAATGTTCAGAGCAAGAATTATTTTGGAGGTAATATACAGCTGTAATAAAGAATATTATTGGTGCAGAGAGAAGAACCATACGAGTAACAGTGACGTTTTAAAATATATTATGAAATCTGTTCATTTGAATATCTAAATAAATATGGCTTTTATTATCTGACACATAAAGGCACAAGTTGCTTTGCAAACCCAGCAATGCCAGCAGCTCTGGCACTTTGTATTCATGAGCAACTTCAAGGTGGATAGTTCAAGTTTTAATGGAATTAGTCCACTGGGGCTGGTATTGTGTTTATTCAGTTAGAGGCTCAATATAATCAAATTTCTCAAAGAGAGCATTTGCTCTCTTCAGAAAATAGGACTCAATAATAATTTAAATCCCCCGTTAAGCTAAAATGAAAATATTGGCAGATGCCATAAAAGTCATTGTTCTGAAGTTTTCTTTCAAGCACACCTCTCAGGTAAGAGCTGAGTTCTTCCAGTAAGAAATTAGGTTTGAATCTTAGAATGGAAAATCTTTGATGGGTATTGCTTGAAACATCCACTGCAGGAGTCCCTGCAAACCTGGCCTTGCCCTGCTGCAGCCACGCATGTGCAGCTCCAGTGAACCCCAAAATGCCCTGCAAAGCAGAGTTTCCAGGACAGCCTCACACCCCAGGCCAGGCAACTGAGACAAACCTGAAACTTGGGCCCTAAACTAGAAAAACTCAGAGGAAAAATGGATTTTTTTTTCTTATGCTTTTGTAGCACCAAAAATAAGAAATACTGGCATTGGGACACCATGGTATTATTTTGTACAACTTTCTGGACTTTAGCTCCATTTAAAAAGCCATGAAAAGTAGTCAAAACATTTCACTGAGATATTTTGTTTTCTCATGCAGAACAGTTTTTCATTAAAAGGTTTTTTTTACAAACTGCCAAAAGCTAAAATGAAATGTTTTTGTCTTGTGTTCTGCTATTCTTTCCAGTTTTGATTTTTATGATCCTTGCTCATAAAAACAAGATTTTTTTCCCTCTCCCCCCTCCACATTTTACAATGTCTAAAAGTGAAAAATAATATCTCCAACTATTCATATGTTTTTCCTGCATATGAGATGGGGACAGGCAATGTAATTGTCATTACCCATGGCTGGTACAGACCAAGAAAAAATGGGTATAGCTGAGCTTTTAAGAGTTCAGGTCCTGTTTTTCATCATTGCAAATCTCTCACTCCTGAAGGCCCATTTGATAGAGAATTTGCTGGTTTCATTTACTGGCAACTGCAGTACAAATAGTGGCTTTAGATGTATCATCAAGAGCCCTGTTAGGGGGTCAACACCCTGCTCCACTAAAGTCAACAAAGCATTGATTGAAGCAAAGCCCCTGAGCCCCTCTGGCACCACACTGCTGCTCTTGCCTCCACATGAGGCAGTTTATAACACACATTTAGATAAAATACAGAACAAGAGGCATCAGTCTGAACAGATAAGACAGCCTCAGTGGTATAAAATACAGCGTAAAAGAAATCTATGCCTTTTTTATGCATGCAGTACTGAAGTGCACGGGATCACAAAGACATATCACTTTTCATATCCATTGTTTTGAACAATATCAGGGTTTTTTTTTTTTTTCAGGAGCTGCTGACAGAAAACAACATTCCAATGGAATTATTGCAGCGTGTCTGGGGCTCACCCGTGTTTCTTGTTGGTGTGATGTGACACCAAGGGGCTGGACAGCCCTTGGGCCACCACTGCTGAGTGACAGACCAGGCTTTCATTCCACAGTAAGCCCTCATGGAGCATTCTCAGCCCTGATCAGTGCTCCAAGCACACAGAACTCTTCTACAGCACCATTAAAAAGCACCTGCTTTTGGTGTCTCCATTCATCAGCAGATAAGTGATGGCAATCCTGGATGGTATTTACAATAAAATAAGTTTTCTGCTGGGTGAATTTATAAAGCTGATTCATGCTCCACACAGGCAATCAGACATTGGGTCTGATTTTGCCATGTGACAAAGGACAGCTTTGCACCTGTATTTATTTATCTAAAAATACCTGTAAATGCATAGATACACTCTTTTTTCCTGCTATAAAACCTCCTCAGGATACAGCATTAGTATTTCTGTGTACCACACTATGGCAATGTGCTAGAAAAGCTGGGCTGGAAGGAAAGGCAGTCATGGAAAAAGGCTCTCAGGGGCTCAAAAATGATGTAGCCAAAGACCTTTAGGGTGAGGTATCTTGCAGGGTGTGTTTTTCTGTCAGAAACACATTTCCCTCAGCTGCATTCACATCTTCTGCCTACTCACATCATGGTTCACTGATATAATTTCTCCATCTCAGACCAAACCTGCTGCAGCTGTTAGACACAGAGCACTGACCCACTATGAATTTGCTCTGCTGATTCAAATTTTTTGAAGAGTTGACAGGTTCAGTTTTCACTGTCAGGATCATGTACCAGCTGTCTGAAGCACTTTAACATTTTCTGAGATCCCAAATCCTCTTCAGCTACCAGAAAATAAACAGAAGCTCCTTGTTTTACATTTTACCTAATTCACTAGAGAGGCAATTGCATGCTTGATCTGGTTCCAATCCATGTGGCTGGATGGTCCCACAAGAGCATGAATTTGGTATAAAGACTGGAGAATGACCCCCTCAGCCTGTGCTGGAACAGTTCCAGGATGTATTGCCCCAGGGCAAAGCCTCTGGTCTAAGCAGGGGAGTGCTCAGGGCGGCAGAAAAGCCTCTCTTTGAGATGTGGAGCTAAAATCATGGCGAGCAGATCTGACCTGCAGCCCAAAGCTGCTGCAGGCTTTGCCAAGGCTGGACCAGTTACACAAATACACTTCAGCTAATGTGAAGCTGTTGAAAGGCCCTTTTTGAAAACGTCCCCTTTTGCTCTTTGTTTTAGAATTGCTTTTCTCCCTTTTGTCTTTTTTTGGTGTTTTGCAGAAACCAGCTTTAAGAGAAAGAACTTTCAGCTGCCTGGAAAGAACAAAACAAAGAGGGGAATCTTTTGATTTATAACCTTTTCTAAACAACAAAAAAACCCCATGTAAAACATCCCCTGATGAGACTTGGGTCATGATGGCACCCCTGCTCAACTGAAGGTGAAATGGTTCTAAGTGAGCTCAAAGACAGCTCAAAAGAGAAAAGACTGTTGAGCCAGCTGAGGGTCTAACCTGGGTCTTTCTGAGATGACCTGTTTATTGAAGTTGCTGTGTGAAGTGTAACAGATCAGTGGGTCTTGAAAATTCACTAAAGGATGTGTGGGCTGAAAGCATCACAGCTTTGTAAATGGAAATTTTCTTTCTACAGAGTGAAATATGCAGATTTTGCTCATTGCTTCTACATAAGCGAGTGACCAAATGAAGAGAAAACTGATCAAGAAAAATGTATGCATAATAAAAATGTGTACATGCTTCATCTAAAATTCATTGCCTCCAAAGCCTCACCATATAATTACTTAATCTTGAGCAGCTGCATGCACAATAAAATTTGCTTGCACTAGGTCTGAACAGAATTAATTTTTCCTGAGGATTGTAACATAACCAATACTCTCCAACTGTTCAGCAAGTGGCAACTGAAAACACCACTGAAGTAACTTGAATTAAAAAGAACCTGCTCAAACCAGATTGATTCTGAGCTGACATTTGCTGGGTTTAATCATGTACTTCATTGTATAGCAGCAAGAGCCTGAAGAAAAAACAGAGCTACTGCACACAAAAGTTTATTAATGAATCAGATCTGATCCCTGCCTTGCTCTGCTCAACAAACATGAGAGGCTTTATGTCACAGCTGAAATATTTCATTCCTGCTCAGGAAATTTGGGGGCTAGGCAGGAGATTTTAGACATTGTGCCTATTGCCATGTCTTAGTTTCCTCAGGTTCCCAGAAACTCTGCAGGAAGGTCAAAGGGCTGGGGTCCCAGGAAGGGTCTGGGGGCATTGTGCCTCAGTGTGGAAGGAAAGGGAGAGCTTCAGTAATCTTGTTTGAGCAGAACTTGAAAGGAAAGATCCTCTCCACCCTGCCCTTTCAGTAAGATCACTCCTATGCTGACAGCAGGATTTGTTTCACCATGTCTCATCTTTAAAATATCTGTTCCCATCACATTCCCTTGAATAATGTTTATTACTGGGTCACCTGCCTTGAGATGGGAGCTGCAGGCAGTGAAGTGACCAGACTGATTGGTGTCCTGGAGCACTGCTGTCCTTCAGCTGTGTCCTCACCAGCCCTCCTGCACTGCTGCTGCCGTCAGGAATTCTGTGATTAGCAGGGAATTATTCTAACAGCCCTCTGCTTGCTGCCCATCCAAACCACACAGGAGGAGCCTGACTTGGTTGCACTGGAGTTAAGAGAATGTCTCCCACTGGCAGGAACAGACACCAGGTAAGTGTACAGAAAATTCAAAGTCCCAGTCTGGTGAAATTAAAAGTTTAAATCTGTGAATTTAAAAATTTACTCCAGCAAGAGGAGCTGCTTGACAGAGATTCAGCTCCCACAGTGAATAAGGGGCTGAGGGATGTCCTGAAATCACCAGCTCTTCCTCACAGAACCAGGCTGCCCATTGCCATGCTCAGCTATAAAATAAAAGAAATTCTACACTAATCACAGGACCAAAAACTGCCTTTCCCCTCCCCAGAACCCGACTGAGTTTGAAATGCTTGGTTTGACAGCTGACAACAGCCACAGCCAGACAAGGAGGGTAGTGGCCCGTGTAGTTTTGTAATTAAGCTAGGTTTGCAAAGTTTTTATTTTGGAGAAAAAAAACTCATCAGGATCTCTTATAATTGGAAATGAAACTAAATGAATGCCACTGCTTTTATTCTGGCAGCTGAATTCCAGTAATGCTTAGCAATTGCTGTGTTTGTAATGTAAATTTACTACTGTCGCTGCACTGAAATAGATTTCTTCTTTTTCCCTACTCATCAAAGTAAAAAATTTGCTCCAGCTGCTGCTGATGAAGAACTTGGAGAACATTACCCAGACTATTAGTATTCAGCACACACTGCCAGGTGCACAAATAACTCACTAGAATCCTTCTCAACCCAGTTAATTGAATCATGGCTTGATTAGGTTCAACAGACAATACAAAATATTTTCCAAGTTTGAAAAGTTTGACCTACCTTGGATGAGTAAAGAGTGAAAATGGACACGTCCACAATAAAAAATCAGCTTTTCCTGTCTCATCTGAATCCGTGTTCAATTTTCTGAGCTCTCTGGTTTTAATTTGCTTCCTTCTTCCTATTTCTGTTAGTGCTGGAAGACAAATGAGCTACCAGATATCACAAAAGGTCAAAAGACAGAGCAAGAGAAGTTTTAGCATAACTAGATTTTCACATCCATGGCATGATGCTCTGCACACAGATGGGATTTCTGCTCTGGTTGTGTTCTCACCCAGGAGTGCCACAGCTCCATTTGGCAGAGGAGGAAGGGATGCTGAGGAAGGTTTCAGCTCTGGTCCATCCAGCTGGGTGTCTTGCCTCCCCCAGGAGAGCACCAAGGACTCCTCCAGGCTGCAGTGCCTCAGCCTACAAAACAATGATGTGGTTTGGAATAAGCCCGGGTACCCCCAAAGACAGGGAGAGATGTTGGTTTTCCTGCTGAATTCATCTGGAAAGGAAGGAACTGCAAGGGAAATGAGGGAGAGTTACAGCTGAGAGGACCTTTGCTGCTGTGCTGAAATGCCAGACCTTTTCTTAATGGAAACCCCCTTTTTTTTGTGGGAACAGCGTGTTTTGTGCTCCTAATTGTCCAAAGGGTTTGTGTATTTCCCAGAAGAAGCCTGGAAATCAGCTGTGCCAGAAGAAGCCACTCTCCTGCTGTGTCTCCTGCTTTTCTTTTGCCTCAGCTGACAATTCCCAAAGTCCGGGTTTGCCATGCTGGGGTGTCCCAGAGCATCTCTCCCAGCCCAAATCTTGGATTATATTCCCATCTCCAGCACAGCCACAGCACTGAGCCACTGAAAGGAGGCCTGAGAACCCCTGGAATCTCAGCCAGATGTGGCTGTTTGAGAAGTGTTGCCTGGAGAGGAGCAGAAGGTGCCAGGGGACAGAGCAGGGCTGTGCTGTCACCACCTCAGCACTGAAAACTCTCCAATTTCTTGGGGACCTGGCCCCTAACAATGGGGATGAAGGCACCTGGAGGCCCCTGGGAGGGTTGGTTTTGGGCCAGCACATGCATTTACTGCCTGCTCTGTGCTCAGGTTGGACCCTTCAGACCCATCACCACTGCAGTTTCCCCACCTATCGCCCCCTGCCCCTGCTCTGGATTGCAACAGGACAAGAGCCACAGTGGCTGTAAATCACAGCACACCCCCAGCAGGACCCACAGGGCTCTGCACAGCCAGCCTCTCATTCAAAAAGGCTCACAGATTTCATTATTTTGTGAAATATTAGGCATTACATAACAGGAATAAATTTGGCTAATTCTGACAGAGTTGAAGTTCCATTTATTAGCATCTGTATAATATTTTCAATTTCCTTGTTTATTGAAAATTGGGATTTCCTACATATTCACCAAGGGTACTTTTTTAATAGACATCAGCCTCAAATAACTGTCAATCCACTCCAACTCTATTTAATAAGCTCTGGAGTAGAGCTTTCTCTTCCAAATCTTGTTTTGTTTTGGGCAAACTTCAGTGAAGAACAGGCCAGCTCTTAGCATCTATCTTTGTTGTGTTAACTGCCATGTGGAAAAAGAAAAAGCCCATCCCATAAAAAACAAAATACAAATCAAGAATTAAGAGCTTTCAGCTGCATTCAGTTGTCAAACAGGCTCTGGAGTATTAACAGATGGAAACAGTACATATTTTGGTGTGATAAACACAGAAAGAGAAGAGTGATGATGCAGAATTAAGCATCAGATTCTGCATTAAATCCAGGTTTTATCTGCTTGACAGAGGAGTGCTTTATTGCAGCATGACTCTCACCTGCCCAGATCCAGTTCAGGGTCTGTCAGCATTTTGCAGTCTGTCTCCAGAGGGGGAAGGAGGGCTGGGCTGTGCCCCAGCTGTACTCATCCTTTCCACTCACTGGTTTGGCACACACATCTCCTCTGGGAACAGCAGTGTTTGTTCTGCCAATTATTTTTCCAAATGGTTTGACTTCCTTTTTTTGTTTTAAAGGAGAGTTTGAAAGGAAAAGTATGTGCAGGTCACATTGTGTTTTCCACAATTTCAAATAACTTTCTGTGGCTTGAGGTATTTTGTTTTTTAGCAAAAAAAAATTGTTTTTCAGTAAGCACAGAACATGGATGGGATGCTAAATACTGAAAATTGAGAATATGCCCCTTTAGGTAATTGATTACAACTCTTCCCAGAAAAGACCTTTATGTTGCAGGCTACAAAGTAAGGACTAATTTGGATTCCTTCAGATCCCAAAGATGTCAGTGTGCACCAGTTTGGTCTGGATGGCTGTTGACTCAAAGTCAGACATCTTTGCAAACAGCACACTTGTTTCCAGTGTTTTTCAGGCAGGTTGGAAGCAAGGAAGTAAGTAAATATAAAGCTTCTATCAGAAACATTACTCCTGCAAATTTTTGAAATGAATATGGTAATTGGAAATTGTTAAAAATTGATAAACACATGTGAATGAAAAGGAACTGCTGTGAGGCAATTTAAACAGAGAAACCATGGAACAAAGAAAAAGCAGCAATAGAAATTTTTTTTTTGCCACATTAGCAAATTTTTCTTCTTAAAAAGTGTATGCACACACAAAACGAGAAGATATGGGAGAAAGAAAGTAGGAAAATATTTCCACGAAGGGACATGTAAGATTCATCCAGCCATGCCTTTGGAATCAGAAGATAAAGGATGAGTATTAAACTAGCACTGGCAGGGAACTGGATTTGACTCCATCAGTTATTCTTATGCTGAACTTGGAAGAAGTTTTGATGGAAAACTTTAGGTTGAATTGTCAGGAGCCTCAGAATAGGAGGCCTGATCCTGCCACATCTGGGAGTTTCCCTGAGTGAGAGTGGTACAAAACCACCCAGATTGAGAAGCTGCTCTGCAGAGAATGTTTATTTATGACAGCTTGCCCTCACAATCAGAAATTGCAGCCAAAAAGCTGGCACGTCAAACTCTAGAGTATCTGAAGATAATAATAAAATTAGATAACCAGTAGTCAAGATAATGAAAACTTTTAACTTTTAAAACTTTTAACTGTGTTGAAACTTTTTTAACACATGAGATTAAACTGAGTATAAGGATTTAAAGAAAACTCTGCTGGCTGCAGTGCATAGAGACCTTATAAAGAAAAATCTGTTCTAATTGTGGATTCAGAAGTTTGGTGAGAAAGTGGCACTAAGCTTATGCCACAAATTTGGCATGTCCAGACAAAAGAAAGAAAGAGAGGACATAGCTAAAGAGAAAACTGAACCATCTCTGTCACCTGCAGTTACAAAAGTCAGGCCAGAGTCTGATTTTCCCTGAGAACCAAATACTTCTGGCAAGGTACTCAGGCCACCTGTGGGAAGTGGCTTGGAGCAGTCTGAACCCTCAGCAAATGGTGTTGTGTGTCATGAAACCCTGGAGGATCCTTCTCTAGACACTGATGGGGTGTGGGGAGATCCATTTCACCATGATTCTCCTTACAGGACTGAGGTCCAAGGACCCCAAACTGTAGGCAGATGGAAATTCATTTCTTCTTAAAAGCTGGAGGTTTACAAACACTTAGCAGCCCTTCTGGGTAGGTGTCATTTTTCATCTTCTTTGACTGTCATGAGGTCCTACAATATTTACAGCAGCTCTGCAATGTCTCAGTAACTTATCCAAGATCCAGCAAGTTCCCCCATCTGTCACACTTTATGTATCCAGAAGGAGTCTCCTAAAGAAAAGATGCTCTTGAATTTCTCTGCTCAAACTACCCTGACTTAAAAACCAAACACACCCTTCAGAAATGGCACAAACCTGATTGTTTACACTTGTAAGGATATATTTATGCCAGAAGTTACTTTGGACTCTCATTCCATGTGTGATTGTGCTCATCCTTGAACAGCATTTTCAGACTTTTAATTGAATTTGTTTAATCCATTTAGAAGAGGGTTTTATTCAGAAAAGGCACTCCTCTTCCAAAATAAGAAAAAAACATCTCACAGAGCCAATTGGGAGCCAATTATGGCCTGACATTCAAACTTAGCATCTTATTCTACACTTTCTTGAGAATAAATCTTGGCTCACCTCTTTCTCCTTCCCTTACAGCCATCCCTTAGCCAAGGCCATTTGAGAGAGATAATTCAATGAGGGGTGAGATAACACTTGCCTGAATGAAGACCCTGTTAATCCTGCTGCAGATGCACACGGAGAGCTTTCATCCCAGCCCCTCTCTCCTGTGCTGCCACAGCTCCTCCATCAGATGCTGTCACTTTGCTGAGGCACACCAAGCTGGAGCCATCTGCTTGCTTCAATTAATTACAACTTGCTCCTGAGATTTCTGCTGGGACTCTCCTTTTGCAGGCATGCTGAAATGAGAGCTGCAAGCATTAGGGGAATTGACCATGCTGTCCTACCTTTTAAATGAGAATAAAAACAGATGCCCTCACTAAATAAGAAAAATGTGTCATTTCAGCTCCCTCAGAAGTGTCTGGAGATGTCTTTCTCTGCAAATGACTTTACCACTTGCACAAATAAGGCTGGGAAAGGCTGCAGTGTCAAGAATAGTTGAATTTTCAGCCGCTTGCTCTTTAATAAATAATGACAGGCTGCACTTGGAGTTCAGCAAAGAAACTCCATTGCCTTTCTCCTGCCAGGACATCTAATGCATAATTACAGGATTGGACACAAAGTTTCCTGACACAGCAAGGTTAGTGCAGTCATGCACTTGAAAAGACAACCCAGTGAAATTCAGGGTCAAGAGCTGATAAGTATTAAACTGCTCAGGTGTTATGCACTTGGGTTTTGACCTGCTCCATTTGCATGCTTCCTGGAGATGTGTTATGGGGAAACTGGCCATGAACACAGTGACTTTGGGGGCTCGTTGTAAAAGAGAAATGTTCATAGCTCTGATAGGGAGATTTTTTCTAAATACCTAGGTTGAACAATAGTAATATAATTTGCCAACATTGAAGCAAAACTTCTGGCTCACAGCCTAAGAAATACCATGCTATTTTTCCTCTCCTCTCAAATACACATGATTAAGGAAGGTCATGAAGCAAAAAACCCCCTCACCCTTACATGAATGCTCATGTAGGCATATGATGTTACAGTTTCTAGCACAAAAATATTGAGTCATTATTTCCAAATCACTGAAGTAAATTTTCCATCACCTACTTCATCTGAACTGCTCTGTGATCAGATCCTGGAGAATCATTACCTCGTCACCAGCCTTACAACCTGCTCTGAGCACAGCTCGACATTGCAGCATAAGGAACCAACCAGAACTTTGCTGGATTATTCCCAAATTCACTAAAACCTCCTTCTCATCAACTGCAATGTGAGGCTAAACATGAAGAGGAGGCTAAGTCTCAGTGCTTTGGTGTTGCCCAGAGTCAGCCAGCCAGCAGGTCCCTAGGGTTCCTAGCAGATTCACCCTTCCTTCCCAGGAGAATTCAGTGCACTTGTTTATCTTAGACTAGCATCTGCTGGATCATCCCAAACATAAAGAGAAATCTAAAAGGCAAAATAAGTTTGCAAAGCGTTTCAGATTTGTGTCTCTCCCTGGTTTCCTGCCCCTGCCGCTGAAGAAATGAGTTCCAACGCCCTGAGCTCGAGGGGAGCACTGGGCTTGCAAGGTGAAGTGAGACCAGCTTCATTAGCAGCTCTGCTGCTGGCAGGAAAAGCCCCAGGGCCTCTCTCAGTTCAGTCTGCATGGGAGAAGAAACCAGGATGGAAATCAGTGTGATGTGCTCCTTTCACACTGCCTTTGAGAGAGCCACAGCCTCCTCCACCAGCAAAACCTGGCAACTTGCTCTGAAATGCAGAGTTAGGAAATTTGGAAACTTCTGAGGAGGACTGGCACAGTTTATTAGTTTCTGCCTTTTGTTCAAAATATGTACAGGCATCTGAAGTCTAAAGGGTCATAAAAGTCACTGAACAAGTGCCACTTTAAGAGATCAACTGCAAATAAAGGAACATATATCCAGCTGTTAAAATGATGCAGCCCATAAATGCCAAGAAAGAGTGAGTGTTTATAAGAGCTGTACATCTGCTGCTTCTCCCTCTCCTTCCTATCCTTTCTGGATGCCCTTCAGAGTCTTCCTTCTTGTAAAAAAAGGAAGGGGGAAAGGGAGAAAAAGATGTGAAGGAAGAGCTTTAAATCAGAAACCCACGTTGTGAATTCCTTTTTGACAGAGAGCTGTGAGCCTGACACTTCACTAGCCCAAAACCTGACTTCTCTCTCCCACTCCCAGCACAAAATGAAGGAGATGGAAGGTTGCAGCATTAGCACATTAAAGTCCCTTCTTAATCTATTCTTGCCAAGCAACTGATTTGGGGTGAACTTGCTGACAGCTCTGCAAACCTTTCTGGACTAATCTCTGCCAGTGACTGACATTCACAAGGGTTAGATGGTCAGATTACAACCTTGGGCTGGAACTCCTTTACAGATTCTCAAATTCAATAATCTACTGCGAACAATTTAATTAGAGAATCATCTCCAGTCACTTTAACAAGAATGTTCTTCACACTATGTTCTAGAATTCACTTTTCTTCAATAAATCAGGGAATTTATTTTCCCTGTCACACATCATCTACTTGTTATTTGCTCGGCTTAAATATTTCAGCAAGTGCTTTAAGAAGTCTTGCTGTTAAAAAATTTAGGGGGTGAATAAATATGCCAGTTTCTTATTTCTTAAGCCCCACTGATGCCAGGGACCAGATATTAAAGGCAACACTTCTGCTGAGATCTCACCACCAGAATTATACAGTCACAGTGTTGTCAGAGGGCTTAGCACTGGATTGAATCAGTTCAGTGCTCTTTGCACATCATCCCTTTAAACATCTGTAAATGAATAAAGCATATTTAATGAAAATCTGTCATGCACTAGTCATCTGCATTAGCAGGTTTTAGAATTTTAATGAGAATTATGTTAGGCCTTAATAATAATAAAGAGCCCAACCTTGCCCACATGGAACATAGGGGGACATTTTTTGCACACAGATTAGGGAGCTTTAAACATATGAACCAGACAGCAGAACCTACACCAGGGATGGTGAAGAAAAACATTCAGGGTCTAGAAATTATTCACAGGATACAAAAAGCATAAGGATCAAGCAAGGAGAATTGATAAAAAGTATGTACAAGGAAATGTATGTACACTGGATTTATTCATATTCATATTGAAAAGAGAAGAAGTAGCAATCTTTATTTTAGGGAGACCAGTCCACCCCTCATTAAAGTCCCATGTGCCAAAAGCTGGGTACAGCTGAACACTGGATTAGTGCTGAGTTCAGCCAAAGTAGAAATGTGAGAATTACTTTTTGGGAAAAGGCAACTCTGTTGTGGCCAAGGAATTATCCTCACCTTAGAATGGGACCTGTTGATTCTCTTCCCAGCCTCTTGGGATTTATTTCCTGATAATTGTGGGTCCCAGAAAAATACCCCTCATTAGTAGTAACTGCTCAATGAGTCAGAGTCTGGGAAAAAAATGAAACCAGACCCCCATGAGATTTTATCAGGAACATAAGGTGAGTATTAGAGCCTTCTCCCCTCTTTACCCAATCACAAACTATCCATGGAGGGGAGCAGTGGCCAAACCAGAACCACAGATCTCAGAATTCAGTTAAACAGTGGGATGCCTTTCATGTTCTCCTTTCCTGTGGGATCAGCCAGAATGACAAACAGCAGCCCACTGCTAGCAGAAAACAATGCTTTGATGGAGCTGCACAGGCTGCCAGAGCTCTGCCCAGCATGTGCCTTTGCTCAGTATGTGTCAGCCACCTTCTGAATTCCTGCTTCCACGTGTGGAAAGCAGCACTGAAAGGTTTGCCTCACTACAGAGCAGACAATGAACAGTAATTTAAGAACCTGTCTGCCTAAACAAGACTTGCAAGAAATGAAAAATGACATTCCTGATACAAGGTAATTACTGTAGCTCCAGCCATCCAGTTAGGGGCAAGGTACAAGGGAAAGCTTCCTGCATTTCATTTCCTACAAAATCACAGGTATTAATTAACTTGACTTTTCAAAAAGCTGCTGCCTTTGACGTTTGAACACATGCAGATTTTACAGAGGTTTGTAACCATCTGCTTTTTGAAAATTTACCCTGGTTTCTGTGACCTGAATGGTCATGCAGAGCAGCATTTAACTGCTGAGAAATAGAATGATTTTTTTTTTTCCTTGCTTCATCCCAGATATTTAGCAGCTGTACTAATGGAACAAATTCTGGTTCAGATAAGTCTGCTGACTTTTCAGCAGCAGCAACAATTTCTGTGGACATTAGCCAGAGGAAGTAAATAAGGAGCAGATTTAGAGCTCATGACCATGCTGGTTTTCTGATTAGGAAGTAGAGGAGGTGAGTTAAATGATCAGATTTAGATGAATCTTTGTTTGAATAATGAAGCACTAGGAAAATTGTGATGCCATACAAGATTGGCAAACCATGGTTATTTTTTCCTCCTCAAATCTTGACACTTTTTCCAAAACAAAAGCCTCTCCTAAAATGACAACGAGGCTGGTAAGCCTGGCTGAGGGTTCTGCTCTTCCCAGAATCTGAAAGGCAACATCTTTCTAAGAGCCTTGAGTTTTGCAAATGAAAAAATAAAGTCTGCTATTTCAGCTCATGTCACATCCCAAGCCAAGTTTTCATCTAATTATCATTACACAAAAGCAGCTTGGTCCTTCCCAAGGGGTCAGGGAAATCACTTTGCTACATCCCCATGGGCAGCAGGTGCCACCCCCCTCTGAACATGAGCACAACTCCCCTCACAGACTGGCACATCCCCCCACATCAGCTGCTGCATCTCTGCCTCAAATTCTCTGCTTTCTGTAAGTAGGAAAATGCCTTTGTCTGTCCTGAGCATCCCTGGATGAGATGGTAAATTCAAAACCTGTGCTGTGGTTGCCTTAATCCATGGCTGGCACGAGGCCTCCAGAGATGCCCTGTGAGCTGATCCAGTGCCACAGCTGCTGACAGATGTCACAGGCAGCAGCCAGGTACCCACAGACTGAAAGTCCTCTCTGCACAGAACTGAATATTCCCCTGTCTCTCATTAGTGCTCCTCACAATTCTCATTTATGATCTTTCCACCATACTTACAAGTGCCTGGCTGTTAATAAGCACTGTCACTCCAGTTATTATGTTTCAGATAAATACATTGCAGTAATTAATAGAGAGTAACAATTTGATTTTAAAGATATTGACTATGCCCCAGTATGAAAAATGACTTGACTGTCACTGCAAGCTCAGCTATCCTCCATTACATTAAACGTGCAGCTCTTATGGGGAATGGTACAGAAATCCCTCATCAGTAAAATTATATTCATTAGCCTGCAGTTTAGAAATGAAGCTGGTAAACCAACTTTATCTGCTCTCTGTGGGGTGAAGAGACTTTTGATAACAGCTTTTTAATTAGATGAGGCTCCTTAGCATCAGCATGCAGATAAGTGGAACTGCATGAATTACCTGTACTTGAAGTAGATCTTTTGATTTGGAATACAACAACAACAAAAAGATTTTAACATCAAAAGTACTGGGGACAAGACTGCTTGTGAGTAATAGCATCTGTATAAATTATAGCAGGAGCAGCTGCAGCAGAGATGAATGCCTGTAAAAATGAGCCTGCTAGAAGGAGCCCGTTCACATCAAAACTCAGAAAAATCCAGTGCCAAGTGAATATTAAAACTTCCAGCCAGCTCCCACTTGGATGAGAGCTGCCTAGAACTCACTTTTGCTTGTGGGACCTTGATTATAAAACATTTATCACATTTTCATCCCTTGTTAAATGATTTCTTCCAGGGGAGTTCTTTATTGGCAAGCATATCTAGTGATTCCATATGCCAAGCAGGCAGGAAAAACTGCAGGAGAATGGAAAGGCTGAATATTTCATTCAGTCCCTGGTTGCACAGGTTTATGCTTCTGGAGCACTCAGCACAAGATACAAGGTTTAAATAAAGCTTTTTCCAAGAAAATGGCTGCTAAGTTTTCCCCTTTGAAGCAGCAAGTCACACAACCTCTCTGGTGGGAAGGAACCCAGGGCAAACTCAGTGGTTCTCACAGGAACACTGAAACTGGACTCCTGAGGAAACTCACTTCCTCACATCAAGTTTTATTCACTCTCAAGGCTTTCACAGACACCCCACATTCTCCCTTTGCTGCTCTCTGTGTAGAGACAGGAAGAAAAAACAAGATATTGGCCAACAAGATGCCTGCAAAGGCACCCGTGGGAGGAGGAAAAGATCCTGCTCTTTGCCTCCTGGTTTTGACAGAAGATTGCTTTCCATGCTGGCTTGGAGCATCCTGTTTGCTCACTCATGGAGCTTGTCAGGGTCTGGGCACTCAGAATCAGGAGATTGCTGCATTTGTCTGTGCCTTTGAAGGTTTTGATGGGCACCTCTCTTTCTCCACAAGGTGAGTCTACACACCCTGAACAATGAACCTGATGTGTATTTCCCCTCAGCAGTTCCTGGGCACCCCAAGCTTCCTCTGAACTGTCTGTCATCATCCCCATGCTCTAGGTGCAGAGACAAAGTGCTGCTGGCACCCAGGGTCAGAGCTGCCATTTCCAGGGGGAGTGTCCAAGGGCAGCATTTCCAGACTCATCAGTCACTCCTCTTTCCCCTGTCAGACCCTTCCTGGCTGGAGGTACCATTAAATATGTGTTACCTACCAGAGCTTGGGTTCTGAAAGCAAAATGTAACACTCCAGCAGCCACAGACCGGCACAAACCCTGTGCCTACCCAGGTTGGAATCTTCCTGGGTAAAGGTTGACCACCAGGTGACCCAAGGCCCAACACTGAGGTGTTTTACAGGGACAGAGCTTGCAGGGGGAAGCAGAACAGCAAAAGCTGAGCCATAGGCTTTATTCTCCTCCTTTCCACGTGGTTTGCACCATCCAACCTGACCCAGACAACACTGCAGGGTCCCACACGTGGCAATTGAAGCTGTTTCTTACCATTCTGTCTAAGAGAGAGATTATTGTCATCTAAGGAAAATGCAGTAAATGCATTTTCTAGAAGCTCCAGGATCTGCAGGATTTCTAAGGTCCGGGTCAGGATGAGACAGGTTCACACCTCCTTAACGTGAGTTAGGAAGCACAAGGCTGAGCAGGCACTCCTGTGATTGAGGGAATCACTTTTAGAACCAGGATGCTGGACAGGAAAACACCTGAGCTGGGTTTGAGCTGTATCCAGGCCCATGGCAGAAGGGATGAGTGGGATACCTCGGCTCTGATCCTCACTTTGCTGTTCCAGAGTTACCCATGGAGACCTGCTGCAGGAAAAAATCAAGTGTGCCAAATTCCCAGGAGCTTTTTGTCCTCTCAGCAGGGACCCAGGCCCAGGATCCCTCTCCTGGCCCTGCAGCCCTTCCTCCTGCTGAGGCTCAGATCCATGAACTCACTTCCTCTGAAGGATTCCTCCTCTCCCAGTGCACATCTTTGTTCCCCCTGAGGCAGAGAAAGCCTCCTGCCACACAGCTCTTCGCTGGGGCTGTTCCTGTTATCACCATTTTCTTCTGAAAATTCTGTAATACTCCCCTGTCTGCTCAACACTGCATTTTGTGGGGAAAGGTCTTGCCTGGGTTTGAAATAATTGCGGGGAGAGAGGAGGCGAGCAGAGGAGCACACACACCTTGCTGAACAAAGACAGTTATTTTACATACCACACAGCACCACTGTAATTTAAATGATGTCAAATGTAGCTCTTAGGAACTCTCTGCTCCAAGAAATAAACTTGCAGACAGTTTTAATACCATTCAGTTGTCAAACAAAGTAGTGATTTACATAATAGCACACTACTGTGTCTGAAAGTCCCAACTCTTCCATAAGGCTCCTTGGCAGAACACTTCTGCCTCCAGGAATATTTACATTATTTTATTCAGCACAATGCAGCTCTGTGGGTCCCAGTGGATTGAGCTGTACCAAATGTCTTTTCCTTGAAAATATGGAAGTCTTTTGTGCTTTTTTTGACAGAAGAAACTTGATCACCTGGTCTCAGAAGATTTGCAGGAGCTGACTCTTGGCTCCAGCGCACACCAAAGCTCCTGCCTGCCAGCTCAGTTATGGAAATGGCTCTCATGCATCCTCCAGCTTCTCAGCAAAGGAGAGGTAATGAGCAGAGATGGGGATAATTAAATCCCAAATTTGGTTTCTATTTTGCACACTAATTCTACTTTGTAATCCACATCCCCTTGGGCCTCCAACACACTGTGGCTAAAGAGGTTTTTGTTCAAGCAGTCAGTAGGGAGGTGACAGCACTGACCACATCAGTCCCAGCTGGTAGGGACACAGCAGGGCAGCCACACCCCAAACAGCTGCCTTTCATTACAATATCATGTAATCTGATTAATATCTGCATTCTAAACATCCATAAGCTCTTCTCAGGTATTTTTTTCCTCCAGCAGCATAATGTGAAGAAAAATAATTTTAAAAAAAAGAGTGCCTGGAAGGGAGCTGCCATCCCCCTTGTTTTGGGAAGCAGGGTTTGTGCCCACACTGTTATTGCTGGTTCAAAGGAGCAGCTTTGTGCACGCACTGTGGGAGAGCCTCGGCTGCCCTGAACAAGAACCACTGGGAGAGGTTTCCAACAGATGATGGAAGTCAGGGGCAAGAGGAGATTGTGGAACCTGTAGTGACTTTCTGAAGGTCACACATTCTGTTTGCACAAATCTTAAGAGCCCTGTCACCCCAGCCTATTTTAAGCAAAATGATTCTTTCACTTTGAGTGAAATTTTCCACCATGATATTTTGTATCTGAACCTACATTTTCCACACAGAACCAACGAAGTTCCTAAGAGCAAAGCCAGTTTGAGAGATGCTTATTTTGGCTGTCTAGAGTTTTACAAAAGAATCTTCTATTTTGGCAGGTATATGACCTCCAAGCTGCTCTGGACACTGCAATTTCCCAGAACCTCAACAAATCTGAGTTTGAAGGACAGGCTGCTGCATTTGCCACTTCTGCAATGTATAATGTCAGGAAAAACACAGTGATTCTGATCACAGTTGTGCTTCACACAGGGCAGAACAAGGGGGATGTAAACCAAAATGCTTTACCATGGATTTTGAATATATATATTGAATAGTGTAACCATGCCAATAACATCAGTGACTGATCTTAAGGTCAAAAAAATAAAACATCCTTCTCACAGGTGTAGGACACCACCCTCATAAGGTAGAGCAGCTTTACCAAACACATTCAAGTTCATTATTGTATTTCAGCCCCTTTTTTGTTCTCTTGGTTGCAAGTTCTGAATCGTGGGATCATCCAGCCAGTCCCAGAGCTTCCCTTTTCACTTGAGCATCACAATAGGACAACTCCCTCCAAAATCCCCCCCCAAAAACTACATTTCAGCTTGTGAAAATCCATCTAGAACACTTCTCCAATGTTGTGTGCTCGTGGCTAGCCAAGAACAGCTCCACTGTAGAATTACAGCTCAGCTATCTCAGTGTTTACTTTGATGAAAATCTAATCCTTGCTCTAGCCTCAGCAGGGCTGTCTGGGCTCAGTCTCTCTGCTCTGATAACCTTGCTCAGCACACAAGTAGCTGCAGCTCACAACTTTCCAGTGTGTGTGTGTTGTTTTGTTAGGTGTATGCTGAGCATTTTAAAAAGTGCTGCAGTCATTAATGAACAGAATTTCAATTTACTATCATCTAGCCATTTAAATGTGGGGACTTTCTAATTCTCTGCTGTTAAAACCCTCACGCCTCATGTTTCGTATTGGTTTCCAGGTATTATAACTACTGGGCTTGCATGTAGAATATTATTTTACAGTATTACATCTTGCTCAAGTCAGTCTTCAGTTGAAGAAGCTGAAGCTAAAGTCCTCAGTCTGAAGTTAAATGAAGCCACATTTTCATTTTCTTCACTGCAGAGACATATAACCAACTTCAGGAAAAAGAAATCTTAAAATACCCCAAGGTTTTCAAAGCCAGGATAAATAAAACCAAGAAGACAAAAGAAAAGACACGTGTTACAAGCCTCAAACAACCTTAAACACTAGGAATACTAAAATGTTTCAGCCCTAGTTCCTTCAATTCATCCATTGCCACCAGAGCAGTGCTCTAAATAGTTCAAATATTTATTTCTCGTTTTGATAACTCCAACAGAGTTCATTGCCTTTAGCACTGGGGAGATACAGACAGAGATCCCTTGAAAGTGAGTTGGACTCATGTCTCCAGTAGCTGAATCCCTCCTGTATCCCAGCATGGGTTACCCACAAAGGTAAGCAGCAAGAATCCAAATAAATTTACCTAAATATATCATCTCACTTTGGGTGAAATTCTCTCTTTGCCAGGGGAGAAGGAGTATTTATTTCAGTACGACACAACTTCTTTCCTTTCCATCCTTTCTGCTCTACTTTCCTCAGAAAGCTGGGAGGGCACAATGGCACCCAGATTCCAGTTTCCTGGAGAAGCTTATGCATATGAAAAACATATGCATAAGGGATTCAGAGTTCAGTCTTAGTACATCAGAATGTCAGTGTCAGAATAGCCTGCAGGAAAAAAAACCTCTAACTTTACTTCAAGTTTTCTAGCACTTTCTTACATATCCACACTATATACTGTAGTAATGTTCTTTTTTTCTTTTATTTTTTTTTTTCTTTGTCTCTTACTGTTTTTGGAAATGGCAAAGGTGAAACTGATGCAATTATCAAATAAAAATTGTGGTTTAGATATTTTGCAAGGTCACCTAAACCTTGGAATAGCTGATGCTTTGGTAGAGACAGAAACAGATGAATCAACACACAGTCATTTTTCAGAGTGTTCAGCTATGAATTGGTGATTAACCTTTGGAACATATCATGAGGGAAAGAGGCTGATTCTCCCTCTCATTGCCTTCAAATCAAAGCTGCTCATCTTCCATAGCCCAGACCGAGCTACTGTGTTCAGCACAGGACTGTCTGTCTGAAATTCTTCACCCCATTCTTCGTAGCAGAAGAGACCACATAAGCATATAATATTTTCCAGCTGAAACTCTGCCTACCATGGAATATCATTTCCAGTGCCCACAAGCCACATTTTAGTGTCCAGCTCACAACCTCATTTCATCTTTCTTTAATACTGTGTGGAGAAATTGCATTGTGTTGGTATTGCCACATTCTAAGCTTCTAGAACCAGTGCACTCGTCCTGAATTCTGAAATTTCCTAATGCCTTTTGTCAAATTAGATAGATAGCACCTTCTCCTGGCTGGGAAGCACTGCAATGGGTAATGGGTAAAAGAGAACCAGAACTGGGCAGGCACAAAACAGAACAGTGGGAGCAACATCTAACATTGGCAGAAAGCCCTGTCCATGCCCTTTAATTACAGAGAACACTATTAATGAGTGACAAATGAATCACATTCCCTACTGGCATTTTTTGATTTTTGGTGTACTTGATCTTCATGGAAATACAGCAGAGACTTCAGATTTGTAATGAACTATGAGGACTTGCCCTTTATACAGGGAATTTTGTAAGAGGGAAAAGCAAATTTGATGTCAAAATAATTCTCAGTTAAGACTGTTTGTTCCTTCTGAAAGTAAGTTTAAAACTGCAGAAATCTTTGTTAGGTGGGTAACCACAATATGTGGTCATGTGAGTCTGTCCAGAGATGCTCTGGCATCTTGCTCTAGGCTGTGCTATTGTTTATTTTGGGAGAAAAGAAGATACAGCACATACTCCTCTCCTGGCACACCTTCTTCAAACTCAGTCTTCTGGGACAGAAGTCAGTGAAGGATTTGCTTTGTACTTGACCTCAAAGAAGGACATTTGACTTTGGAGTAACCATAGTAGAAAACCAGGTTAAGAGAAGAACTGTAATGAGAACCAGATGCTGTATCTGAACTGAATTTTCATGAGTTCATGAATTATAGAAACCCCAGGGGCAGAGGTGGTATCAAACTTATAATTCAATTTCAGCTGCTATTTCAAAGTCCTATTCCAGCATATAGAGATCCAGGGGGAATCTGAACAACTTTTGTGAGGAGTTCTTTTTGTTACATTTGAATACCAAATAATTCACTGATTTGCTTCACACCTCAGATAAGAAACCTCTAGTTCTGATTCTTCCTCAGCTATCACAGCAGGCTGTTTCACATCCAAACACCCTTAATCTGGGTAGATGTCACGTTTCACCAGTGTACACATGGTAAAGAATTTGCAGGGCAGCTGAAAAACAGCTTGTCTTTGAAATCATGCTTAGCCTTGCTTGAAACTTCTCCCAGCTTTGCTGGATGCTTAAAAAAAACCAGTCAACCTACAAAATATTAAATAAAAGCAGGCACCAAATAGCCTTCTCATATTTTTGTAGAAGATTTAAAAAAAAACATTGCACTTGCATTATTTTAAAGATGCTGTTGGTAACTACAGGAGGTGGAAAAGGTTTTTTCTGCCTGTAAAATCTGTGCTTTGTAATTTGCTTCACTCAAACATGAGTGCGTGCACATGGAAACAAAATGCAAAGTTCTGAGCTCATTTCTCTTTCCTTTTCCTGGTGAACTGAGACTGAAAGTGGCTGTTTGAAGTCAGCCCTTTTATTCACAAGCCAGGAAGGTGTTGGATAAAGCAGGACCCTGCCTGACAGCAGCATTTTGCTGCTGCTCTGCCTCAGGTGCTGCTGGTGGAGAAGCAAAGGCAGCAGCGTGGAGCAGGTATCCCGACGTGCTTCAATAAACTCACGGAACACACAGTGCTGTGCATCTGCACAAAGCTGCACTCCCAACCTCAGGCCTCTCAAGCCCAGTTCTGCCTCCTAATTTGTTTATTTCTCAGATCAAGCTTAATAATAATAATAAAAGGAAGGATTTGGTTTTCTGATGAAGAGAGGTTTAACAAGGCTAACAGCGTGCCTGCAAGCTCTGAGGCACTTCAGCACAGAGGCGAACGTTCTGCTGCTCTCTTAATGGTTATGGGTGGTTAGTCATCAGGCATTAACCAGCTGTCATGAATAAAATCTCTGCAATCTACCAATTTCTAGACATATAATCTGGGCTATGGACAAAGGTACTACCTTCTGGACCAGGTGGTAGGAGCACAAGATGCTGCAGTTTACTTCGGTTTTGTTTTGCTGAGAAACTGGCATTCTTTTTGTTTGGATCAACCCTAATGTAACATCTGCTAGGTTTTAATTAAAATAAAATGGAATGCAGTTTCCTGAACAGGTGGAAGCGGGAGATGATATAGCATGGAGCTGAAATCCCTCCATGTGTTCAGAGACTTTGCAGAGTCCCAGCTATCGCATCCATAAACCAGCGACGGAGTGTGTCAAGAACATTTTGATTGTGCACACGAGTCTGCTTAAAAAGGCATCTACTTTGTCAGGGAACAGCAGAAAGATAATATTCCAGCAGCTCTACATTACACCCAGGTAATGGTTTCTTGCTTCTGATGTTCTACATGTGGTATTTTCCAGTTGTGAGAATTTGGACTACTCAAACCACTCACAATAAAACCTTAGTCACCAAAACATCAGCCACATATCAAAGTACATGAAGCACATAATGACTATGATGTTTAAAAAATTGCAAACCCACCAAAATCTTGGTTACTGCTCCCATCCTGTCCCCATCCTTTGCTGCAAAGAGCCACCCCAAGAGGCTGTGCACCTGGAGCCAGCTGCCAAACAGAGCAGGGCAGGATCAGCTGCTTCACTTCATATTTTGTTTAGGCACAGAAGAGAGGTGGTGCTCTTCAACAGTCTGCTGCCCCCTGAATTTGGCATGAGGGTAGGGACTGCCATCTGCATGTGAAAGGAGAGGGAAGGTGATGAAGAGTCAGAGTCACACAGTCCTGGCCTGGCATAAGAGGAAAGGAGCTGATGCTGAGATGTGCCTGGTAAGTGCCCAGTGGAAGAGACAGTCCTGGCGCTATCATTTATGGGCAATTTAAGTTTTCAATGACATAAGTGAGCTTAGTGAGCTAGAAAACCTGTCCCTTTGCCAAGGAATGCTTAATACTGATTGCTTTAAATTAGGTCTGTCCTTTAATGCTTTTATGCATCTACTGTCAGGGAGCCTGTAAATGTTCATCTATTATTACTTTGGTGGGTACTTTCTTCTAAAACTGTAGTTCCAGAACTAACTAAATAACTAACTAGCTATCACACATGAAGTGTGCAAACCTCTCTCATTTCCCTCTGAAGAAACATGTCATGAACTTTTCCTGTTGCAAATAAACTACTGCAGAGATCCTCAGCGTGCACCATGTTCATCAGTAGATAAAAGCTATTTAGTGCATGGGGTATTTAGCTTTAATAAACTTTTCAGTCTATCAGGTTGAAACAGTTCAATGTTATTAAGTAGTCATGCAAGAGTTGCTTTCCACACACAAACATCCACTAGCTCTTGAGACATATCACATAAAGCTTTTCTGATTTTTGCTTTCAAGATATAAAAAGACTTCTAAGGACTAATGGTTTGTAAAATTTCAGTTCAATATCAAAGAATAGGGGAAGGCACATAGCATGCTGCATTTAAAGGAGCCCTTCATTTCAAATAACTGCCAGGATTGTAATTGTGTACAATAAAAGGTAACATATGGAGCTGGAAGTTTGACCTGCAAGCCCCCTGCTAGTTCTGCTTGCTCTGTGCTTTGTACAGTGGGTTGATTACTGGTTATCTCCCATGAAACAAGGACTTCTCTGACACGCTCAACTCTGTAATTTGTAAAATGCCTCGAGTTTGGGCTTTGATTTAGAAAATGAAACAGCAACAGTATAAAAACACATAGAACTTGAGTAAAGTTCTGCTTTCCAAGGGATGCCATCCAGGCCACTGCTCCCAGGCAATGGGTCATGAAGACTAATGAGGCACAAGCCTGACAGAAGCTGGTAATTGAAACAATTTCAGAACTGTAAAAATGGTCTGGAGACAGCAGAGCATTCAGAAGGAAGGATAGCCTTGGTATGAGCCAGGTCCTTACCTAACCCAAACACAAGCTGTCCTATCCAAGGGCAAGGAAGTCACCAGGCCTAATTAATTATAACAGATAATTGAACATGTTTAAAAACATCTGTCTGTGATGTTTCAGTCCACAAGATAATTCAGAAACAAAGCACTTGGAAGGTGGGTTGGTTCTGACCTCCCATATTGAGGGCTATTTCCATAACTTTTCTTGCAACAACTTCACATCCCAGATGGAGTTTAGGGTTGAGCCAGGATTTTTGGACACGCCTCCCACAAAGCAGGCTGCTCTAGCAAAGTGTTTGCATAGTTTAAAGCCATGTTTTTTTTCACTCTCCCTCTGCCATCTACATTTGTAGATCACAACTTCCCTGGCAGCTAGTGATTGATTTTCTACTGGTTCAGATGCACAAAGTAACACTTGATATGGAAAATCCATTTAACAAGTTTGTTTATTTTTTAAATCAGTTTCTGCTGTCCTAAAATGTGAGTGATACGCATTTTAATTGTCACAGTTTATTTTTGAGTGTGAATCCCATTCCACATTAAACAAGAGAAGTCTCTCAAGGAACCTTACAGACAGTGGTGAAGTATAAAGTTGCACACTGTGGTAGGAATATAGTTCCTAGATAAGGATATTTAAAGCTCTGGGCCCGTGTGATCCAGGTCCCTTGATGCCCTGACCCACCTGCCTTTGCTACACTCCTCTGTGCTTTGTACGACCAATGTGTTAAACCTTTGCTACAACACAGACAAAAAGGCAGGAAGATATTTTTGTCCCTTTGTGGTCATTTGCTATGCCAGTTTGTGAAGCCAAATGCTCAAGAACACAAAGAATTTGGTAAAATAATAGTCATGGGGCATGAAAGGAAAGGCAGGGAGGTCCAGCAAATAATTAAACTTTTTGTGATTTGATAGCTGACTCAGAGTTCTTGTAGAAGGGAAAGCAAGCACACCTTATATTGCACAGGAACAGCCACTGGTCTGGCTCATGTTAGACAAGAAATTGGCCAAGGTATACAACAATGGGTAGAAATAGGAGCAAAGATGGAAACAGGTGACTATTGGGTCTGCATTCACTTTTATAGTAGTTCATGATCCAAGTTCTTCAGGTAACACCTACAAAGTAGAATCAAGACCTGGGACTTGCAAAGCAGCCTGCATTTTGGATTTTATTATGTACCATTAAAGTGGATAAACCATTTAATCACAAAGGCACCCATTGTTCTGGTCTGGAAAAAGAAGTAATTTCTACCTCTCATAACACATTAGCATGCAAGCTAAATCCTGTGTGGGGTTTCAATCAGCAACCACAAATGCTTCAAGGAAAGCCAGAGAAGCTCCACAGCAGACAATTATACAACACTCCAGTGGAGATAAAAGTACTTTCTAAAACAGTTAATGCCTTTTTTTGCCCAGAAGCCTGATAATCTGTATTGCACCAAACCAATTTTCTGAGCAACTGAAGAAGGATTTGGCATTTAAATGTGAAAACATAAGGCAAGTTGTGTCATCAATGCTGCAGATAAAAGGGTTGTGCATTTGCACAGGTTGCATCTCTCCAAGCTCTACAGGAGATTACAGGGATAGCAAATCCAACTGGCACCATTCTCTGTGTAAGAAGAGACTTATCTGGAAGACCACTGAGCATGGTTTTCTTGTTTGAGGTTTACAGATAAAACCATACTTGCATCATGAATTTAAATATTTATATTATTTGTAACACAGGCAAGCAGATGTCTCTGGCTTCTTTGCTATATGAACTCTGTCAAGGCAGTAACTTCTCAAGCACCTTCTAAAACAGATTAATTCCTCTTCTTGGACACTCATGGCAAGCAGCAGGGAACACTCAATTTACCACAACTTTTAGCATCAACAGGATGTGCTTCTGAATGCACATTGCTTCCATTCTGTAATTTGGTCTCTCAAGTACTGTAGGTTAAAGGTCTTGCCAGATTAAAAAAGAAAAAAACTTCTGGCTCTCTAGTGCTATGGGGGAAATAAAACACCCCACTTTTGAACTCTACTTGAATACAAAGTGTTTCTCTATGGGCAAGTTCTGGGATTTGTGGGAAGCACGAAAGGCTGGGAATATTTCACAAATCAGGGATTAAGTTTACTCAGAGAGAGTGAGGTGGTTTAGGATACTCTGTCAGTGAAGATTTGATTCTCTTTTCTCACCAGTTTTAATGATGACAGTAAAATGAGTCCCCAGTGTGCCTTGTCACTGACCTATCAGGCAAGTTTAATAGGCTTTCCTCTTAAATATTATATTGCACAGGGCCTTGAGACATCTTTCCCTATTTATAACCTGTCCCAGTCTGGGCTAACCCTTTTGTATTTTTCCAGTCCCATTCTTTTCTTCCCAGAGATAAAAACTTGGAATCTGGAACTCAAGAGCATAGGCAGCTCCTGCCTTCC
Source organism: Motacilla alba alba (assembly GCF_015832195.1). Lineage (NCBI taxonomy): Eukaryota > Metazoa > Chordata > Aves > Passeriformes > Motacillidae > Motacilla > Motacilla alba. Next base: position 8,242,620 of record NC_052030.1, on the reverse strand, counting down.
CCAGTGAGCTCAGCCTGAGCTTTACTTACACCTCTGCTTCCCAGGTGCATAAAAAAAAACAACCCCAAAACCCCAAAATCTCTTCAACACTTGCAATACCCAAGCCTAGCACTTAATTTTACTAAACCAGAACAGATTGCCCTACTTTTTTTACATCCTAGTAACTGTCCATTAATAAATCCTACTCCTGCTCAGCCTTATCCTGCAGTTACCCAGCACCAGGCAGATTAAATCTGAAATTGTTCCCAGGAGGGCAGTAAGAAGGAAGTGAGCTTTTGCCCTTGGCAGATGTCAGTGATAATGGTGAGTGCTGGGCGCTGACCTACATCCATCTCAGAAACACAGGAGCTAAAGAAAGCCTTGAATGGCAGCACTTTGATCTGTTCACAGGTATTGCAATATCACAGGTTTGGAATTAGAGGGGTTTTTAGTGCCCCTCTAATAGGTGGGGGAGGCAGGGAAATTGTGCTGTGTAAGTAAACAAGCCAACAGCTCCTGGGCTGTTCAGTCACTAACTCTTCGTGGCTGTAGAGAGGAGCAAGGATGAGGGAAGAGGACACATCAGCATTAAACCTGGAGCAGAAAATCCCTTCACTCTGAGCCACGGAATTGTTCTCAAGCCCTCTCGTGGTGCTCCCTGCCAGCTGCACTCCAGAGGTGTCACTGCAAAGATGCTCAACACAAGCTCTGCCTACAAAACAGCAGCTCAGGGAAGACCACACTTGGTTTGAGCTAACCCAGAGCCTCTGTGCCCTTCTCATCTGTGGTGTGGGGAGGGCAAAAGTTACAGGAGTAGCACATCCTTGTCCCCATCGTGACCCTGAGCACCCTGCTCTCCAAGGGATGAGGGAGTCCTTTTTTAAAAATATTGTCCAGCAGCTGTTTAAAATTTGCTTTGCTTACAACCCTCTTCTCTTTCCTTGCCCTCCCCTGAGCAAACAATTCTTTCTCTTCATTTGGTTTCACCAGCTTCCAAAACAAAACCTTTAAAAGAGCACCTTGACCTCCACATTTGTGCTGCCTTTTTCAAATCTATTTAAACAAACTCATTCCAGGTTCTGTGAGGACAAATCCATTTTAGTCAACAGACAACTTAATTTTAGACTGAATTTATGAAGAAGACCCAGAATAACCCCAATTTAAAATAAACTATTTTTCCCTGAGATAGTAGAGAGCTTGTATGAAAATGGTTAAATACCACATATTCACAAAGGCAAAGTCTCATCCCGTTCTCAGTATGCCACTAGAATTTCCATCTAAATTGCCGAGAATCCAGAAGAAAAGTCACAAATCAAGGTCCAACTGGGAAAGTTTAGCTCTTTTTATTTCCAAGCTGAAAGATGGTAATAAAGAGATAACATTTGCTTCAGGGAAAAAGCTTTGGAACAAGTGTCACCCATTTGATCAACGTGCTGTCTACTTTGTCTGCCTCTCCTCCTTTAAAAGGCTAATAAAAATTATTTCTTTGGAGACTGCACACCATGATAAGTGCCACAGAGCTGCAGACCTCTAGTGAATGTGCTTATCAGCCACTTACAAAGGGCATGGAAATGAACAACTCCTGACTTCATCAGCAGATTGGGAAAAATTCAAGCACTGGACGTGCCAGGCATTGCCACCAGTGGAGCTGAGTTCTATCTGAAGGCTCCCAGGGCTAGCACTGCAACAGCTATTCCAGCCAGGGACACGCAGGGTAGCAACATTTAGATTAGCTTCTAAATTTAGTTCCCTCCACCTCCAAACAGATTTTCAGCTCCTGCCTGCTCATGTGAGTGCACCCAGCAAGAGCAGCTGGTTCCTGGCACGAGGTTTGCCCTTCTTGGGCTGTGCTCTCTGACTCCAGCTCACTGCTGCTTTCTGTTCACAACTGCATATTTCCAGGCATTTTCTATTATTTTACCCTGGAGCATCTATAATCATTGTCTCACATTTATATCCAGGGAGGAGGCAAAGAACTCCTGAAAAATTAAAGTGCCTCATGCTCCCAAAGATTATCTTAAATTTTGAAGCCTTCCCAGAGCAAGCCCCATATTTGCTGTGGCACTGGAGCTCACAGGATGTTTCCCCTAGAAAATATCACACAACATTCATTTAAACTAAAGATCATGGTGAATTCAATAAGAAAAATGAACAAAGATGACCACTGTGAAAGTGGTACAGAGAGCAATATTTTGGCCACCACAAGAAGCACTCTTGTGCTGAAGGCTGGTGTATTTATGTGCTCCTTTTCTCACTAGTGAACATCACTATTTCTAAGCAGAGCACCTTAGCAGCAAGCTCCAGGCACACATTTTCATTTAATGGTTGGAGGAGAGAAGGAGAAGGCAGAAAAATAAAATAAATGAAAAAGTAGGAATTGATTGTTTCTCAAAAATCAAGGTACAAGCAGGCAATCAAACCCCACAAACATGGTCATGCTGCTGTCAGCCCCACAGCTGCTCCTTTTGGTACCTCATGCTCTCAATCATCCTCTGCATGTGTTCTCTACAAGGCATAACTCTGCTGCACATTTGTGTTTATTTTTCAAGCTCTATTTGCCTCTAATGAGTTCTAGCAAGCTGATCTTGTGATCAAACAATAACCAGGCTAGGACTCATAAAGCAGGTTTATGATGTATTAACCACTGGTTGTGCCCCCTCAGCTTCACTGCTGACATGTCCCTAGTCCTAGAATTTGGCATTTATTCCGTGGTGTCAATCAGGACACTCCTCAAGGGCTCTGTGAAGAAGAGTGATGTTGAAGGAGAGCAAGTAGAAATGATGGACACAGTCTGTCTTTGTCATCCATCAGCAGAATTTTGTTCTGGGAGTCCTGTCCATGCATTTCACCCCACTGCACCTGCAGTGCTATGGTCTTCCCTGCACCCCAATAAAACCCAGCAGTCAGAAGCCCCCAGCCACACACCTCAGCTGCAAAACCAAGCCTCCCTCCACTTAATTTCAATCCTAGCCAGTAAACCTGGCTCCTTTTTCAGTGCTAAAACATGACTTTAAGGGCTTAACCTGACATTGCCTGCATTTTAAAGGGTCTCCCTGCCTCTCTTTGTATAAAATAAAACTGTCAGTCCTTCAGCTCACAGTTAATTGAAATGGGTTAGGCTGTGCAGGGTTCTGCTGAGGCAGAGTCAGCTGTGCTTTAACCACTGCAGGGAGCAGGGCAGGGCTGGCAGAGGATGTTTTATGGGGCAGTGCTAATGGATCCACACCGACCTTGCTGAGCCCAGTACTTGCACAGCTGCTGGTGGGATTGCTGTAACCCTGGGGTAGCTGCTACTGCTCCCAGCCCTGGCTCACACACTGCCTCAGAACTCAATTTACTAAAATAGAAAACTGTCCACCAAGCCATCACATTCTTCTTTGGGGAAGTTACAGGGCTTTGGATTTTTTTTTAAATTTTATTTTTAAAGTATCTGAAGACCACAGTGCCTCAATAGATAAGAATTCCTGCCTGCAAAAGCTCTGTAAGGAAACAAGGGCACTTTAAAGAGGTGCCTGTATAAATGTTTCATGGATTAACTCTTTTTGTTGATCTTTTCTATCCAGCTCTCCACAAATGACCTGCAACTGCCCTGAAGCAGCATGTTTTGGAAGTGCTGTGTTATTACAGGAGCTTGATTAGGGCTTATTGAAACTAATGGAAAAGTTGCCACTGACAGCTTCTTTTTGCTGGGTCAGTTTCAAATGTTTTCACAATAAACCTGCCCATTTACATAGCCTAGTGTCTAATTTTAGATGATTGCTTTTGGGGCAAGCAATAATCAGCCAACCTCAATATTTCACAAAATCCAGTGAGTAAAACTGGTAGTTAATGCCTTTCCAAACAGCTCCCAGTGCCATTTAGTTCTTACAATGGGGAAATTGGTTCTTTCTTGGCAATAAAAAGCAGAAGAGAAAAAGACCTTATAAGACTACAATCAAAAATACAAAACACACCCTTGGCAGGAGTTGCAAAGCAGACAGTTTTTCAGGCAATGAATATAAGTCTCAGTTCAGAATGCAAGGAGCTGCAGAAAAATCAATGCAAGGGCTGAACTCTTCTCCTGACACCTTCCCTTTTCTGAATGGCTCTCATAAATTAGTTTTTTAGCTTCTTGGAGTGCTTAGCTTCATAAAAGATTTAGCACTGTCTGCATCCAGCATTCTAGTCACTCCCCAAAACATAATGTACTTGCTCATCCCAAAAAGAATTCTATAGAAAGCAAATTAAAAAATGCAAGATAGATCAAATCAAGGAGAGTCGGTCTCAAATATTAATGCCTCATGTCAAAAAGGTACAAAATTATAAAAACACTTCTTATAAGCAATTGCAAAAGCAGCAGCTTGGCGAGAAATCAAGAAAACTGAGGCCCTGGTAGATAGGTCTGCTTGAAGTGGTTCAGCAGAAGAATGAGGCTCCTATTCCATGGAGTACATAAACAGGTGCATAAATCCCATGGTTTCTAACTGGATGCTGCCCTTGCTCATATGGTTTGCAGCACAAGGGTGTCAGGGAAGTGAACAAGAATTTTCGGGTAGGGGCTGCAACTTTCCAGAGCATGAATCTGGATTAGAGCAAAAGTTTCACATTTAAAGCAAATTCTTTAGTGAGAAGCCTCTGAAATGTCACATTTTCTGTTCTACTTATTTTGTCCAATTACTAGTACAACACAGGCACAGATTTTAATTCTGTTACCCCTTCAAGTGGACAAATGAATTCTGTTCATTTAAATCTAAATCAAAACTGTCCAGCCAGGCCACAGTATCTCAAAGGCTTGAAGAGAGAGGCAAAAATCTCTATAGCAACCTGTTCCAATTGGTAATTATGCTCAACTTTAAAAATAAAAGTATAAACACCCCATTTAAAATATATTTGGATTTCTTCTTCACCTCTTTGGCCTTTTGAGTTCACTTGAAGTGAATGAAATCCATCCAAACACCAGGAAAAAATTCAAAGTTTTGGTACCCACTCTTGGGAGATCATAACAGTGGGACACTTCTGGGTGGTGACAGTGGTCTTGGTTCCTATTTTTTGTAGTCACCAGCAATTTGTAAAACTCATCAGGGACTGCAAGCAACACATTTGCTGAGTAAGGCTTCCTAAAATACCTTTTACCTGCTGGAGCCCTTCCAGGAAAGTGTCAGTACAAGTCTGCTAGTCAGTGCCACACCACCACCACTGACCTGAAAGTAAATTCACTTCTTCCCCCCTCAGTCAACATTGCTGGATGAACACTGCAAGGGATTCTGGCTTGCACACCATAATGCAAATAAACAACTTCATTTTACCCAGGGCTGAGCTGCCCATGCTCCTGCCTTCTCCTATTTGTTCTTTATCGTGGCTGAAGTTTTTTTATCTGGCCATGAATAAGTCTCCTCTGTTTTTACAAGCACCTTTCATTTTAAAAGACTCTGGTTTTACTCCTCTCCTTCAGGCATCTTCATTACAGAGTACTTAAAAAAAAAACCACCAACAACAAAACCATAGCGCAGCGTGCCAGTCAATAGTGAAATTATGAGAAGTGTAATCTACTCTTCCCACCCTAATGAGCTGATGAGTAAATAACTGTCAGGCCATTGCTCTGAGCTATTGATCAGGGCTTCCCACAGAGCTGATGCACTGCAGAGGCACCTGCTGCTAACCAGCAGGGATCGATGCAGGAAACTTCTGAAAACAATCATGAAAGGTTTCAGGCTCCTTCCACCCCTTCTCCCATGGGCTGGGGCAGCAGATCTTCATTGCAGGATCAATTCTCACTCTTGGATCTCACCTCCCATGCTGCTCCCTGCCTTTCACCTTGCAGAGGGTGAGCTTGTTCTGTAAACGTGCAGTACCTGGCACAAGAGGCTGAGCAGGGGGGAGTTTAGGGCAGGGAGGGAAGCTGAGGAGCTTCACCTGCAGTGAGGGCCCCTCCTCAGAGGAGAATTCCTCAGAGACCCCAGCCTGGCCTTCTCTCCCCTACCCAACACAGCCACCAGCACACACTGGCTTCTGCCATGAGCCAAGGATTCAAATTGCTTTACTCCCAAAAGCTTTGGAGGGGCTTTTCCACTCCTCCTCCATTTTCCACACTCCCTTCCTTTAGTATCATATTTCAGAGCAAGACTTAAATTCTACTGCATGTTTCCTTTTTTTTAACTTGTCTTTTCAAGTATCAGTTGAAAATTTTCTCCCCTTCTAGACCTCAAAGTATAAAATAATCTGGCCTCTGATCCTATTATTCCTTTAGATGGTCCAATTTTATCAAGATTTATCAGAGCTTTTGCTTTTGTCCTCACCTTTTCTCTTTGAAGCCAGGTACAGATGTCAGACTTAAATTGTTATTTTGAAGTTTCCTTTGTATCTTTTTACAAAATTACATTTCATTTGAACTCTTATAATATTTATTCAAGTCCATTACTAAAATGAGAAGGTAACATTTACTTTTTTAATGAAAAATGTTCAATTTACATAGCTCCTGTTTTAGAGCTCTAGAAAGTCTGAACAACAGCAAAGACTTTATTTCATTTGGTCATTTGAAAAACAGTCCAATCCTGGAACGCTTGTATAAGCTGTAAAAATATTCACATGACATTCAAATCTCTCATAATTAATTCAAAACCAGGACTAACTCAAACTTCAAGTGGAGAGAACCAGATACCCTGTCTAGATCAACAACATATGGAAGCCCTTTTCTCTTTCCCACAGATCTGAGAGTCTGTAAACACAAACCATAAGCTTCTTCTTTTATTTTTGTATTGTCTCTCAGTAACAGAAATCCTGAAATAAACATACTGCCTTTTTCTATGGACTATTATCAATCTATATAATATCAAACTGACCACAAATAAAACCAAGTTTTTCTATTAGAAAATGGGGCATGTACTATTTTTGAATACTTTTGCGTAGTATTTTTCAACTGGGAAAATTCAAGAAAACATTTGTGTCTTTCCAAACAAACAACATGTTATTTTGGTAGCCTGGAAAATCTTCCTTGCACAGGGAGCCTTGATGCACAGCACGTTATCAAAAGATTAGGTACGGTGTTTTCAAAATCAGCACAAGTTTCCACCCTGATATATTTTTCTGTGACAGAAAAAAGTTTCAGAGCATCAGAGTTTTCTGCAGGACTGACGTTGCATTTGGTGATTTGTTGTAACAATTCTTTAAGGCATGCACTGCTTCACCATTAGTGCCTTTTTTCCCCCCAGCATTCTTGGTATGCTCTGAATATTTGGCTTCCTCACACACCCCAGGAGGACACAATTGCAACAGTTATTTGAAGTAATGTCAACCTTTTCCTGCTCAAACTCCATAATTAAAGCTAAAAAGGGAAAGTGGATTGAACAAGACACTGTATCCCTTCCTTTTACAGTGCCCCAAATCATTCTGTGTCAGGAAGATACCTGCAGCAGATGGGTACCTGTCTCCATTAGAATGCAGCAGAGGAAAGTCTAAGAATGATCAAGGGGACACATTGGAGTCTTCATGTTAAATAAATAAGAGAATTTGATGTACAACTACGAAAACAGGGAGTGAGAAGAAAGCTTAGACAAGGGATCACAGAGGATAAGCTATCAAACAGAAGACCTTGAAGCAAAGCATATTTTGTTCATTTCAATAAAGAACAGAAGATTACACACAAGAAGATGGAAGAAGATTATTACTTTCTCCTCTGACAGATTCATGCTTGTATCTTTTTTTGAATTTATTTTTATATAGCTGTACTATAATCAATTCCCTCTTTAGTCTCCGCTCCCAGGCTGTAGATCTCAAGTCCCAAAAGCTGGAGTGCAGTTGAAGTTACTCAGTCAGGAGATACTGTCAGCTATGACATTCAGTAAAAAAAAAAAGAAAGTAAGAAACCTGGAAACAACAAGGTTTTTAAAATGAGCAATGGACAACAGAGCAGAATGACCTGAAAACTATTGCATGCAGCAGTATCTAGACTGTTAAACTTGATATAAATAACTTCCAAAAAGTAAAAAGAACAAGTATTTATTCTTAAGAAACAATTTATTGCAATCTAGACTCCCAACCTCATTTGAGCCATAGGTAAAGAGGCATAAAACACTGTGGTATAGATGCTGGCAACATTCAGCATTGGTTGCAAGGGCTCATTTCTAAGATTCTGGTTCATGGACTAGGTGGAATGATCTAATAATGCGGAGTGTGAACTCTGCATCTACTAATTGAGGAGAAACACACCCACACTTCAGTGAAAACAGAGATGATCTATGAACACAGAGGATGGGAGGGACCATGAAAAATGCCAGCCTCTCCTCTGATATATCAAGCAGTGAAAAAGAGAAAGTAAAAGGCATTTTTACACATAGAAAGTAAAGCTAGTGACCAACCTGGACCTTGCTCAACATTAGAATCCCACCAGGTTTCTCCTCATTTCCTTTGTGAGGGTCACCTTCCTCACAAAGCGAACCTCAGCGTCCCTGTGAGAGTGATAATCAATAATTCCAGGATGAAAGATGGAAGATGGTAAAGTTCTCCTCCCATCACCTTGCGAAATGGTGCTAATAGACAAAGAAGAGCTGTGATAAGTCTGCAATCACAAAAGGATAATCTCCCTGTCAAACAGAACGCCAGCAGACATCAGAATACTAATCAAGGGAAAGCTTTTCTGGTGCTCCTGGATGTGACTGGCATTACACTGCTGATGTCTGGAGTACAATGGTTTTACTGCCATAAATCTGGAGATGCCATGTGTTTTCATGCAGTTAAGATCCAGCACAGGTTGGATTTTGCCTGAGAGCTCATGCATAGCATCATAATTGCATTTCCAAAAATTGGATATGCAGAATAGAACAAAAAAGACCCCTCTGTGTTTGAGGCTTGGGCTGCCATATGCCAATCTTATAGCTAGTGGTGGTAGCCAACTCTAATCAGAGCTACAAGATGGCAGATTAGGAAAAAAAAAAAAGAAAACCTACACTATGCAGGCACTTCATCTGTGACAGCGTGTAATTAGGCTGAGAAATTCATTGGCCACTGGATGCTCATTAAGGCTGAAACCATCCATCAAAGTTGAAGGGGGAGTGGGTGTCAGACAGTTATGCAATGTGGGCAAGTGACCCCAAATCTTTAAGGTCCACTAAATCTCCACTTCCTGGTATTAAGCCATGAGAATTTTTTGTTTGTTTGTTTGTTTGTTTTTTGGTGTGACTAGACATAAGGACAAAAGCTTTAAGGCAGGGGAGAGACAGTACAGGTTATTCCTCCTCCTAGCCTTATTCTGGAGTCCCAGGTAACAGGTCAGGAGATGAATCCAGCAGGTACCCAGGAGGATGTAGTAACTGGAAGCACAATCTGGCCATTGCCACATCCACAAATAATTCCCAGAGATTCCTGTTGCCATTGTTCCTGGCATGCACGTTCCCAGGCACAGGAACAGCCCATATCTTGCATTCCCTGTGAGACAGGCAGGCATTTAAACACATTTGCTGCCTTTCCATACACAGCACATGAGCCACCCGTGTCTTTTGCAGCCTCCATCACCCCATCCAGGCAGTGCAAGCTCAGCCTTTGCTGAACCAAAGCTGGGAATCAAGGTAATCAGGTCTTTTCCTTCCTTTCCCCCAGGCACTCTTGTAGGCTCCTTTCCAACTGGAGATCACAGGACAGGAAAGGCTGGTGAGCTTCTTTCTTGCAGAACTGGCCACAATCCACACCCAGGCATCTGTTAGAGAGCTCACTAATGCTCTTTTAGAGCCGATTTGGCCAGTAAACCTGGTAACAGCTGCACGAGCTGTGCCTGTGATCCATACAATTAATTTGCAAGCCTGTCATTGTTCATCACTAGATGACAGCAATGCACTTCTGAGCATGCCTTGAACTGTTCCTGGGGGCACCACTCCGAGTGGCTCTGGGACTTGTTTGCCTGCAGTAATCACAGCTCCTCCAGGAAATGGTGTGAGGAGGATGCACTTGGGGAGATAACTCTGCATGGATGAGGTGCCACAGTGCCAAAGGAAGAGGGGGCATCAGTTCAGGGGAACACAGATTAAAATAAACAGTGGTGGAGCTCAGGATTTATCCCAGAGAAGAGACTGAGATATTGGCTCTCCTCTCATCACCACAGGGACAGAGGAATGACTTTCCCACATCCACAGCACCAGTGCTGCTGCAACACAGAGCAGACATATGGAAAGAGAAACTTCTAACCATTCCAGGCAACTCTCCCTGCCAGAGATACCCATGCTGGCTGAAGAAAACAGGTACCACAGGAGGAGTGAAACCATGGAGATGGGGATGGAGGAAGTAGGAAAAAAAAGTAAAAAACCCCAAACAAATCAAACAGAGTGGATGCATGACCAATTCACAACCAAACACTGCTTCAGTTGGAGCAAGTATCATTTAATCCTCCAATCTCCATAGGAAGGCAGCCTATAAATTTACTTGCATACATATATATGTACACCCACATTCACATAAATCCTTGTGTGAGAACGAGGAGCATGAATATCTGCAGCTTCAGTAATTCCTTGCCCTTCTGGCAAGAGAAGAATAATTTTTTGTTTTTTATGTCTACGACAAGCCATTTATTTACACACAGTTTTTTCATGCTGCCCTTTTTCCTTCTCACCTGAAATTTTGCCTTTGCTGTATAGTTTTTCACTTACGATAATTATTTTAATTCTGAAGTAAGCTTTAGGGTAGACAGTCGTATAGAATATAAATGAAGCCCTTGGCCACTTGAGGTCATTAGACACTCCATGACAAGAAAATTATTTATGAGCAAGAAAAGTTAGTTTTCTCTACCTGCAAGGAATAAATTGATCCCTGGTAAGGGGAAAAAACCCCCACGGAAACCAGCCAAACATAAAAACTTGACCAACAACCTCCCAAACAAATACAAAGAAACACCACCCCCTTCCAAACCAAAACAGCAAGAAAAAGAAAACAACTCCAAAAAATAACCCCCAGCTATAAAAGTACAGGGATAAGTTCAACTGAGAAAAAGAAAAGACTCGTGTTTGCATTGCTTCTGAAATAACAATTTCTCTGGATTATCCACTCACAGCTGTCAGGGAAGCAAGCCTCGTTTCTCTCTCACTTTAGTATAATAATCTATGGTTATTTCCTTCTGGAGTGGGATCATCAACTAACAAGCTGGTCATTTTGTCCTAGTGGAAGCCATCAGCCAGAATTGCTCATCCTGCATAAAATATCTTTATAGAGTTCTCATTACTACAAGAAGAAAATCTTCTTAAAAGAGCTTATTAAGGGAAACTGCCAGTTCAGACACTCACCTTCATGACTCTGATAAAAGTTCCTTTTTTTTACAGAAGTGAGGGAAGTGGAGAAGGTAATGAACATACAAGCAATATTAATGCAATGAGTATTGATGACTGACTGGGAAGAGAAAAAAATAGCAATTTTCAGCCCCACAGTTCCTTGTAAGGTCTAAGAGGACCCAGTCTGACTTCCCACTGGGCAAGGTCCAGAGATCAGAAGGCAGAACAGGAAACAACAGTGGCTGTTCCAGGAGATAAATCTGTGTTATTTTTGCTTTAATTTGTCTAGCCAGATGAAAGAAGTGGGCTGTTTTCTTCGTGAAATAGAATGGGTTAGCAGAAGTTGAATCCTTGATTTTTTTGGCAAAACAGTGAAAATAATTTTCTGTAGAATGAGAAGGCCTTAAATGAACGTCATCCTGAATAGCCCTGCCCTCTTCAAAACTAACCTAATTAGTTCTTCAGTAAATGAACCCAGGTAGCTCTAAAGTCATGATATCTTTTCAAACTGAGCCTTCTCCTCTGGTTTTATGATTGTGCACAACTTGTGTTGCTTCATCCATCAGTGCAACACGTGATCCAGCAGCCCAGTACTTCACTGCAGAACTGCCTCCTGCTTTTTGTGCACTTCCACTCTCCCTCTTGTGGAATTCCCTGCCTTGTGTTCACTCCCCTCCACACCAGCAGCTGCGTTTGCCCCTCAGCCCAGCTGCTGGTCTGCAGGACATCCCTCTTCCAGCAAGCATGACATTTATTCCCACAGCCCATTCAGTACCTTGTATCTTGGAAAACAAGGTTCCTTAAGAAAACCGGAGACAATGTCACTGTGCTTAAAGGATGTTAATGACTGGTAGGGGACTGACTGCTCCCTGTAATGAAAGGGAATGTGGAACCAGCCTCAACTTTTGCAGCTCTTCAGGGAAGGGTTGTTGTTTTCCCTCTTTAAATAAATTTCGAGCAGACGACAGGTGAACTCTAACTGCAACTCCCTCTGTAGGCAATAAAGCATCTGATGGAATTTCTGCACATCTGTGAGTGAAGTGATAGGGATTAATCAACATATATCATCATCTACATGGAATGTATTAAAGCCTCCCCTGGACTGCTGTGCAAGTACATCCTCTTGGCATTATTTTGATATTCATATCTCAGTCTTTATTTGTTCCTCATCTTTTGGGGTGATGGATGAAGATTAGAAAAAACAAATCTCAGGGAAGAGTTTTCATTTGAAAAATATTTGCTCCAACCTTGCACACTGTATGTCAGGGCTGATAGAACCAGATTAATTTTCTTCATTGGTTTTCATTCACGGGATGGTAGGAAAAACTGGCTGGTCATTTCTTGACATTTTCCATCTCCACACCTCCATGGAAAACATGTAAAAGTGACATTTCTTTTCACAGAAAAGGTTTGATTTACCATAAAAATCTCCAGTAAGTGCTTTGTAATTAGTAGAAAGTTAATTTTAAGTTACAACGGGACTTTGGAAAAATGTGATTGCAAGTTAATTTTGCCAATATGAAAATGTGAAACTGAGATCCTCTGAAATGGTTGAAATTTACAAAACAGTGCATTCCAAACTTCATTGGGCTGGGAAGTTCAGCAAACATCAGGTTGTGGTTTGTAAGTTTGAAAAGATATGTTTTTTATCCAGTAGAATACATTTAAATAAAAATTTATCAAAGATCACAGAACTATAGAGGAAGCAATGTTAGTCTCAGACAAACAGACATAATTTGATTAAATCATTGGGATACTGGAAATATCACTGTTGATTTAAAATTTTGGCTTTAACAGCATCTCCCACTGAGTCTTGAGACAGTCTTGCAAGTTTTGGAGGACTTGCTTCAAAGAATAGCAGCCTGTTCTTTGATGTCACATGGGCTTTTCTGTCTCAGACTGATTTCAGCCAACTTTCTCTAAAACTCAGCTTTATCAAAAAAACCCCAGCCAAACTGAAACATTCAATTTAAACCATGATATAAAAGTAAGTCTTCAAATTCCAGTCTAAATTTATCCAGAGCCTGTTTTTACATGATTCAGTGCTTTCTCATCACACCATTGTCCAGCTCAAATAGCTATTTCTTATATTTGTAGTTCCTCCTAGATGAATCTTCTGCACCTTAAAACTACTTTTCAGCCAACCTGGCTAAACAAATGGGCCTATTCATCAACTTATCCTCCAAAATGTTCTCAATTATGAACGTGGTTCAAATGCCAGATCAAATCTTTCTAAATAAGCATCCTCATCAATCTTTGTGGGTAAACATCTGTCACACACCAAAGTAAACGGAAGGGAAAAGGAGATTCATGGCCAGGCAGGTACTTGCTGGGCTCAATTTCTCCTCACTGGTTCGTCCCTCTGGGTTCTGCAGCTTGGCAGGGGCAGGAAGCACGTTTGTAGCAGCCAGCTCTGCATTTGGGAAGCTTTGCTAAAGCACTTTTTGTGGCTGTATGAGGACACAAAGTCACAAGGGAGGTGTTTTAAGGCAGACACAAGTACCTGATCAAATTCCACCAGCAGCAGGACATGCTGGATAATGAGGATATCCCAGTGAGAAGAATGCCCAAGTCCAAACCTAGCCAGCAACTAAAAGAGCTGGTGAAGGTGTTTAACCCTGCCACAGAGCAGCAGCCAAGCCCTAACAAAGAGAGCTCAGAGTTTAATTTCTGCAGGTACCAGAGCAGCAAGGGCTGCAGGTACCAGAGCAGCTGGTGCGACCAGGGCTGGAGAGAAGCCACTGGACACAGCAAACTGATTTTTTTATGTTACAAGCTCTTAGACAACTCCCTCAGCCAGTTCTCACATGTACTTTTCTGCTTAAATCAATGGCAGGATGAGGAAGGACTTGCCTTGTGGCAGGATTGTGGTTTATTGGTGTCACCTGACAGAGAAGAAGAAAGGAAGGGGCATTAAGGAATCTTACAGGCCACCAAAAACCTGCTGCTCCACCTCAGGAGCTTGCTTCCTGACAATTCACATCTCTGCTGCTTGTCAGCTACAGAATAAAACAGGGCATCTTTAGCAGCAACAAGGTACCTTAATTGGAATTTAAAAAGAAATTACTTGCTTAAGAGCTCGCTCAACACTATTAGGAATACACATTACTTTTTGTTATAGAATGGGAGTGTTTTGGTAGTGACAGCCTCTTTTGACTAAATTTCTCTCTACATCATGACAGTGTAATGTTGATTTAGCACTATGCCTGTCAGTTATCTTAGAATGATAATTCTGTCATCCAGCTGGGGAATAAAACTTTAATAAAAATATTTATGGAACATATGATTTTTCTTAATGATGCCTAAGTTAGGCAAGCTCAACTTACAGTAGCTAAACAAACTGCTAAACCCAAAACAATTAAAATCAATTCTTTTCAATCTATCAGCAGTTAGACTTGAAGCATTAACAAATGCCAAACTGGGAGCACTTATAGCAAAGTCACTGAAATTAGATCAGCATCAGGGAAAAGATGTACTAATCAGCAATCTGAAAGGACTACTCTACAACTGCTTGGACATCTGCACCCTTAATGCCTTATGCTGCTTTGGTTGGGTCTTTTTGAATCAAATGCTCAAAAAGTCACTGCTTGGCAGTTCCCAGAATGTGACATTTAAAAATGTGGTTTGGGAAATAAAATGAAATACAACAGACAAGGCTCAGCAAAAGAGGCCATTCATTTTTCACAAATGAGCAGGTGGAGAAACCAGGGCAGACTTACAAACACAGACAAAGGAGGAACCAACTGAGCAAACCAAGAACATATGGTCCAGAGCTGCCATTGCACCATCTGCCTCCATTTGCAATGGAAATGCCAGGGATGGGAGTAAATCCATCTTTTGAGCAGTGGCTGGACAGCCCCTCATTCCACAGGGAATGCAGCTCCTTGAAACAAGACATTTCTGGAAGAACTATTCTTGTTCACTTATGGAAAGCTTATGTTTTAACTTTTGGCTGCTGTCATCTAAAGCCTTTCTATCTTGCTTCCATCCAAACTGCACATCTCACAAAACTTAACTGGCAGCCCTAAAATCAGGAATAGCTGCTGGAACAACTAAAGTAATCTTTGTAGTTGGCTGAAAGTCATCTGAGACTGTTTACAATAGTCACAGAAATGTTGACTGAAAAAACCCCAAAACAAACTAAAAATCAGTTTCATCAGCAGTAACATGTTTACAACTTGAATGTTTTTATTTATCCAGGAACCAGCAAAGAAAAATCAGTGAAAAGGATGAAATGAATGCTGTTCCCCCAGGGCTGAGGACATTTTAGAGGTAGATTTCTCCAACTTTCTCCATAGGAGAAACTAAAGATGATAGCCAAGCCTGATACCACAATCCTATTTTGCAAAGTGGAAATACTCATCAAAAAAGTTTTGAAAAAGGACAGCATTTTCCTGGCAGCTAATCAAGCAAGAACTACTGTTTTGCTCTAGGAATGACCAATTCATTGTTTCAATGTCAGCTTTTATTTGGGGAATTCACCACAGTACATCAATGAAGATGTGCAGGCATGCAAACTATTCTTTCTGACAACTGTCATCTTCAATTACTGTTTTCCTGCCTACCTCAGTCTTCTTGTCTTAACCTGTTGTAGTGAATTCTAAAATCCCCCTTGGGACCCTGCCATTGTGTAACAGTTCCTGGCAAGAAGGGATTCCAGCCTGTCTCAATTAGATCTGTGACTTGCTGCACTCATTACACAATTGCACAGGAGCAGCTGGAAAGAGTGAAAGTAGAATAAAGCACACATGCACAAGTGCAGCCCAGAGACACATTTCTGTGCATTTGTAAGCTGTATTGCTGTAAATTAAAAATTATATTTAAAATTACTCCTGAGTTTTTAGCCAGCAAGCAAGTTCAGCACAATCTCATCCAGAGATTTTAAGAGAGGCAGCAGTGGTTCCACTGGTGGAAACCAAACGAAGGCTAAGTTTTGATACAATAGGAGCACACATGGACTAGAAGCAGAGACCAGGCAGCTACTATAGCGTTGAACTAATCTCAAATCCCTGTGAAAAACCCACTGGGAGTTGAAACAACATTAATCCATTTTCAAGTGCTTGGAAATCAATCAATAGATTTGTACTATTGGCAAGGCTCAGCCCACATCTTCTGAAAGAGCTGCTGATTTGCTTTGGAGAATAGCAGCTTTGTCTTTTCAGGAGAAAATTTTGTTTAGCCACAGGTCCAAGGAATTCCCTCTGAGAAAAGAGATCAGCCTGATCTTCAGCCAGATGTCTGCCATTAGAAGACAAAGAGGCACTTTCTCTGTGTGGGGGTCATTGGTACACCTAGAGGCTTGGAAGGGTCTCCACAGCAAGACAGCTCAGTTTTAGTTCTGCAAGTCATGCAATTCTTGTGCTTCTTGCAGTGTAACCTGGACCAGACAGGCCTTGAGGAGTCAGAGCACTTGTGTTGGAAGAATTTTAAGTACCCTTACAATTATTCCAAGTATGAGCCAGAAAGCTGCTGTATAAACATCCCTCAATGTCAGTGGGACAATAGATGATATACCAAACGGTCTTGAATCCCAGAACACAGGAAAATGGAAGAACTTTTAAGCAGCATTTAATTCTCTTTCCTTCACACCCAAATTGCCTATTCTGTTTAAGAACAGATTGCTACTTTCCCAGTTTCTTCACAATAAATCTTCATTACAATCTGATCGATACATGACCCTTGTCGCCTTGCAATCAACTTTGCCAATAGCTCCAGATGCATGATCAATGCCTGTATTTAAGCCTTTCCCTCTTTGCTGTTAGTTACACTGGTAGCACACCCTCTCACTTGTGTTTACAGTGCAATAAACAGGTTACTGATATAAACTTCACACACATCTGGCCCTACAGGATCTCAGTTTTCTCTGGGAAATGTGATGGCTTTACAACTGAGAAATTCTTGAGAATATTATTGTCTTCACAACCATCAAAACAAGTAGATTCCATGAAAAAATAACTCTGTATGATTTTATTTCATAATTAAATCAGAAAAACAGGAAAATGGTGAGACTGTATAGTAATTAAAGTCATGAAAAGCTTTCATATTCTTATTTGCTATATTTTCCTAGCTTGCCTTGGTCACCAGGAAGTTGTAGTTACTCTGCTTTAAGTGGCAGCTTCCAGTGCTCATTTATATACACACACTGCCCTGCCACACTCACAGATGTGATATTCTCTGCCTCTATCAGCTGCCTTTTTTTTGACTCAATAAACCCCACCATAAATGGACCTATTCTGTCTTAGTTAAGGCTAATCTCCTGCCTTACAGTTATCACAGGCAGCAACATTTAATTACCCACCTGAATTTATTCATTTTCATTTAGGCCTGCTGCACCTCCAGCACGCTGTGACTGATGTGGTCCAGGAAGTAATTTGCTCTAAAGAAGAGTAAGAGTCCTTGGCATTTGTAAGGCAGTTATCACCATCAGGTGCTTTCACTGAAATCACAGGGCAAACTGCTCGCTACAACTGCAATTCATACCAAGCCTAATTTCCAACATGATGTAAATTCAATGTATCATGTAGGACTGTAGAAGAATCCATTTGCCTGCCTGGTTTCAAGGTTCATCTTCGTTAGGACCTAAACTCCACAGTTAGCTACAATAAATCAGCTCTACCAAAAAAAGGCTCTGGTAGCAGCAGGTTTCCAGTCTTTGTTTCAAATCATCTCTACCTGTAATTAATGCTTCATCATTGTCCTTGAGGGAGAGCATCTGTTTTCACAGATCATGCTAATGCTTGGTTAAATACAACCATCTTTACTGTTCCCCAAAACATATTTGGCAGGTCTTAAAAACAGATTGTATCAGATTTTTCAGGAGGTTTTTACAACTGCTTTCCTAGACACTTTATCATTCCCTTTGCAGGTCTCAAGCAACGTTTTTTTCTTTTCATTAACTGACAAGGAATTCCATCCTACTTCCACTGCCTGGAGACAGAGCTGCAGTACAGACCATTAACATTATTATGTTATCATTATTCTCAATTACAGTAAGCCACAGTCACAAACAGTGCCTGATATTAACAGCCCACCTATTAGTACTGGGGAAAGTAAAGGGTGAAGATAATTAGTAAAGGGATATCAAAACTCGCAGCAAGCACACATTCCTCAGTGTGAGAATTTCAAGCCCATTCTGTCCTTGAAAAGAGACCTTAGCCTAGAGACACAATGCAGAAAGGGCAGTAACTCCAACCACAGTTTGCTTAACCCCTCCTTTCCTTCCTTTCCTTATCAGCCCAGCTCAGCTGCAGAGACAGAACTCATGGTCAGTGATCACATGTGATAAGAGACCTGAGCGCCCTTTTTTTTTTTTTTTTTTGTAGGAGTAGTTGTGTTTCTTTTATTCTACAAAATACTGATGCTTTCCCTTATCTCTACCATTTCACCACAAAGCACAAAAACCACCAAAAGACACACCATGGTCTAACAGGGCAATCGCATGCAACGCCAGCAAAAACCCCATAGATTATTTTCCCAGTGCTGTGCAGGAAAACAGCAGCTGGGAACTCCAAGCTTATGGCACCTGACTAAGCTGTCACGAGCCTGAGGTAGGAGCACAAATGGCAGGGCAGGCTCTGACTCACCCTGTGCAGTAATAGCTGCCTGGGCTTCCATGGCTCCCACCACCTTTGTGCTTTCCCCATGCTGCAGGCAGAATGCGGATAAACAACAGGGATGTAGCAGCTGTGGGATGTAACTCCTGCATCCAGCCTAGGCCTGTGCAATTGCTGTGAACACATCAGAAAAATCTCATTCATTAACACAAATTACAAATATTTGCTTGCCCCACTGTAGGTAGAATAAGACTGGCTCAGAATTTCACTCCTCTAATGGTTGAGAGCCACCATTTTGCTGTACATTACTAAGAGAAGCACTGGGAATTAATAAACACCACACTGATCTCCACTGTTACAGATCTGCTGGAATAAAAGAAGATATTTATTTATAGCCAATATCCCAAGTTTCTGGGAGATGCTTAACATCCACTTCCCATCATTTCACTCTACAAGTTGTGGTACTTTGAAGTAAGGTCACAGCACCAGCACCTTCAGAAAACTCCCAGCTTAGACAGATCATAGGAATGTAATATGCTTGAGATGTTTTAGTCTCATATAGGATTAAAAAGAGCATAGACTTCAGGAACTGTTGGTTAGGGCATTCAGGGTTGAGCCAACACAAATCCATTGTCAAGGCAGGAATTATATTTTAACTGCAAAGTGAAAGAGGATAATTCTAATGATCAGAGATTACAAAGGCAACAGTCTTAGAATCAAATAACCATATTGCCAGCAGACCCATTTTATGGAAAGTAAAACTCATGATAGAGTTTGATAAATAGCACCTCATTAGCAGAGACTCAAAGAGCCAGAGGTTAGTGGGAGTTAGAGTCCAGCCAGATTTGTAACATCATTTTCAAATTAAACCATTCATTTAAAACAGCCATCCAAACTAAAAGCTGAGTTTTACACTTCCTGTACATTTGTTACCCTAATCAGGTACCAGCCATCATTTTCTCCCCAGTATACTGCAAAAAGAATGATTTTCCCTCTCCCCCTTTTACATTTGTACGATTGTCTGGTGTTTTCAGGTAAAAGCTTTAATTGTCAGTACGTGGCAAGTGTAACAATGGGGGAATTTGCACATCTGATGTTCCTTAAGCAGGAAGTAAGCCTTGCAATCCAATTAGCTGCCTTTCATGGTAACTCTAATTTCTAACCTTGGGGAAAGCTCTTTCATGTAAACCACTTTGTGCTCTGATCTCCCAGTGTGCCTGGCATTTATTTGTCACTGTCAAAAAAATAATACCATAAACTAACATATTTTAACTCTGAAAGTTAAAAAGTAAGGGTATTACAAATGCGGCTGATAACAGCATTCACAATCCCATTCCAAGCTTCTATTGGATTAGTCATTGTACAGAAAAGGATAATTGAGCAATAATATGACAGGGATTTCTGTTAGGGAAGAGTCTGTTATGAATTCAGACACCCAAAAAAGAGCAGGAGCAAGCTAAGAAGATTTTGAGTCATCCCAGCGAGAGAGCAAAAAAAGCAGCAAGTGATCTCCCACCAGTGGTCCAGCTCCAGCAGACAGAGTGACAAGTTCATGCTCTGGAGCCTCAAACTGTTTTGTCCAACCCATTGAGCAGAAAGTGACAGCATTTAACTACAAGAGTATAGGGGAAGAAGAATGTTAAGCTGTTGTCTCCTTCTAACAATGACTTTCAACTGATTATTACTTCAGAAATTGTAAAGGCAATTTCTGTTTAATTCTTTCAGAAATTCCCACCTGACTCTGAGCTACACCTGCAGGCAAACTTGTCTGAAACCTCTGAGGCAGTGAAAAGAGACTGCACAGACAACAGATCCTGAGAGCTACAAAGCTCCTCACTGTTTTTTCCTGAAAGGCTCCACATGACAAGGATCACAGACAGCACTCAGACATCAAAGACTACCCCAGCACCAGGCACAAATTTTAAAGCTTACTGCAGCACATAAATACCACCTACCTCCCATCCTGGTATCTTAACTCTGACTTGAAGCTTTGAATCCACATCAGGACTTTCTTCTTACTTTGATTCAAACAAAGCAGTGAGGGCATATGTACTTTGCTATCAGCACATAAAATAGCCTTTTATCCAATTAGACTTGTTTTATTGTAAGACTGAGTGATCCTTAGAGAATGAATAAGCTTTTTTCCTCCCCTCATGTACCTATAGACAGATGACACATCAGGTTAATATTTGGTGCAGAATTAGGTCCTAAAGCAATGAATTGCAAAAGCTAACAAATAAAAAGTAAAACAAGCAAAATAAAAGACCAGGTAAAAAAAAATATAAGGGAAAACAAAATGCTCATAGCCCTCATGAACTCACCAGTACAAGTTCCCCTGTAGAAGAAGGATAATTCAGTTCTCTGCACAGCTGACAAGAGTTGCCTCAAAAGCAGTCAGCAGCTCTCATTTTTTTATTTTTTATTTTTTTTTTTTTATTCCTGGAAGTTCTTCCTATTACAATATTTTACTTCTGTGAAACGAAGTCAAAGCACTCTTACATACAACAAGAACAGAACAGAAATAATTTCCCTTTCTCTAATTTCAGAAGGCTTCTCTAAGCTCTTAACAGACTTGAAAAACACAGAGCAGCTCAACCACCATCATTTTGTATTGCTAAAGGCACCTGTTTACCAAATGCTAATGGAGGTTAATCAAACATCAGTTAGAAGGGGCATTTCACCTTTTCAGATCAAAATCCCCAGGACTGTAGCTTGTCCAATTATCCTGCTCTAACTAGAGAAGAAGCTGCCTGTCTGTCTGTCTGAAGTTATCTTCTGCCTTGCTGAACATTTCTTTTTGTGGCTCAGTTTGCAACTTGCAGTTGATGACTTATCTGTTGCAGTTGCAGAATTATCTGTGTACAGTTTCTCTAGTAAATTCCTCCTGGTTAGTACTTTACAAGCAAAATAAACATATTTTTGGAATACCACATAATTTTAGTAAATATTCTGTTAAATCAAAAGTAATTTTCTAATTAAAATGTTTTTTTAGTGAGGATAATTCCTCTTTGTAGGCAAGTCTTTCTTTTTAACCATCAAAAGCAGTTAACAGTGTGTATGCTCTCATAAATATTCTTATATTCCTTCTCAGATATTTAGTAGTGTACTTGTTGTTTACATTTCATTTGTTTGCACTTTATCGAAGCTGCAGTGGAAGCTGGCCTGCTGCTATGATCCATCTCATTTCTGGATTCTCTTTCTAGTCTGATAAAACATTAAATAATATTGAAAAAGAAGAGAAAACAAATGGAGAGTTTTGTTTTATGAAGCCATCCAAATTTTTAATTTTCCCCAATAAAAAGACATCCAATTCTGGAATAAATAAAAAATTAGCTCATTATTATAAAGATAAATTACTGTAAGTGAATAATGTTGATATCATGGGTGCCTGATTTGCAATAATTTACTCATTGAAGAACTGTAAGCCAGACAATTTGCATTAGAATCGTTAAGTACTTTAATTCAATTATGGAATTACTATTGGGTGATAAAAGACTGAGAACAAATAACAAATAAGTCTGAGTTCATTTTATTTATCTACTAGCTGCTAACTACATGACTTAGCAAGCAGTTTAATTAAACTTGTCCCTATGGGAATTTATCTGGTATTGCTAAAAGTAAATACGTACAGGAATCCACCAAGGAATGACCTTGCCTTCCTAGGAATGGTTTGGGATTGAGAAGCAAGAACTTGTCCTTTTTTAAAACCATTGGGACAAAAATCTTTCATGAACTTCAGGTTATAAAACCAAGAAGAAATATCCCCACACTCTCACTTGGGACTTTTATAAATAAATCCACAGAAAACTGGATGGAACACAGAAGAAAATAAAAATTGGACCATAAATCTGTGGCTGGCTTCTCACTCAACATGGGTTTACAAAGAAAGAACAAATGCCTTGCTCGTGCGCAAGGTTTTAGATCAAAGTGAAAACTCTTTGCTATCTGTTGGGACCCTGGCTTAGTCAAGCAGGTACTTAGTGAGGTTCCAGGTTCCTCTTCTGGCAAAAGAGGATTTCCTTGCAATTAGACACCCAGCTTCATGAACAGGCAACTCATGCTCCTTTGGGCTCCTCCTGAGCCCTAAACATTCCTTGGCTGTGCTCACTCTTGGAGCAATGAAAGCTGGAAGTTGGTATATTCTACAGAGAGGCCAAATTGTAAAAATCTCTTTATTTAATGTACTCACCCTCCCATTTGTCCCTTTGGCACTCCAAGGTGATTGTTAATGAAAGTCACAATTCTGCAAAGCATTATTAAATCGGCTTAAGGGGCAGCAATTTGCATTGAATGTGCATGTGTGATGGGAACACTCGTACAAATCCTCCAACACCACCAAGTTATTGTCCAAGTCTTGGATTGCAGTTGTGCTTTTTGGCATGCTGGAGACCACTTGGCAATGGCTGGGAAGCTGGAGTGTTTTGATCACTAATTATAACTCTGCCATAATTGCATTACTGGGCTATTGACTTCTCCCTCACCCCACCTCTTTAACTGAGTCTGTCATGACAGCTCTTATAGATTTTAACAGTTTTTTAGGGCATCTGCCTTTCTATAAATGCTCTGTACAGCACAAGCTGTGATGGGCCTGACTCCTCTAGTCACACAACAGACCAAAAAATAAAAAAATGTAGAGTTTTTAATAACAGTAATTATTAGCATACAGTTGTGTCCCAAGGATAAAATATGAGCCAATGTACATGTGCATTCAAACCTGGCTTTCACAGTATTTTCCATTAAAAGATGATGGCAATTTAAATATTTCTGGTCATTTGCTCTTATTGTACCAATCACATTTCTAATTTTTTCCAGGCCCTTCCAAGAAAATGATTTAATACACAGTGCAGATCTTACATGCAAAAAAGACCAGAATTTTTTAATTACAGTCGTTTCAAAGGATCTAATAGCAATAAGGTTCTCATAAATGTTCAGAATCTAACAAGCTTCATAGTACTTTGCAAGGAGTAGCAATCATTCAGCAGAAACGTTAGAGTGCCCTTTATTCCCTTTCTCTATTTCCCAGCAAGCATCCCAGGAGAATCATGAGTTTTAAATTTGCTCAGGCATGAAGGGATTGTGCTCCCCTTGAGCCTTTGTATTATGATAATGCATACATAAAGGTAAGTTTTATTAATTGGAGATCTATCCACAGGGGTTACTGCAACAAAGGAGGCAGGGGAAAGAGAACAGAACGGAAGAAGGAATGACCCTACTGTGCAATGATTCCAAGATCCAAAATTCAATCCTGATACACTCCCCTTTGAGCCTGCACCTCTTTACTTGTGCACTGATTTAATGTGAACTGTTCCAGGCAGCACTAACTTTTTACAACTCACTCCAATTTATCGTCTTTTTTAAAAAAACTCAATACTCCAGACTCACCTTTGTACTTATCTTAAGAATTGCTCCCAGGCAAGACTGGAATTCATTACTGTAGCCTTTGCATAAAAGTACTGTGAGTTCATGCTCTGTGCCTTCCTAACAGCTCTCGCTGCCTTCTTAACACCAGGAGCACAGATGTGATAGATTTCTCAGTATTTTCCTCATTGCTGTCAAATTACATTATATTTCACTCTTTCTTATTTGTGTCATATCTGTGACTTCTCTCATTATTGCTTCCTTCTTATTTCTTTCCACATTTTAAAATGTGGGACATCCCAGGAAGTTTTGATGGTGCCAGACTCCTTCTCCCATGTGCAAACATGAGTAACCTGTTGCAGATGTTTTCCCCCATCCCCAAAGATTGAGCTTTAGAGGTGAGCTTCTGCACTTTGGGACACAAAATCCTTCATGACAAATACCTTCTTGCTTTCATATCAGCTAACCAGGCTTTAGAGGGAAGGAAGAAAATAAAATGTGGTGTCAAAGCTGCTCTCCTGCTCCATCACTCACCTGCTCCGAGAGCCAGCAAACTTGTGCTGTGAAGACAATCTGTGAGCTCTGATTTGTTAGGGGGAATGACATTGTGAAAATGTTCCATATTCACCAGAGTAAATTAAAAAGGCACCTGCATCCAGCAGATTGCCCTAATTATGCTGTCACAGATTTGTAGTGGTTTCAAGTGAGACACCCAGAGAGCCCCTCAGGGCAGAGGCCGGTCCAAAGACAATAAATACTGCTAAGAGCCCTGTCAAGTATCAATGCACTTGAAGAGGGGAGCAGGAAACAACTGGCATAGGTTGGGAACATACAAATAAGCCTTCAGACATATTTGGACAGGTTAGAAATGTTCTTTAGATAGCAGGAAAAAAATTGTGCTTTAAGGGAAAATAAGCAGGTTTTGTAATTTTTAATAGCTAAATTCAGTGTAATGTTAAGAAATCACACCAATAACAAAATTCCTTCTAAACCAAGACTACTTATGTCAAATTTTAGTTTCGTGCGAAAAGCTAAACTGCGGCATTCAGGCAAAGCTGAAAGAAAATTTGTTTCCAGTTTAAGCCACCAAACATAAAAAAACCCCATTGTTTGCTTGGATCTTCTGTTGTCCTACAGAAGTCAAGATATCAAATAGTCTACAAAGATCTCTTTATACTTTATTTCATATCATTTCACTGGAACAGCAAACACTATGATCAATAAAACCAAACGCTTTAAAGTGTCTGCAGCTTTCTGTGTTGTCGCTTCTGTCTGTGATACTTAAGCAGAGCCTTTTCACAGTTAAAAATTAAAACACTTAAGGGGCTCTTTCCTCTGTTTTCTGCTGGAGACTCATTCTCTTTTGAGCTAAAGGACACAAGCAGAGTGTAGCTAAAATAAACTTTGTAGGACCTTACAGCTGACAGCTGTAGTTTTTAAGATGAGGTTTGACAGGCATTTGGAAAGGCATACAGTGACTTCAGGAAATTCAAGCCGAATCAAAGAAGGCATGAAATGGGCCTCACTCTTCCATCCTGCTCTGTGGCTGGCCCATATGTTCTGGGTATTCCCAAAGCTGGCACTGAGCAGAGAATGCCCTGAACAGCCAGCAATGTTTGTGCATCAACCTACAGCAAAGGGAAATGGGCACTTTACAGATCCCTGTTTTGCAGGAATTGAGCAGGCTTGGTCCCCTCCCTCCATTATGTTCTTAGGGCATTCTGTGCCTTAGAAATAAGCTCCATGTTGTACAGCATATGAGGGCTGGTAAATAAATCTGACAGCACAAGCAGAGCTTGAATCAGGGATGTCTGTCTCATTCCACTATCAGCCTGGCAAGGATGTTGTTTTTCATATCATGCTCACACACATTTGTCTCAATGGCATCTGAGCATCCTTGTCTCCTGTACATTCACCTGGTCACAAAGCAAAGTCTTAGTATTTAACCTCATGTCTCCATTTAGCGACACCCCACAAATCCAGCTGGAATAGAATTATTCACAAATTTTTATCAAGCCCTCCCACACCTGCTACATATCAGAAAAAGAATAATTTATTAACAAAGGCCTTGCATAGTTGATATCTCCTCAGGTAGCTCCAGCCCCGCTTGCCCTTTGAGTTACCTCAGTGCTCCAGCAGAAAACAATAAGCAACATTCCATTTCCTAACCTGGCAAGTAAGGGAAAATTGACTTAGAAAGTTTAATTACTTAAAAAAAAACCCCAAAACTTATGACATTGGTTGTCATGGCAACACATTCTCATTAGGTGGCTTAGAAATGGCAGTACTGGAGAAACAGCCTGTCTTTGTAACTGCTAGTCCCACAATAAAACATTATTATTAACTGTAAATGCTTTTTTCCTGTTTAGAACTACAAATGCAACAGCCAAGGATTGCTTTTGCATGTAGTGTCACAGAAATTTGTGTGCTCATAGTCCTGTGAGCTGCTGCTGAGGTGCTGAGAAAGAACAAACTCTGTGTAGCATACGACAAAAATGATGGGTGGGTTCAGAGAATTGGGAACAGCTCGCCATAGTACAAAGTTTGATTGCTCAGAAAAATATTCATCTGAATGTTCTGGTCTTAGTCTTTCCTCAAAGCTTGCTGAAAACTGTCCAGGGGCTGCCAATGCCTTAGGGAGGGAAGTGCTAAAGCAAACCAACCAATGAATAGGGAGTGTGGAGCAGAACAAGTTGTTGCCAAAGGGGAAGGATGAATGAATGTGGAATCCTCACCTCCTTCTCCAGATTTTCTTCTTTTTCTGGCTCTTCACATTCCTTCTCTCATTTTCTCTCAGGATTCAAGTTTAGGTTAAAAAAAATGTATCCTGGAATAATCATCTCGTGAACCACTGACAGAGTGATGCACTGTCTGAATATAAGCACTTCCTTTTTGTTTAAATATTTTATCATTTAATTATTAATACAATTTTTTAGAGTAGAAAAACCCTACTGTTCTTCTTCCATCATTTTAGCTCTGCCCTTCAACAAACCTGATAGGTATACATGAAGCATAACTCAATTCTTAAATTTCCCTTTTTTACTCTTCTTTCCTTTTTATCCCCCCTCCCTGTCCCCCAGTATCCAGCTAGTGTATTTTTGCTGGCTTAAATTTGGTCTTAATTCATGCTACCTAACCCTTGTTTACTCCAGAACATTTAATTTTGAGGAAACTTGCTGGGTGATAATAACCAAGGTAAGCAATGAGTTCTTTAATAGAACCTGTGTTACTTTTTCTTAGAACAATTGCAAAAGAAAACCAAGAGTAGATCTGAGCTGCAACAACCAAAAAAACCAAAACAGAGGTTCTGTCAATAAGTCTATATTGTGCAAAACAGTTTCAGAAGAAAAGAAATATTTCTGTTAAGTGAAATAAAGTATAATTTTAACCTTCTATATAATGTATGTTTTACATGGCATAATAAGGAAGCAGAATTTTCTTCTTTATTCTTGACAAGATAAAAAAGATACCAACTAACCCAAGTTTAATATTACCATCCTATCTTTCAACTAACATTTCCCAAAATGATATTTTGCTGTTAAAAATTCATCTGGTAATGCTGAAACCTTGCCCTTATCAAACAACACACTGGGATTTAACACAGCTGAAAGATTTTCCCTTGCAGTTATCCCTGGATATTTGTATTATAATAACCAAATGAAAGAACATATGTATAATGAATATATGGCACAAGCTTCCCCCAGCCTCCAAAAGTGCAAACCACAGCATTTTATGATGATTTTTTTTAGCTTCTACATTCCAAAGTCTTGAAATTCACAAATTATATGCATTTTCCCCACTCTACTATTGACATACATCAGTAAAAAGTTGTAGGAAAAGGTTAAGGAGTAGTTTTCCACAGGAGTTGGTAATTTGAGCCTGTCTAATGGCATAAACAAAGTGATGAGTGGATTGAAATTTCTAGAACCCAGCATGCAGTTTCTGCAGCACAGAGCAGCCATTCCAGTGCAATTTATTTTGGTGGAATAAATTGCATTTGGTGGTGCAATTGCATTCCAGTGCAATTTATTTTGGTGGAAGCTTGGCTTCCACCAGCTGCTGCTCCTCATGAAGGGGCTGCAGTCACTGTTGCATAAATCAGCACCTCTGAGCAGCCAATTTGCACCAGTGGGACCCTTCCACTATTCCTGTATTGTTAATATTCAGCTACGATGAGCTGCATAAAGAAAGATCGATGCATCAACTACATTTTGGGCTGATTTGGAATGAATAGATCATCTCCTATCAGCTGGACCAGTACCAGCAGACCACAGCAAAGCACTGTACCACCTACCCAGGACTCCTCAGCAGCTTTCCATCAACCAACACCTATTTAAATTCTCTCTAAGTTATCAATGTAGGGTTTGATAATTGTTGTCTGCCCCGGGAAAAGAGCAGGTGCCAGATGTGGTGTGGAGCTGTCACACTGCTTCTCACCTCTGTTGGTCACTTGGGCTGACCAGCACTAGATCACAGTGATATATGGATCAAGCCTGACATTTATCTCCTGGAAATCAATAGGGATGGTATTAAGAGCCTATCCAGAACAGCATAATAACATGCAGAGCAACTCAGGTGATGGAAAGAATAAAAGGAAAATAAGTGGGGGTCACAGCTTGGTGTCAGAGCTGAGCCACCCAGAGGTCAAGCAGGTCCCTTGCCCAAAGGAGCCCATGAGTGAAAATTTACAAGCAGAGTTCAAACACAATGAAGTAAGCAGTGGAACTGTGAGATGGGGGTTTCAAGAGAAACCTGTGAGGGCCCTATTTCTTTTCAACTGTTAATGCTTCAAGGTGTGGAAATAATTGAGAAATTTTATGTCATTTTGTTTAAATAAAAAATCTGGATTGTTCATAACAATTTGTACAGTTACAGAGGAGAAGAAAGCAATAGTTGGTTTAAGAGTAAACAGCTGGAAGGAAAAAAAAAAGCCCTAAATTATATTGTATTGATTTTGCTCATTGAGATCATCAAGATCCTTTATCTTTTTCTAAAGGAAATAAAAACCACTATTTGCAGCTGAATACTGGGGTTTGGAAAGGACAAGTCTTGCTTTTGTTCTGTCAATATATTTCCAAAAAGCTCTAAGAGAGTCTGCCTGCAGGTGAGGATTTTGCAAGCAAACAAAATAAACATTTTCAAGTGTCTTTCAAAAGCTGACCTGGGAATCCTAATGGTAAGTACACATTCAAGGTATAAAGTTATCCCCCATACAAATGGCTCTGAAATATGCTCCACTATCAATTTTGAAAAAAAAAAAGTCCCAACAGTGTATATAACAGCAACATGAGATTTCCTTTGGAAGGCATTACTCTCCTATTTGTCATCCAGCATTCAGAAGAAACCTCTTTGGGTTTTGCTTTATATGAAGACTAGGAAAGAGCTTGTCATGCTAGCACAGTGTGGAAAACACAAATGGATATTGGATTGTTCCTTTAATGCAAAGGATGAGCAGATAGTCATGCAATATTTATCACTGAAGGGCAGAGGAAGCAATCAATAATGGTTTCCCATGTGGGCCATTTTTCTCATCACTTTATAGAACAGATCCAGATCTCCAAATATGTGAAGCATGGAAAAAACTCACCCCTGCAGTCAAGGCCATTGTTAAGACTCATCTGTTCCTCCTGCCTGATTTGCAGTCTGAACTTTTGCACTGGTTTCTGTTTTGCCCAGCAGATATCAATTACCCGGAAGCAGAGCCATACACAGGCTTCTGAATTTCACCAGTAAAAAGGCTTATGTAGAAAAAGATATCAATGCTCAATGGCTTGGGTTAGAAAAGAGAAAAACAAACCTGAACAAACAAACAAACAAAAAAACAACCCAAAACTACCTAAACTTTGACTTAGAAGCTGGGAATAGTCAGTCTTTCTTACTTCCATTAATCTCCTTACCTCCTACTTCTCATTCTTTCCCTGCTTCCCTTCCTCCTCAAATCCAGGTAGAATTATTCCTGGTGCTAACAAAATTCACCAGCTTCAGCTAATTATTCCAAATATAAATCAGGGGGCAGGAAGATCCAGGAAACGAGATGAAAACACCTAAACAGGAACAATAAGAAATAATTATCCTTCATATTTATTTAACGACTGGGATCCTTAAAGAACCAGAATTGATTTGTATGGGTTTCATAGCATGCACTGTACTTAAAAAAAAAAAAAAAAAAAAAAAAAAAAAAAAAAAAGTTATCACATAATTTGAACTTAAGTCTTAATGAAAAGTCATTAAGAAAAATGCCATCCAGGAGCAGTTCATTATTTGACAGCTACAGGAAAGGAGAGATAAATCCAGGCTGCCCGCAGCTCAACAAACAGTTGTTCTCACCCTCAGAATGTGTATCAAACCAGAACCCTGGGGTTCAGAGTTTAGCAAAATCTCGAGCTTTTCTTAACTCATGAAAAATAACATTTGGCAAAATGTCATAAGTTTGCTTTATACTGCTGTTTTGAGGATTGCAACAATAAAGGTGTTTTCTTTAAGTGTCAATTTAATTAATATCACAGTTCTCATACCTTCCCATATTGCCAGCAGCCTTTGAACTCCTAGAATGGAAACAGTGTTAATTTTTCTAGCTTTTAAAGAAGCAAGCAAGCAAACATTCATCTCAAATGCTTAAAAGAAAAACTGGCATTATTTTTCACTCACATGCATGAGCCTAATCTAGTTTGATCACAGCTTTAGAAATCTTCAGGTTTGAACAATGCATCTTACACCTTGTCTCAAAAAGGATCTTTTCAGCATTTTCTTTTGTTTGCAAGGTCAAGGTGAGGACAAAGCCTGGTTCTCTGATTAAAATCCTTTCCTGTGATTAAAAGCAACGCTACAGAGCAAGAAAGTGGAGTGGAAAAAAGCAGATACCCATCCACACATCATTACACAACCCTTTCAGGAGGCAGGCAATGACCAGCAGTCACCCCTCCAAAGTGACCACCCTGAGCTTTGATTCTGCTGCTCCAGAGCCCACAGGACTCAAAACCCACCCAGGCACTCCTGAGCAAATCTTTTTGCTCTTTACTGCACCTCCAGCACATCATGGAAAAATCTCAGCCTGCAATCTTGTTGCAACTGGAATTATCTTTAGCACAGTAAGCTGAAGTCATTATTTATTTATTCCCTGGCAGTGTAGGTGGATAATTAGCACATAATTTGAGGTTTCCTAGGCATGACAGCCTGTTCTGATAGCTGCCCCTAGTCCTGATTAAATCTCTGCCTCGGATCTCCCAGCAGCACCCATATGAGAAAATTCCAGGCTCTGTCAGTATCAGGTTGCTGTCTAGAAGTTTGAAACCATCATGAATGTTTAGGGAGGGAAAAATGGGGAAGAATTCTTCCCTCATGGGGAGAAGGAAGAATTTTAGGAACAATTTTACTTTATTTTATGAAGATTTCTGTGTCTAAAGGTTGCGTGGCATCCAAAGAACCTGTAAGAACAGGGATCTGACTGGCAGGGGAGCCAAAGGAATATTACACCTGAGTCCTTAAAATAGCTTTGGGAATAGAGACATGCATAGGCTTCAGAAAGGAAAACAAATTTATCTGAGTGCTAGAAAAATGAATTCAGTGCATGTGGTGTATTTAGACTGCTCTAGCCCACACCCCACAGAGAATACACAGGAGCTGCTACGATGAACCCAGTCTGTGTCTACATTTTGTGCCTGCTGCACTGCAGTGCCCAGCTTCCCAAGGGTCCTGCACTGAGCAGAGGCCATTGTCTGGCTCTGCGGTGCCAGCTCTGCCTCCAGGGATGGACAGGATGGGCAGGATCTGTGGCAGCAGATTTCTGGCTACAGAGAGTGGCACACAACTTTCCCAAGCATCGTCCTGGGGAAGGCTGTGAGAAGATCAGAGAAAAGAATGAGAAACAATTCTTATCTTCGCTTGCTGCACCTGCTGTTTTGAACGTGTGGAATGTGTTATGGAGATTTGTTTACCAAAGAGTGATTTCTTAATTAGCCAATGGTGATGGTGTTTGGATTGGAGGACCAGATGTATTGTAACTGTCTATGAAAGCAATGGGTTTCTTCACAAGAATAAAAGAATAATAATAAAGAGATTGATCAGCCTTCTGTGAATCATGGAGTCAATGCTAATTATTACCCCCCCAGGGACCTGCTGTTATGACAAGGATCCTCCAGTTTTCCCAGCAAGCAGCTCAGAGCATCCCTGAGCCTCCTCACGGACACCACGGGGTGCTGGCCACAGCCGACACTCATTAATGCTGCCCCTTTTGGGGGAGTACATGGGACTCTTCCTCCAGCCCCTTAGGAAAAGATCCGTATCCCACCCTCCTCAGGAAAAGACCCATATCCCACCCCTCTGAGGTGGCTGGGAGCTCCTGCTCTCCTGGCCCTCCCCCAAAAATGTCCCTGTGGGATCTGTTCCAGGCCTCCATGTCCAGCCGGGAAGACAGCTGCACCACACCAAGCTCCCCCTCACAGGGACACAGGGACACACAGGGAGAGTGTCCCAGCTGTGTCCCAGCTAAGGGCTGCTCCCAGGCACGACATGGCTCCTCCACAGGCGGAGAAGGCCTCGGCCTTGCTTGAGGCCTGGCCACTGAGGGCCTGTGCTGTGCGGTTCCAGCCATGTCCCCAAACCTTGGGATACGGCTCTGTGTGCCCGCCTGTCCCCCCACCTGGGGCAGCACGATGGCAGCTGTGCTGGGGTTAATGAGGGGACACTTTTACAGATGGTGGCAGTACCGGTTTCTGCCCGCGGTGCCCGGGTTTGTTCGCTCCTCATGAGATCGGCAGCTTTTCTCCGTGGTGCTGGGAAAGGTCACGGCTCTCTGGAGCCTGCAGGCTGCTCTGCTGTCCCCTTCATCCCTGAGCCGCTAAATGCCACTTAGCTGAGCAGCCTCAGGCAACAAATTAAAACCAGCGGGATAAAATGGACCAGCATTCAGGTGCATGAGTGGGGTTCTGTGCAGAAATTTATTTATTTAAGGCTGTTGTGCTCCCATAAAATACCTGAGCTTTTACTGATTTTCCTCCA
Organism: Motacilla alba alba; assembly: GCF_015832195.1. Lineage (NCBI taxonomy): Eukaryota > Metazoa > Chordata > Aves > Passeriformes > Motacillidae > Motacilla > Motacilla alba. The sequence continues at coordinate 8,209,508 of NC_052030.1, read as the reverse complement.
CGCTGCTACTCCTCTTTTGTTCCCATTTTCTTACTGATGGTACTGTGCCTGAGAGCGCAGGAATAAATGATGGCAGAGCCCAGGCCAGGGGCTGCCTGGGTCCCCAATTTTCTGTGGCTCACCAAGTCAAAATTCCAGTCCTGAGAGCCTTCTGAGTGCAGGTGATGAGCATTCAAGGGGAGAGAGAATCTGGCCCCTGTTTCATGCTCAAAGCAAGGAAGATGAGGCAGTATGCAGTCACTGGTCATGCCATTAGGCTCCAGGGGAGATTTTTACTATTTTTTTTAAATTCACAATCTCTTCAGAGTATATTTGGACATGTCCAGAAAGTGGTAGTGGAAGGTAGTTGTGTTATTTATCTGAGGTCTCCCAGGTCTCACACAAAGGCCTTTCCTAAGCATCTTCACAGGAGGTGCAGGACAGCTGTTCTCACCTTCTCTGTGTCCCAGTCTTGCTCATACAGGGACAAAAAAGTTTCCCTTGGGTACCACACCCCCCAAGGGACAGGGGGATTCTGGCAAGCACATTGCCTAAATCACTCTGTGGATATAGATTTGATAAAGGCACCCTCGACAAAGACTGGCTTCTGGAGGCCAGTCCAACATCTTAATCCATAGATGTTGAATAGATGTCACCCCAAACTCCCATCCCAAAAACATTACCTCTCAACACTTTCATAAACACACTTTTTTTTTTCTTTCCTTGGACTGACCCCTTATTGCATTTCAGGGGCTAGCTTGCAGAGGACAGGTTCATTTGCTAATACATGAATCATTATTGCTTTGAGCCTCTGAGCTAGCATTTTTTATGAGCATATTTCAAAATGGATTTGATTGCAGTTAGAAATCATTTCAGTTCACACTCGACAACCAGGCCAACCTAAGGCAATATGCTCTGCCTGGCACTCTGGAAGGATGTTGTGAGAATTTAATTACTAACTGCATGTTACTGTGCATATGGCAAATTTTAAATGTAGTGGGGTTTGGTTTTTGTTTTGGTTTTTTTTTTTTTTCATCCAAGATAAAACCAGCCAGTTGTTAAACCCAGTTGTTTAACTCCAGCTTATTAAGATTTTTATCTAGCATTTCTGATAAAGTTGTTTCACATTGTACAACCTACAGAGAACAGCATGCTGCCTTTTCCTGTCCATGAGCTGCTTGCTGGCCATAAATGTCATCTAAGCCAAAGAGAGCCCTCTTTGCCCTTCTGTAAGCCTGATTTGAACGTTAGAGATTAGATTTACTTCATTGCCTTCATGTGAGAAAGCTTTTGGAAAAACATTTGTTTTATGTGATAAGGTACAACAAAACATCACTAGAACAGAACTTAGTTCTGGCAGCAAGAGATTCACCTTGGGGAATGAAGGGAGGGAGAGAGGGAGGGAGGGAGGGAGGGAGGGATGGTGGAGGTGTAGACTGTAAAAACACACTTAAAATAGTTTTTACTTGTCATCTCCTTTTCCACTATGATGCTGTTGATGCTCTTCTACTGTTTGGCCTCCGTGTGCCATACGAGCTCTGTGATATATGTCACACTGATATTTACACACCAGGTGAGTCAGAACCTTATCTTGAATCAGAACCCATCAGCACATTAACAAGAGGAGGAGAAGTAGTTTTTAGAGTGTTATTTATTTTAAAGTGTTTAGAGTATTAATATATAGATGACAGGTATATATGGCACATTAAACCCACAGGTTTTCATTAAGTCCTCAGGCCTGGCACAAATTAACTGATTAGCAGCCTCATTCTTCTAAGCAGCCAGCATTTTTCTACTTCAGCTCAATCTTCAGAGGGTGTATCAAAGAACAGTTCTGTGAGACATGATGCTGTGTGCATTTGCCTCAGACTAAATTTATCACCCATGCATTTATCAATGCATTACAAAGGAAAAGAAAGAAAGACAACCTAAAAGTCCACTGTTTTGACTTGTGCTCAGGCAAAGAACTTAAGAATTTGCTTCAGAAACCATTAGAATTGTAAGGTCTTGAATAGTTACGCAGGGTCATAAAGAGGAAGAAAAGCCTTGTGTCACCCTGGCCTGATGGCTGGCAAAAGGGGTCTCTGATTCAGACTTAAGAAAGATGGTTTGGCTCCAGGATCAAAACATGAAGCAGGCACCTAAGAGATGAAAAGTGTCATGACTTTTTTTCCAATAAGGCTGAACACAACACAAATCCCTCACTGCCCCTCAGGAGCCCACTGAAGCTTTGAAATTCCTTTCTTTTCAGCAAAAGAAGGCACAATGCAGTATCCTGGGCTTCAGTATTATGATAGCTTGAGACTGTGAGGAAAAAACATGGCTTGAAGATGCTAGGATGTATTCTGAGTATTTGAAACAAAAACTCTAACAGGGCTATCATTCCAAATGTATCTTTCCAAAGAAAAAGGAAAAAACATTTTCAAAATACCTGTGCCACTTTAATGAACCCACACTCTGCTCTCAATAGTGACTCAAAATGACTCGTACTATCTAAAAAGAGAAAAAGTGGAGCAACATTATTTAGGTTCAGATTCACAAAAATATTTAACTGCATAATTGTGGTGAGTCGGACCTCAGCTGACCTGCTGGACTTGCATTTGCACCCTTGATGCAGATTGTAATCTCATAACTCTCCCTTTGGTCAGCAAGACCAGAACACCCAGGATCTGCCTAGCCTTCACCTCCTCTGCAGGGTGAGAGTGGCCAGGTCAGAACCTCGCCCAGAATCATCCTGAGTAGCCCCAACATCTTGCTAATTTCCTTTTTAATATAAAACAATCAGCTTTGCAATGAAAATAGCAGTTTCTCCAGTTTAAACACATCACTTTGGTATTTAATTTCCTCCTTTTTGATGATAAGTGGCACCAGCTTCTCCTCAGAATGCCAATGCTTGAAGTACACGGGGAATTTCAAGAGGTTTTGGCAAATGTTTCATTGCTAACACACCACAGCACTGACCTGTGTGTTTTGGAGCTCTGTCAACAGATTAGGCAGATTTCACTGTAATAAACTGCTAAAGCAGAAAAATCTTTCCTGAATATTGAATAAAATCCCTTTATTAAAGCTCAGTTATTCATGTAAAGATGCCAGGGCCTTATCACCAGGTGAATTGCTGTGTGACAGTTCACGCTTTCCAGCTTGGACAGTGCAGCTCAGTCTTTAACTCTCACTTTTCCAGCTCAAGGGAATCCTGATGTGCCTTGTCCTTCCCTTCCCATCCCATTACTTGAGCTCTGAGTTCCTCAAGAATTTTTTCTGCCAGCTGGGCCCACCCAAAGAGTCATCTTACAGCCTCCACTGTCAGCAAGACAGAGGCTGTTAGGAAGCTCTGCTTGGCTTTTTTAAAATAAATAATATTGCACACATGGTCCAATGAATGTCACACCACTTTGTTAGTTGCAGCCTTATCCCTGAGTTCTGTAAATGACAGAATTTTGTTAGTCAGAAGGCTCATTTTTTTTCCCAGTGCAGATCATCTACATCAGTAACACACCTGAAAGAATGACAGAAAAAGATGAATCCTAAAAGGAAAATGGTGGGATTTTGTTTAGCAGTAAAAGTGGGTTAATGGTAAGAAGAACAAAGTCCAGAAAAACCTTGCACTAAATTTGCATGGGTTTTGTTTGTTGGTTCTTAGGATTACAGTTAGTTTTAAACACTGAAATGAACTCTGGGATTAATTCACAAGTTACAAATGTTTCATAAATTCTAGAATAAAGAAAGGGGGTTTCGTTTGTTTGTTTGCTTTTACCTCAACATCACAGACAGGAAAATACCCCTGTCCTTGTTTCCTTGCTTTAAATTCCAGATGATGAGTCAGAATGCAAAGGCAAGGCTAACTAATAAAGGTGCTCAACTATGTTACAATAACAATAGACAGCCAAAACAAAACAAAACCATGATCAAGCCATTATAAGCTGAAAAATCATTATCACTGCCAGTCAGTGCTCAGTTGCAAGCACATATTAATGATTCACAGTCAATTCATGAAGAGTTATTGAACAAAAGGGCAGCTACATCCACAGGATACATTCTTCACAGTGAAAAGACTCATGCTTAGGAAAACTTCTGCAGTAAAAATGTAGTCA